>NC_057794.1:64207986-64528892 GCF_018294505.1 Triticum aestivum | reverse complement strand
TTCGGAAGGGCATCGGGGGCAGTCGGGGGATCCCGGATCCTTCGGGATCCGGTCGATCTCCGGCGAGGTCGGTGGCGTGGGCGAGGGGGAAAGGAGAGGGGCGGCGCGGGCTGGGCCTGGGGTGGCCTGGCTGGCGCCCCTGGGGGTTTTCTTTTTTTCTATTTGTTTTTGAATTAGGGAGAGGGAAAAATATATTAAATATATATTTTTTATATAGGACATATATATATCAAAATGATCAGGGGAATATTCCCTACAATTTGAACATTATTTTAGCTTCAAATAAAATTCACAAAAATTCTAATAATTCACACAGTGTTACTGGTCCAATAAAATCCAATAAAAAATCATTTTTAAAATACCAAAATGACTTCAAATTAATTTCTCTCCAATTTTCTGATGTAGGGAATCATGTTACCCTATTTTCCATATATTTTGTTTTTGGAGAAAAATAATTTGAATAAAACTCAAATAACTCCAAATTGAAAATAAATTCAAAAGAACTTTGAATTTAATTCTTTGAAACTCCCAACTCATATTTCATATAATTTGAAGAAGTCATTTTATCTTCGCTCATGAAAATCACTGAGTTGCATGAAGTTTATGAATTAGAAAATATTTCCAAATGAAATTCAAATATTTTCAACACCCCTTTTTTCATTTAAATGGAAGAAGTCATGTTATCCTCTCTCCAGGGTTTTGTGATGAGAAATATTTGAATTCACGGAGATCAGAAAGCAAAAATGAAAGTTTGGGAAAGTCCTTTTATTCCCTCTCATTTAACTTTCAAAAAGTTTCAAATTTCACTCAATCAATCACACAACAATTCAAACAAACAAAAAAATCTATCTATTTATTATAACATTCCAAAATTTAGAATTTTGGGATGTTACAATAGTGCAATCATACAATGACTTCACAAGGAGTAACAGTACGTAAAGAGAAGGGAAGGATGAAACCAGTGACTCGTTGAAGACAATGATGCGTTGGACCAGTTCCAGTTGCTGTGACAACTGTACGTCTGGTTAGGGCGGCTAGGTATTTAAACCTGAGGACACACAGTTCCGGACACCCAGTCCTGAACACGCAGCTCAGGACACCCAGTCATCACCGTATTCCCCTTGAGCTAAGGTCACATAGACCTCGCCCAATCACTCTGGTAAGTCTTCAAGGTAGACTCCCAAACCTTCACAGACTTCGTTCACCGGCAATCCACAATGTCTCTTGGATGCTCATACGCGACGCCTAACCGGCTGGAGGATTCACAGTCCTCAAGTGTAATAAGTCTTCAGATCACACAGACAAGAAGACTTAAGTGATGCCTAATTCTCTTTGGCTCTGGGTGGTTAGGGCTTTATCCTCGCAAGGAATTCTCTCTCAAAGGCTTCGAGGTGGGTTGCTCTCAAACGACAAAAGCCGTATACTAACTCTGAGCAGCCAATCGTTTTTGGTTGTAGGGGGTGGGCTATTTATAGCCACTAGGCAACCCGACCTGATTTGTTTGAAATGACCCTGGGTCACTAAGGAACTGACACGTGTTCCAATGGTCAGATTTCAAACTCACACGGCAACTTTACTTGGGCTACAAGCAAAGCTGACTTGTCCGACTCTGGACAAGATTTGCTCTCATAGTCTTCACTCGAGGACATAGGTTTTGGTTAAGCATCACTTCAGTCATTCTGACTGGTTCTCTTGGACCCCACTTAACAGTACGGTGGTTCCTATGACTCAACAAAGAAGAAGAAAAAGAACTACGAAAGATCTAAGTCTTCGAGCTCCATAGGCTTCATGCGATGTCTTCTCTTGTCATAGTCTTCAATGTGAATATCTTCATATACCACCTTTGACATCAATGTCTTCATACATTTTTAGGGGTCATCTCTGGTAGGCAAACCGAGTCAATGAGGGACTTCTACCTGTGTTATCCTGCAATTCTCACAAACACATTAGTCCCTCAACTAGGTTTGTCGTTAATACTCCAAAACCAACTAGGGGTGGCACTAGATGCACTTACAATCTCCCCCTTTTTGGTGATTGATGACAAACTAGTTGAAGTTTTCAACGGGGAATATAATATGTGAAATTGTAAGGGATAAGGAATTGTCTTCATAAGTTGCGAGGGCTCCCCCTAAAGATGTGCATATAAGTAATTTGCTTTTGGAATGCAAATGCACATGGCAGGTTGTGCTTGTGGAGATCCTCTTCAACTTATGATGACAATCCACTATGCATGTGAAGGTATGTGAAGATAATGACATGCATAATGGAAAATGGACGTCTGCAAAATGATCTAAGTGCGGAATTTATCGTCGCACATGCGGAATTTATCATCGCATCACAAGGTGGCAAATAAGTAGCAGACGACCATCAAGTTTTAAGTGTTACAACTCAAAGAACCAAATGTATCAAAACAAGAGTTGTAAACACGAAGCAAAATATAAAGCACCCGCCCATATGGACCCACTTGAAGACTATCAAAGTCGTATGCTTCTCCCCCTTTTGTCAGTAAGGACCAAAAAGGTTCGAAGACATAGAGCATCTACTCGTTCCCATGAAGAGTAGGTGAAGCAGCAGGGTCGTCGGTGGTGTTTGGCGGTGCAGAAGAGCTTGGAGCAGTGTCGAAGTGTGCTGAAGGAGGTGGTGGTGAAGTAGCATCGTCGTCATCCTCGATCACTCTGGCATTTACAGTTGCAGCAGAGGAAGAGAACTCAGAGTCTTCAAGAGATGGAGTTCGTCGCAGCACTGCCCTTCGAGGAGGTGTGGAGTCAAACTTGAAGCGCTCAGAGAAGCCATCCTCTTGAAGATCATCTTCAGAACACATCAGCGTCAGCCCTTTCCATGTGCGTCGAGAGGTTTCATGAGCAAAAAAGGCATTCTTGGTGGCAAGATTGCGAATGCGATTAACATCCACTAAGAGGCTTTGCATTTGATGCTTCAGCCAGTCATGATGCCTATCCTGTTTCTGATGAAGAGCCACAAGAAGCTCTTGGTCATTGAGAACACGAGTGCGCTTCTTGGGTCGAGGGGCAGTTGTACTGTCAGTGGCTTCAGTGAGAGCAGGATGCGGTGCACGTGTAGTGTCAGCCAAAGGATACACCCGAGTGACTGCTTCAACTCCTTCAATGTTCTGAGAAAAAGTTTGATGCTCTGCATTCTGAAGACTTAGAGGTTCCTTGGCAGGCTCAGGATAGATGGCTTCAATAGACATATCCACATCAGGTAGAAAAATCCGATGATTGCGAGCAGATGGCTGATATGAGATAGCGGAGTGAAGTTTGATCAGCCGCATTACCTATGGGGCATAGAACTTCAAGCCAAATAGATCAGAGCCTGATGCAGCAAGTTGGCGAATGAAGAAGTCCTGTGCATTGAAGCATTTTCCATGAAGAATATAGAAGACCAAAGTCTTCATTGCACCTTCCAGCTTGGCATGTGGAGAGTGCCCTTTGATGGGCCAGAGAGTTCGCCTTATGATGTGATAAATAGTCCTTGGCAGATACTCTAGGTCTTCAGCAAAGAACTCTTTGGGATATGCAGCATCTTGGGGTAATGGCTTCATCATACTGAGCATCTGACTCATGTTAGGTTCAGGCTTCTGAAAGATGCTCTCCACAGCTTCACTGTGAAGTTGACAACCAGATTCGTAGAGATCGCCGGGAGTGGGTAGACCAGTGAGCTCAATGATGTCAAAGGCTTTGGCTTCGTGATGAACGTTTCCTGTCATCCACTCCAGGACCCAAGTCTTCGGATCTCTGTTATACCCGTGGATGTGAAGTGTGGCATAGAATTGGAGCAGCAACTCTTCATTCCAATGCTCTTGGTCAGTGACGAACGGCAGCAATCCAACCTCCTTGAAGCAATCCAGAGCTTCTTCCAGACAAGGCAGACCAGCTATTGTTTCAATGTCAAGACGCTTGTGTGGGAAGATGCTACCTTGATTGTAAAGAATGCAGGAGTAATAGCTTCGCTGCGGATAGCTCCAGAACCAATCAGATGATATTCTTTCCCTTGAGTAGGGGTTCCTGGAGCTATTGAAGAATGTGTTGTCTGCTCTGAAGCCATTGATATTGAAGGATCCAGGTGCTGATGCAGGACCTGGGAACCTGGGCAATCTTGGGATTGGCTTCTGTACCTGAGGCCTGTGCTCAACATGATAGTCGAACTGAGGACCGGCAACAGGCGCAGGAACAGAAGCAGTGGGATCAGTGGCTTCGCTGGCTTCTGGTGCTTTTGTTGGTGAGGGCTCCACATTAGCTTCAGCCATGACAACGTCAGTGGCTTCATTGGTGTTGGTGGTGGCAGCCTCAAGATTTTCAACCTCCACTTGACGAGCTGGAGGGTCGGTCACAATCACGTTCTCCTCGAGAACCGCTTCTTGGTGGGACAGGGGAGTAGCAGCTTGTGGGACTTCTTCTTCATCGGCTGATGCAACCGGAATGTCTTCAGCAGCTTCAGCTTCAGACGCAGAGACTGGAGGCCTTGGTCCTTTGCGAAGCATGCGCAACGCAGGCAACGCCTGTGTAGTTGGAGTTGGCTGGGCCTCAAAGTCTTCTTCCTCTTGTGGGCGATCAACCCATGAAGCATCCTGAGCAATTAGCGTCAGAGGACGACCAATGCTGATGAGTTCGCTGTGCTCGGGCTGAGGAAGGACTGCACCATCTTCTACATGGTCATGGTGACCAAAGTCGTCAACAGCGATGGGATTAGCTGCTGGAAAGTCTTCAGCTTCATGAGCGTCTGTGAAAGCAGGCTCATGGATTGTCAGTTGGCGTTCAGCGTCAGGACGAACCATGGAAACGGGTTCAACAATCAAGGGCTCTATGGGAGTAGCCCGTTCTTTTTTGGTCTTCCTCTTCTTCTTGGAGGGGGCAGTAGCAGAGGCTTCAGGATGTTTCATCTTCCTGGCTTCAGCCTCAGCAGTCCTCGTCTTCTTCAGCTCTGAAGCAGTTGACCGGGCCTTTGGCTTCGAGTCAGTCATGCTAGTTGGGAAGACAATTGGATCTGCTTCATGCCTTGGTGCGTCGAGTTCAGCTGTAGCGGGCTTCTTCTTCTTCTTTGCAGCCATCCTGGGGTCGATGCCAGGATGCCCAAGGGCCTTGCGCTTCTCAGCCTCATTGTAGGCTTGCACACATCTGTCAGCCAGAACCTTCATGCGCTCACGAGAACCCTGAGCTTCTGCACGTTTCTTGAGAAAGGCTTCCTTGAGCTCGTGCAGCATAATCTTGAAGTTCTTCACCTCTTGCACGCTGAGCTTGGCCATATGCTTCTTGAACTGAGCCTTTTCATAGTCAATCTTTTGCTTTAGTTCAACGATGCGCTGAGCGAGGGCTAGCTCTGAAGCAATGGAGCCATGGAAGGCGACACTGAGGCCAATGGGTAGTTGCAGATCTCCGAACCTGATGTTTGGCGTGTCAAACTATTCATCAATGAAGTTGTGGATGATTGTTACATCAAAAAGAGGCAGATCATTGAAGATTTCTGCTTCTTCTTTGCTCTTGATGAGTTGCTCAAGAGCGTCATCTGCAAGATCTTCATCACTTGACATATCAATGGCATCATTGTGCAGAATGGCAGCAGCTGTTAGCTCTTGGCCGGTGTGTGGCAGAGGCATCTTGACCTTCTGGGGCTTGGAGATGCGTGACAAATCTTTAGACTGCACACTGTCTTCAGGAGGTGCAGTTGCCAGTGGCTTCGCCCGTGAGATTTTTGGAGCAGAGGCAGGCTTTGAAGCTTTAGGCTGCTTCTTTGGCTTCGGCGCTGCAGGCGCTTCATCTGATTCAGCGTCATCTGCAGGCTCATCCACGGCTATCCCTTGAACCAATATATGGGTGATGAGACCTTCAAGGTTGTAGAAAGGACCGACGACATTGGGTTCTGCATCACGTGTGCTGTCAGCCCTTGGAGCAGAAGGACCAGGGTTGAAGTCCAGTCCCAATGTCTTCTGGTTCTGTTTTGCTGAGTTCTGGGCAAACTTTGCGCTTGAACAGAATGTCGTCACGACACCATAGCAGTGACGATGGGTCAGCATCCGCAGGCTGTGGTCCACGGACCATGCAGGGATAGAATCCTTGTTCAATGGCTTCATCTCTGGTCCTGGGTTGAAGATTTTTGTAGAGGATGTCTCCCCATGGTCGCTTGATGGCATTCTTTTTAGCATATTCCATGGTCACAAATATGTATTTGAACCACTGTTCTGCCCAATAGCGTCGAATCCATTGGATTCGCGTTTTGCGCTGATTGTAATCCTCTTTAGGATCTGTCTTGTACAGCTCTGAGAGGTCATCGGGCAGATCTCTTGATGTTTCTCCTCGACGCTTTCTGCCACCCTTTCTTGCTGATTTTTCTGAAGCCATGACCCTTAATCTGAAAGGCTTCAATACGTTCAGAGGCTTCAAAGGTTTTCGCTTGCTAGACAAACAGGAACTGGCTTCAGGAGAATTTATGTGATGCTGTAAGAATTCTGCAAATGAATGCAGACTATGAGAACCAAGGGATTCTCCCACGGACATGTACCTGTGACAGCATTAAGGTGCGAGGGAAGGGGAAGAGGTCATATGCATTCTCAGAAGATTTTGAAGATAAATCAGTTTAGAAGACATTGACCTCATTGTGCGAAGACATTCACTCATAGATAAGGAGTTGGTTCCAGATTTGTACGAATCCACGGATCAGTACAAGTGAGGAATCTAACTACTTTTTGAAGCATAAGTGAATATACTAGGCATGTTATGAGATGCAGTATGAAAGAGATCCAACTTGTGTGAACAGAAACTGCTTGTGGTAGAAAGTGATAAAGCTATAGGATCAAAGAGGCCGTAAAAAGGAGGTTTTATTTACCACATGAAGAACTGCTAGATGGAGTGGAAGAGGAGGCCGAGTAGTTCGATCGTCCGTGCCCTAACTTGGCGACGGAGGACACCTACGGCGACGGCGGAGAAGGCAATGTCCACAGTCGGCGTGAAGACGGCGTCGGAGAGGTTGCGGCAGCGAAGCGCTTCGTCGCCGGCATCGTCGAGGGCTAGCAGTGGCGCTAGGGTTCATGCGAGAGTGGAAGAAGAGATAATGACTGCTGTGAGGTGTGTATTTATAGGTACAGGGGCGGCACTGCGTTATTACATAGGTGCCCCTGGCGATTCGCATCTGAGGAACACGTGGCCATCATGCAGCATATTGGGGTTTGTTCCACGTCCCACGCACGCCTGGATTGTCGGGTGGTCGTTCCCACTTCTCCGGGTTTCAGGTGGAGGAATGAGCATTGAAAACTTAATGGTTGTCTCTGTATCTTCTGCTGACAAGGACGCAGAGAAGACATTCGACAGTTTCAATAGAATGCATATGATTTGGAGAGATAGAGTTTGAGATAGAAAGCATAGAGAGGTTAGGGTCCGATCACATTCACTTAGGTCAAAAGATTCAACAAGAAGACATAGCTATAAGTGAATGCTGTAGAGGACAGAACACTAGTATATATATATAATCAACATAGTGAAGATAATCATGAAGATATGTTGAGATTGAAGCCAAACCAAATGTGAAGACATAGCAAATGTAACGCCATGAGTGAAACACTTCAAACAGAACATTTGGTGGTGGCGTTACCCACCGTATAGGAAGTATTAGACCCAGACACGGCGCACAATTATCGTGGCGCTCCGAAGTCAAATTCCACATTAATGTATTCACAATTAGAATGTATGTCTTCATTGATTGAAGATATACTCTACTTCGTGTGTTGCACATCTAATTCATCAATATGCATAAGTGTTAGGATGTGTGCTTGATCACAGGACATTTGAGGATTCCAGGATATTTAGCTCACACCGTAACTTGCAAAATCTCTTCTCATCCAAGGGCTTGGTGAAGATATCTGCCAATTGCTCTTCAGTGTTGACGTGTATGATATCAATATCTTCCTTCACAACATGATCTCTGAGAAAGTGATGACGAATTTCAATGTGCTTTGTCTTCGAGTGCTGAACTGGGTTGTTGGCAATCTTGATGGCGCTTTCGTTGTCGCAGTAGAGTGGCACTTGCTTTAGATGAATGCCATAGTCCTTGAGTGTTTTCTTCATCCACAGAAGCTGAGTGCAGCAAGATCCTGCAGCAATGTATTCAGATTCAGCAGTGGAGAGAGATACATAGTTCTGCTTCTTTGAAGACCAACATACAAGTGATCGTCCCAGAAAGTGACATGTGCCTGATGTAGACTTGCAATCCACTTTGTCACCAGCATAATCAGCATCCGAGAATCCAACCAGATCAAACTCTGAGCCCTTTGGATACCATAATCCTAGAGTTGGGGTGTGAGCCAAATATCGAAGAATTCGCTTCACAGCTAAGTGATGCGACTCCTTTGGTGTCGCTTGGAATCGAGCACACATGCAAACACTAAGCATAATATCTGGCCTAGATGTACATAGATAAAGCAAAGAACCAATCATGGAGTGGTATACCTTTTGGTCGAACTCTTTACCATTGTCGTCGGGCCCCAGATGACGCTTGGCTGGCATTGGCGTCGTGAAGCCTTTGCAGTCTTCCATACCGAACTTCTTCAGACAATCTTTGAGATACTTCTCTTGAGATATGAAGATGTCGTTGCGTTGTTGTCGTATTTGGAGACCGAGGAAGAACTTCAACTCTCCCATCATGGACATCTGATATTGCTCGTGCATCATATATCCAAACTCTTCACTGTACTTCTGATTGGTGCAGCCGAAGATAATGTCATCCACAAATATTTGGCACACAAACAGTTCACCATCATATGTCTTCGTGAAGAGAGTGGGGTCTAGGGAACCAGGTATGAAGCCTTTGCTCTTCAGGAAGTATTTGAGTGTGTCATACCAGGCCCGAGGGGCTTTTTGAGGCCATACAGTGCCTTGTTGAGCTTGTATACCATGTCAGGATGTTTTGGATCTTCAAAGCCAGGCGGTTGTGCAACATACACTTCTTCAATCTTGCCATTGAGAAAGGCGCTCTTCACATCCATTTGATATAGAAGTATGTTGTGATGATTGGCATAGGCCAGCAGTATGCGTATGGCTTCAAGTCTAGCCACAGGAGCAAATTTTTCATCGAAGTCAATGCCTTCCACTTGAGTATATCCTTGAGCAACGAGACGAGCTTTGTTTCTGACAACTTGACCATGCTCATCTTGCTTGTTGCGGTATATCCATTTGGTGCCTATTATATTGTGCTTGCGAGGATTAGGGCGCTTAACCAGTTCCCGTACATTATTCAGCTCAAACTGTTGAAGCTCTTCTTGCATAGCTTGAATCCATTCAGGTTCCATGAAGGCTTCTTCAACTTTCTTGGGTTCTGTTATTGAGACGAATGCGAAGTGCCCACAGAAATTTGTCAGCTGAGTTGCCCTTGATCGAGTGAGCGGACCGGGTGCATTGATGCTGTCAATTATTCTCTCAATCTGCACTTTATTGGCAACACGAGGATGTACAGGGCGAAGGTTTTGCTCTTGCTGGTCATTGTCATTGTTAGTGGGATTGTCTTCAGGCTGAGCATTGTCTTCAGGTTGATCAGGTGCGGAGATGATAAGTTCCTCTTCAGGTTGAGCTTCAGAGGGTATGATTTCTCCGGTTCCCATAAGCTTGATTGATTCGCTGGATGGAACTTCATCTAGCATATTTGGGAGGTGCTCTCTTTGTGAACCGTTAGTCTCATCAAACCGCACATCCACTGTTTCAACCACTTTATAATGAAAGAGATTGAAGACTCTGTAGGAGTGCGAATCCTTTCCATATCCAAGCATAAAACCCTCATGTGCTTTTGGTGCAAATTTTGAAGTGTGATGTGGATCCTTGATCCAGCACCTGGCACCAAATACTCTGAAGTAACTAACATTTGGCTTCTTGCCAGTAAGGAGGTCATAATATGTATTATTCAGAAGCTTGTGAAGATAAACACGATCGATTGTATGGCATGCAGTATCGATGACTTCAGGCCAGAATTTTCTTGGAGTCTTGTATTCATCAAGCATCGTTCGGGCCATCTCAATGAGTGTTCTGTTCTTGCGTTCGACGACGCCATTCTGCTGTGGCGTGTATGGGGCTGAGAATTCATGTGTGATGCCCAAGGTATCAAGATATGTATCAAGGCCAGTACTCTTGAATTCAGTGCCATTATCACTTCTGATGTGCTTTATCTTGGCGCCATAGTTGTTCATTGCTCGATTGGCGAAGCGTCTGAAGACATCCTGCACTTCAGTCTTGTAGAGGATTATGTGCACCCAAGTATATCTAGAATAATCATCAACAATAACAAAGCCATAGAGGCAAGCAGTAGTAGTAAGAGTTGAGTAATGAGTGGGACCAAAGAGATCCATGTGGAGCAGTTCGAAGGGTTGAGTGGTTGTCATGATTATCTTCGAGGGATGTTTGGCCCTCGTCATCTTCCCTGCTTCACAGGCACTGCATAAGTGATCTTTCTTGAACTTGACGCCCTCGATGCCTATGACATGCTTCTTCTTTGCAAGGGTGTGGAGGTTCCTCATGCCAGCATGCCCTAGCCTCCGATGCCAGAGCCAGCATTCTGAAGCCTTTGCTAGAAGACATACGGCAAGCTGTGGTCCTGCCGAAAAATCTACCACGTACAAATCATCTTTCCGATACCCTTCAAACACTAGAGACTTGTCAGATTCCATTAGTACAAGGCAGCGATATTTTCCAAATATTACGATCATGTTCAAATTGCAAAGCATTGAGACAGACATTAAGTTGAAGCCAAGGGATTCAACAAGCATGACTTTATCCATGTGTTGATCCTTTGAGATTGCAACTCTACCTAGACCCAATACCTTACTTTTACCAGTGTCAGCAAATGTGATGTGACTCTTGTCGGATGGACGTAAGGTTGAGTCCATAAGAAGGCTTCTTTTGCCAGTCATGTGGTTGGTACACCCACTATCAATAATCCATTCTGAAGACGCTGATGTCGTACCCTACAGTGTAGTTAGGGGGATAGGCTTCACGAAGAGAATTGTGAAGCAAAAACATTTGATGAACCAGTGGGTTATGAAAGCTTAGATCCAAATTAGGACTGATAGGGAGAGTAGCAAGCGATTCAGGAACGAAGTACATAGTAAGACCATTCGGGCATTTGATCTTGCGCCCTACAAGATGTTTAAGGTCACCAGCAATAGCGTCAGACGATTTTGGTTTTCTGCTGGAGACCTTTCCCTACAAAAGAGAGTTAAGCTTTCTTAGCCACCCACATCTTCAAGGGTGGCTTAGAAGCAATAAGTCTAAGTGCAGCATCTGAGAACTTTGGCTTTGGAGCCCTAGCAAAAAGTCTTGCAGGCGGACAATAGTACTCATAAGAATAAGCAGAATAGTTCTTGGTCTTATGAACATGGCGGTTTCATGAACCGCGCTCATATTCATAGGCATGAGTATGGTTTCCCTGCAAAACATTTGCGTTAGTGCGACTCAGGTGAGTCCTCTGTCTGTATGAAGCCTTTGGACCATATGAAGCCTATGGCCTGAGGTTTGTCTTCTTCACGTGTGGTGTCATGATGACATTCACAGGAAGACTCTCCAGACACTTTTTCGGAACCCAGATCTTCTTCATAGGCGGTCCATTCCTGCAGTTAGTACCATTGTACCTGGCAAACACTTCACCATTCTGATTCTTAAACAGTTTATAGTTTGCATCAAAGGATTCATCAATGACAATGGGATTTGCACAAGAGAAGCCAGATAGATTGGATAGATCCGCTGAAGATTCCTTTGCAGCAACCTATGTGGTTTTGGGGTACTGCTCAGGTTTCCAGTAAGAGCCATCAGCATTCATTTTCCTTACGAACCCAACACCCTCTTTCCTCGGGTTTCGGTTCAAGATCTGCTTTTTGAGGACATCACATAGTGTCTGATGCCCTTTAAGACTTTTGTACATCCCTGTTTCAAGCAATGTCTTCAACCTAGCATTCTCATCAGCAATAGTAGTGGAATCCTCAGCAGAGGGGTTAGTTCCCACATCAACAGTTGAAGATATTGCAACAGTAGCACCAGTAGAACATTCAGCAACAGTAGTAGCATTATCATGCTCAATGCATTTAAGACATGGTGGTTCAAATCCTTCCTGAGCGGAACTGATCTGTTTGTCGTGAAGTGACTCATTTTCCTTTTGAAGATCTTCATGAGCCGCTCTCAATTTCTCAAGATCTTGCTTCCTTTGAAGATAATCATAGGAAAGCTTTTCATGAGTTGTTGAGAGCGTTTCATGACGACTTTCAAGTTCCTCATACTTAACATGAAGATTTTTTATGTCTTCAATTAAGGACTCAGATCGAGTCATTTCAGTGCCTAACAGATCATTGCTTTTGCCTAACAGTTTTTGAATATGTTCCATGGCTTTCTGTTGTTCAGTTACAATTTTAGCAAGTGTTTTGTAGCTGGGTTTTGAACCACAATCAGAGTCATCGTCACTAGATGTTTGATAGTAAGTAGTGTGTGTGTTTACCTTGGCACCGCGTGCCATGAAGCAGTAGGTAGGAGCGGAGTAGTCCTTGTCATTTGCATCGGTGTCGGTGATGAGGTCATTGTCTTCAGTGTTGAAGATGGACTTGGCAATGTATGCTGTAGCTAGAGTTGCGACGCCAGAATCGGACTCCTCCTCAGACTCCACCTCCGCCTCCTCAGAAGCGGACTCCTCCTCTGAATCCATTTCCTTGCCAACAAACGCACGTGCCTTACCAGATGAGCTCTTCTTGTGTGATGAAGACTTTGAAGAAGACTTGGAAGAAGACTTTGAGTATTTCTTCTTCTTCTTGTCGTCAGAGTCATATTCCTTGCTCTTCTTCTTCTTTTTGTTCTCATTGTCCCACTGCGGACACTCAGAGATGAAGTGGCTAGGTTTCTTGCACTTGTGACATGTTTTCTTCTTGTAGTCATGAGCAGAACCTTCATCATTCCTTGAGCTTGATCGGGAAGACTTTCTGAAGCCTTTCTTCTTGGTGAATTTTTGGAACTTCTTCACAAGCATAGCAAGTTCCCTTCCAATGTCTTCAGGATCATCAGAACTGCTGTCAGATTCTACTTCAGATGAGGAGACAGCTTTTGCCTTCAAGGCACGAGTTCGCCCATAGTTTGGACCGTAGATATCTCTTTTCTCAGAAAGCTGAAACTCATGTGTGTTGAGCCTCTCAAGTATGTCAGACGGATCGAGTGTCTTGAAATCAGGACGTTCTTGAATCATCAGGGCTAGGGTGTCAAATGAACTGTCAAGTGATCTCAGTAGTGTCTTGACGACTTCATGCTTGGTGATCTCAGTAGCGCCAAGGGCTTGAAGCTCATTCGTGATGTCAGTGAGTCGATCAAATGTGAGCTGGACATTCTCATTGTCATTTCTCTTGAAGCGGTTGAAGAGGTTGCGAAGGACACTGATTCTCTGATCTCTCTGGGTTGAGACGCCTTCGTTGACCTTGGAGAACCAGTCCCAGACTAGCTTAGATGTTTCCAAAGCACTCACGCGGCCATACTGTCCTTTGGTCAGATGACCACAGATGATATTCTTGGCAGTAGAGTCCAGTTGAACAAACTTCTTGACGTCAGCAGCAGTGACACCTTCTCCAGCCTTGGGAACGCCATTCTTGACGACATACCATAGGTCGACGTCAATGGCTTCAAGATGCATGCGCATCTGTAACATCCCAAATTTTCAATTTGGAATGTTATACATTACGTCATCATGCATATCATATTTTATTTTGCTTTTGGTTTTGATCCTAGAAAATCCTAAGCAACTCAAGGACCCACGGAGAGAGTTGGGGATTTCGTTATTTACATATTTGAGTTTTCTCAAATTATGTAAACAGGATCATTTGATTTTATTTATTTTATCATCAATTATTTCTATTACAAAAATATGATAGAGGGAATAAAATGACTTTCCCAAAATATAGAAATATTGAGGATTTAATAAAAAATCAAATAAGCTTTATTTTGGAGTTTTTCGGTATTTTTTATTTGAATTTAGGAAAAATGTGCGTTTTTCAAAGTTGTAGTTTGGGCCCAGATAAATGTTCACTTTATCGGGCTTGATTTTAGGAACCCGGCAAAATTTATTTCGTGATTTTTGGAGTCCGTTTAGTATTTCTTTTTATTTTTCTTTCGAGCGGAATTATTTAAAGAAAACGCGCGGAACCGACTTTGGGCCGTACTCGGCTAGGACACCGCCGGCCAAGGCTATATAAGCCGCCGCCCCGGGGCCCGAAAGCCCAGCCGCCAGCCGCCGCCGCCCCTGCCCTAACCCTAGCCGCCGCCTCCAGCCGCCGCCGCCAGCCGCCGACTCGCCGGAGCAGCGCGCCGCCCAAGGTTCGCCGCCGCCTCGTTTTCCGTGCTGTTTTAAAAAAAAATCTTTTCGTCGTTTTTCTTTTTCGTCGGATTTTTCGCGGTTATTTTCTGATCGCGATTTCTGATCCGATTTTCGTTTTAGTATAACTTTTCGCTCGTTTATCGGAATCAGGCGATTCAAGCGCCTGGAGTTTCGTCTCGAAACCCTCTTTCCGAATAATCAACTTAAACATGTTTTTGCTACTATAAAATTTGCCCTAGATCCAGATTGCTAGAACGAAGTTGTTTCTTTCGCTGTTTGTTTTCTTTTGCTTCGTTCGATTTGATTCTTTTTGCCAACCAGGGTTCTTAAGTTGAACTTTCTGGTTAGATCTTCTATTTGGGTTTTACCTGTGCATTAGATGAGTACTTATTGTATGCTTGTTTGTTTGTCTGCGATAGAATACCCGGAGTACGCCGCATGTTACGTTGAATCTTTAGGTTTCGCGGATCACCAGCAAGGCAAGTAACACTTTGATCATACCTTTTTCTACAACCCAGTTTTATTGCATTAGATCAATCCTCACACATTGCATGATTAGGATCTAATTAAATTGTGGGATGGGAAGTGGATGAGGTAGTACCTATTACCTGTTTATTATCAAACCTTTGGGAGTTACTTCTACGTTTGCTTATTATGCCATGCTATGCTAGTAGACGTGGATTGGGTGAGTGAAATCCATGACAGATGTGAGATTGTTAATTAATGGTTTATCTAAGGTGGCAACCTAACACACATCTGGGTGGATTGAGGCACCTGGGGTTTCCAGGATTTGCCTGTTTTTCTTTTGGACCGCCACCCAGGCTCAAAGGGATCATGAGATTATTCATACTAGAAACTTCCGTGTGCAGCCACAAGCCATTATGGGCTCTGGCATAGTTGACTAAGTTGTGCGAACTCTTACAGTGGTAGACTAGCAGATGTAGTTGATGTAGGTGGTACGGTCTACCCGATCGTAAGGTGCTAGCGCTTCTGAAAGACTATGTCTCGGTCATCCGTCTTCTCAAACACCCTGTAGTGCGAGAAACCAAACGAGGCGATCGAGTCTTGTGGGGAAAAGTGCGCAAACCTCTGCAGAGTGTAATAAACTAATCATGGTTAGCCGTGTCCCCGGTTATGGACATCTTGAGTATCTAGTACCTGGATTTTCATGTGAATCTCAACATGTTACTCTAAATTAACTTTGTTGGGTTTTAATGATGTTACTTAATTGGGATTGAGAATGTTGTCAACCATTCTCAATGTTTAACAACCACCATGATAGTAATTAAATTTATTCCTTTGTAGTAGGGAAAAATTGGCTTTATGCAAAAACTGTAACCATAGAGCTTTCCACCAGCCAAATATGCATATAGTATAGCTGTTGCATTCCATTATTCTCTATGTGTTATCTTGCCAGCATATTCCATGTGCTGACCTGTTTTCGGGCTGCAACGTTAATGTTGCAGACTTTTCAGACGACGATTAAGGAGTTTTTAGGTCGTGGTTCTATACTCAGTGATGCCGCTGGAGTTGATGGACTCACTTATCTTCCAAGCCTTCCGCTGTTATCGTTATTAGATGGCCATAAGCCATATTTATTGTAATAAGTTCTCTTTTGAGACACTCGATGTAATAAGTGTGTGATTGCTACTCTGCTATAAATCCTCCGAGTACTGTGTGGTGTCAGCATTACTGATCCAGGGATGACACCGGAGCACAGAGATCAGACTATTTGAGGTCTGGTCGCTATAGAGATGGTATTAGAGCACACGACCACTAAGGTAAAGACCTAGATCCCTACTCACTCTCTTCTCTTCTGACTTCTCATCTTTTCTACTCTTTAGGATGGCGGATGCAAGAAACAAGTTCACACAACCAGATGAAGATACACCCTTTGGACGCCACTTGAAGGAAATCACTAGATACCTGAACATAGGAGTACCAAGCTTCACGGGAACCTACAACGCCACTTTACCTGAAGAAGAGCGCTGGATGATTCAAGTTCAAGTTCCAGGAAGGACGTTCATGCCAGTCACTGAGCCCATAGAGTTTTCTTTTGATGCACCAACTTGGAGTCTAGGAAAGAGCATGGCAGCTCACATCGCCATGGGATGCATTGGAGAAGTCTACCGCAAGGATCTCAAGGATACTATCTACCAGATTTGTGGGCGCCGAGATGAACACTGGGAGATGATCAGCACCAGGAAAGATAGATCAATCGCAGCTTTTATCCAGGAGTTAAACCAGCACATTCGACGATAGGAGAATCGGATGTGCGCCGACATGATAGATCTGAAGAAGGCAAAGACTAGAATCAAGGAACTAGAGGAAGAACTCAAGGCTACATGTGAAGATTTTGAAGAAGAAATTGAAGTATTGGTGGAGAAGAATGACGATCTGATCAAGAAGATTGGAGTATTTACGGGAGGCCCGACACCAGTAGATGAAGACGAAGAACCCAAGGAGATTAGCCCGGAAGACTACATCATCATCGACGGCACCGACTCGGAAGCAGATAGTAGCGATGATGACTATGTTGATGAAGCAGGAGTAGATATCATGGAGTCTACAACCATAGAATATTTCTAGTAGACCACCTCATCAGTAGTAGTAGTCCACCATGTAAATATAGTAGTCCGAGCACTTTGCGATAGTTAGATCGATTGTATGCCTTTGTTTGATTGACTGAAGTGAATTGTGTGCTTTTGCCTCATGTGCATATGGGTAGTGTTTTCCCTTTAGACCCCCTCTATTCTTATATCTCATCCTTTCTAAACCCTTAGATGCCTCCGAGACGTGAACCCAGATTTTCCTTTCCGCCGGAGCTCACCCAGTTGATCCAGCCGCAGAACACCTTGATGCAGTTGCTAGTTCAGAATCAGAATCAGGGGATTTGTGGATAAGTATAACCTACCAACCCAAGCCCTTAGGTCACCCATGTTAGTAACCTCGCTAGGAGCAGAATATGTGGCTAGTCTATGGTGTGATCGGTTACCATTAAGGATTGGTAACTATGTTTTTCCCTCAGACCTAATAGTATTGGAATCTCAAGGATTGGATGTGATATTAGGCGTGGATTGGTTATCAAAGTATGAAGGGAATATTGAGTGTGCTAGTAAGTCAATTTTGCTTACCACACCAGAAGGGAGAAGGATCAAGTATGTATCACGGCATGTGCCAAAGAGGACCCAAGTAAATTGCCTAACAGGAGTTGTGCAGGAGGAAGTACCAGTGGTAAAGGATTTTCCTGATGTATTTCCCGAAGAGTTGCTAGGCATGCCACCGGATAGAGACATTGAGTTTTTGATTGAGCTTTTGCCAGGCACTGGGCCAATATCGAAGAGACCATATAGGATGCCAGCAAAGGATTTGGTGGAAATTAAGAAGCAGATTAAGGAGTTACTGGATAAGGGATATATTCGCCCAAGTTCTTTGCCTTGGGGATCGCCAGTACTTCTAGTGGAGAAGAAGGATGGATCGTTAAGGATGGTTGTTGATTATCGAGGATTGAACGAAGTAACGATCAAGAACAAGTACCCGCTACCAATGATCAATGATCTGTTTGATCGATTGCAAGGAGCTAAAGTGTTTTCCAAGATCGATTTGCGATCAGGATACCACCAGTTGAAGATTCGAGAACAGGATATTCCGAAGACAGCTTTTACCACCAGATATGGACTGTATGAGTATACCGTTATGTCATTTGGACTGACTAACGCGCCTGCCTATTTTATGAACATGATGAACAAAGTGTTTATGGAGTTTGTGGATAAGTTCATCATAGTGTTCATTGATGATATCCTGGTATATTCGAAGAATGAAGAGGGACATAAGGAGCATTTGCGTTTGGTACTTGGAAAGCTCAGAGAACATCAATTATATGCCAAGTTCAGCAAATGTGAGTTTTGGTTGAAGGAAGTAGGATTCCTCGGACATGTTATATCTAGAGAAGGTATAGCAGTAGATCCCGCCAAAGTTGAAACCGTGACCAAGTGGGAAGCCCCAACTACCGTTGGAGAGATCCGGAGTTTTCTTGGACTCGCAGGATACTACCGGAGATTTATTAAGAATTTCTCAAAGATTGCAAAGCCTATGACGGAGTTGCTGAAGAAGGATACTAAGTTCAAATGGACTGAGGAGTGTGAGGCTAGTTTCCAGGAGTTGAAGAAACGTTTGGTGACCTCACCAGTGTTGATTTTGCCAGATCAAACCAAGGATTATGAGGCGTATTGCGACGCTTCATGTCAAGAACTTGGAGCAGTGCTTATGCAGGAAGGGAGAGTTGTTTCGTATGCTTCACGACAACTGAAGCCCCACGAATTGAATTACGCTACGCATGATTTGGAGTTAGCAGCCGTAGTGCATGCATTGAAGACATGGAGACATTTCCTTATTAGAAATCATTGTGAGGTGTACACGGATCATAAGAGTTTGAAGTACATTTTCACACAGAAGGAGTTGAATCTTAGACAAAGGAGATGGTTGGAGCTTATCAAGGATTATGATATGAAATTGCGTTATCATCCCGAGAAGGCTAATGTAGTAGCTGACGCATTAAGTCGCAAGAGCCATGTCAATACATTAATGACGGGAGAAATACCCAAGGAGTTAGCAGAAAATTTTCGTGAACTATGTTTAGAAATAGTTTCGAGAGGCTATGTAGCAGCATTGGAGATTTAGTCAACATTGATGGACAGAATCAGAGAAGCTCAGAAATCTGACAAGGAGATTGCTTCCATAAAGGAGAAGATGAAAGAAGCAAAAGCTAAAGGATTTCGTGAGGATGAGCACGACACCCTATGGTTTGAAGACCGTGTATATATACCCAATGACCCGGAGATCAGAAAGTTGATTCTGCAAGAGGCACATGATTCACCGTATTCGATTCACCCAGGAAATACCAAGATGTATTTGGATTTGAAGGATATTTTCTGGTGGACCGGAATGAAGAAGGATATTGCGGAGTATGTAGAAGTTTGTGACGTATGTCAGAGAGTAAAGGCAGAGCATCGGAAGCCAGCAGGATTGTTGCAACCATTGCCGATATCCGAATGGAAGTGGGATAAGCTTGGCATGGATTTTATCACGGGATTACCAAGGACTCGTTCAGGCTATGACTCGATTTGGGTTGTAGTTGATCGATTGACGAAGGTAGCACATTTCATCCCAGTAAAGACCACTTACACCAGTGCTAAGTTGGCAAAGATATACATGACCAGGATTGTATGTTTGCATGGAGTTCCGAGGAGCATCGTATCAGATAGAGGAACCCAGTTTACCTCAAAGTTCTGGAAGCAGTTGCATGAGACTTTGGGTACTAGGCTAGAATTTAGTACAGCTTTTCATCCGCAGACAGATGGACAGACCGAGAGAGTCAATCAGATTTTGGAGAATATGTTGAGAGCTTGTCTAGCTCTCCTCTCCTCTCTATGTGGTGTCTAGAACTAGCTCAGATCAACCCTTTGCATGGCTGCCCCAGGGGGTTTATATAGGCCCACCCCCCAGGGGTACAATGGTAATCCGGCTGGGCGTGGGCCCTAGCTGTCTATGTCTACGCTCGCCGGCTTCTGCGCCGGCTGCTGGGGCCCGCTGGCTGGTGGGTCCCGCCGGCTGCTGGCTCCTTGGTCGACAGGCAGGCCCCACTGTCAAGGACCTTGTCGGTGGCTGGTTACTGTTGCCTCAAACCTGGTGACGAGGGCTTCACCGAGGTAAGCGTGGCTACAGTGTCACCGCCCGGCGGGCGATTGCTGTAGCCTCACCTTGTCTTGTCTCTTTAATGGGGCGTCTCCTTCGAGGGAGGAAGCAAGCCGGCTGTGGGGAGTCGTCCTTGTCTTGGGCCGACTGGGGGAGGCCTAGCCGCCTTCGGGTGTCTCTCTGCCTGAAGGGGCCCACCGCCCGTGGGCCGCACCGACAGCCCGTCGTGGGTGGCATCAGGGTCAACATGGCAACAGTGCCGCGTCAGACGGGTCATGGCCACCCCGTACGGCGCACTGTGCCAGGCGTGCTCCGGGATTCGGGTGTGGCAGGCTTTACTGTAGCCACGCCCCGCCACATCGCTGTTATGTGGATGCAGACTTCGAGGGTACGATCTTGACCGCTTTGTGGGAGTCGGCTTCTCACGGCCGGCTTCTTGGAGCCAGCCCTCCCACGGCTTTCTTCATGAGGGCTAAAGCCGGGCCACCTTCCGATAGTCGGCCTGGGAGATAGCCGGCAAGGGGAAGGCGGCCCCACGTCTTGGATTCTTGAGGGCTGGATCGGCTCCTAATTTTTTCAGAAGGGCCAGGGGAGCCGGCTAGGCTACCCATGGTCATTTACTCCGACAGTAGTCCCCGAAGCTGATCGAGCTTCGAGGCTGACAAAGGGACGAGAAGCTTGGTCAGCTTCCTATCCTGAGGAGCCGGCTTTGCTTATGCGCGCCGTCTTCAGAAAGCTCCGTATCTTGTAGGCGGGAACGTGGGTCGGCCTGCGAGCTGACGGCGCGCCACCCCGCGGGCCACGTGGCAAGGAAAGCCAGCCAACGCACGCGCGTGACGGGACGCTGCTGCAGGCCCGGGCCCGCCACTCCTAGGCCTCGGCCCAAGCGCGGATCTTCTGCGGCCCACAGTGGACCGCTCGCCTTCCCGCGGCGGTTTCATTACGTCATCAGGGCGCAATAATTGCTGGACATGGGGGAGTGGGCGCAGTTGATCCCACGTTCCCCCACACCACACCTCCTGGGCTCCACCGCACGGGTCTATAAGTAGGGGGAGGAGAGGGAGCGGCAGAGGCTCGCACGCTCTCCCTCGCTCCACCCTTTCTCACCTTTCTTCTCCTTCCCTTTGCCGCCGCAGCGACCCATTGTCGCGCCGCTCCGCCGTCGGACCTCTCGGTTCCTTCGGTCCCACCGTAGCGGGGTCGTGCGCGTCTCCGCCGTCGCATCGCCTTGTTCCTCGCCGCGTCGCTCCCATGGCGTTGTCGAGCTCGTGGGACGGCTCCAACAGCCACGAGGACCACGTTGAGTTCCTCCGCCGGACGCGGCGTCTGCCGGGCGAGAACTACGTGCGGGTTTGTCGTGCGCCAGCGAGGGAGATTTCGCCGGCACCGGAGGAGGGCGAGCGGGTAATCTTCCGCTCGCACTGCCTGCGCGGCTTCGGCCTCCCGGCGAGCGGATTCCTTCGCGCTTTTCTTGAGTTTTACCACCTCCAGCCGCATCACCTCACAACCAACGCGGTGATGCTGCTGTCGGCTTTCGTCACCCTGTGCGAGGGCTTTCTTGGGGTTCTGCCCACTCTCGAGCTCTGGGGAGAATTCTTCCAGTGCAAGCTCGGCACCGTTGTCGCGGGCGTGCCCGCCCCCTGCGGAGCCTTCATCGCCATGAGGCGGACGAGCGAGAACAATCCATTCCTGCCCATCCCGCTGATCCAGTCGGTGAAGCTCTGGTAGAAGTCCTATTTTTACATGAAGAACGTCGCCCAGCAAGGCGACTTCGTCAACCTGCCGGCTTACATAGCCGGCCCGCCGGCTGGGAGGCAACCCTCATGGAGCTACCGGGCTAGGTCGTTGTCTCAGGCCGGGAACGCAACCGTCGCCCGGCTCCGGGTGATGATCCAGTCGGAGGGCCTGACCGGAGCTGACCTAGTGGCCGCCTTCGTGGAGCGCCAAGTACTTCCGCTCCAAGGCCGGCCTCACATGATTTGTCAGATGAGCGACCGCTTTGACCCATGCCGGCTGAGCACCAGGGAGATGCCTCATGTCGAGGTGTCTTACATGGTGAAGTACATCTCCAACTGCAAGCTCGCCGAGGATTGGCGATACGGCAAGGGGCCGTATTCTCGCGCCAACCCTCCGCCTGCTATAAGTTTTTCTTCTTTTCTTCCTTTTTGTAGCCGGCCTCGTGATGGCCGACTTCTGATCAATTGGTTTGTCCTCAGCAGAACCCTCTTCTTCCGCCGACGGCCGGGGCCGCAGGGGTAGAGCGCCAGCTCCTCCCTGACCGCACGGTGGACGACGTCGATGATCCAGACCTGGGAGCAGCCGCCATGGAAGATGCCGTCGTGGGGGGAGGCGACGAGGCAGGCGGCGTGGGGCTCGGGGCCGGCTCGAGGACTGGGCGGACGATGACGAGGTCGAAGTCGTTCCGCACCGCTAGCCGGCGCTTGATCATCAAGGCGCGGGCCCGTCTGCCACGCCGGCTGCCCGTGGCGGCGCGCAGAAATGTCGGGCCGCGTCGACCTACTTCGGCAGCCGGCCGAAAAAATCCAAGGGTTCCACGGCGGCGACCAAGCGGGATGAGGCAGCCGTGAAGGTGGCCCGCTTCCGCAAGGCGGTGAAACAGCCGCACGCGATCTCGGCATAAGCGTCAAATGTCTTGTATTTTTTGTTGTCCTCTTCGATTCAGGCTCTTCTAAACCTTTCTTTGCTCGCCGGGCAGGGCACCGCTTTCCCTCGAGCGAGGTCCTGGCGGCTCCATAGTCGGGCCGACTGGAGGGTCCTCAGGCTCCCGCCGCGTGGATCCCCGCGCCGACCTCATGGAGGCCACGGAGAGGAACGCGCAGGAGGCACGGGGGGTGGTGGAGCGAAGGAGCGAAGGAGCGAAGGACGCGGCGGCCAAGGCCCGGGCGGAGGCGGCAGCCGCGGAGAAGGAGGCGGAGGCCTCGCACAACCAGCCTCCGCAGCTCGTCGTTCCCCTCCGCGCCGTGGCCCCTGACATCCCCATGCCCCCGTCGGAGGAGGTCGACCGAGACCCGCCGGTGATGAAGAGGAGGGAGGACCACGTGGTCTTCGTGGAGGAGGCGCCGCAGACGGCACCGACTGGAGCGGGCCAAAGCAGCCAACCAGCCGCGGCGCCAGAGCAGCCGGCCGGGGGCGAGCCGGAGGCAGGGGCCGGCCTCAAGGTGCAACCGGCATTTCGCCAGCGTGCAGGGGGAGCTACCTCCGCGCCGGAGCCACACAGAGCTGCGGGCGCCAGCCGGACGGCGGAGGCCCTGGAGGCGGCCAGCGCCAGCACGTCCGAGTGGACGCCCAGCGGGGGGACGGCCGAGCTGAACACGGCGGCCCAGGAGGTCCGGAACCGGCTTCAAGCCCAGGCCGCTTCGCTGCAGCGATATACCCAAGAGTTCCTCACGACGCGGGCCGTCATCCGGGTGAGCCTTCTGGCCTTGGTTGTTTTGCTTTTTTGATTTCTTCCGTGGGGGCGTGTCAGCGCACCCACTGGGTGTAGTCCCCGAGTTCCGAGTCGGCTGCTGAGCAGGCGGCTTGGAACTTACTAGGTCCTGACAGCTATCTTATTCTTGCATCCTGTCTGATCTTCCAGGAATATCATAACCTCCGCGCTGCTGCCTTCAACTCCCAGGCTCAGGAGCTGGGCCGGAAAACCGAGGACCTGACCAACAGCCGGAGTGCGTGCTTTGTCTCGTTCATCTCCTGTGGGGGCGCGTCAGCGCACCCACTGGGTGTAGTCCCCGAGATTCGGGCCGACTGCTGAGCAGTCGGGTCGGATCTTCCCTGACGACTTCTTCCTTATTGATTTTTCCTTTGTCTTCATGCTTGCAGGAGCCAATGCCGACTTGAGGGAGCAGCTCAGCGGGGCCCAGACCACCCTTCGCGCCAAGGAAGCCGAGTGCAACGCCTTAGTCCTGGAGCGTGACCGCCTGGCCAAGAAGACGGCCGACCAGGAGGAGAGCCACAAGGCGGCCCTGAAGAAGGCGCGGGACAGCGAGGACGCCCTCAAAGCTGAGTTCGAGACCGAGCAGCGGGCTGGGCTGAGGCAAAACAAGCGCTGAGCGAGGGCTACGGCCGGGTTGAGGATCTGATCGATGGTAAGCCGCCTTCCTCACTCCTTGCTTGCCCATTGCCCCCTGATTTGTGTTCTGACTTGTGCTGCTTTTTGTTCTTTGTGCAGACTACTTCCCCGGCTACTCCATCATTGCCACCCAGACCATCGAGGCCCACCGCGAGGCGCGCCGGTAGGCGGGGGCTGAAATCGCATCGGACGCGAGCCGGACGCATGAGGAGCAACTCTTGGCGGTCCAAGCCCGGCTGCAGCCGGCTCACCGCATGCTCCGCTGCCTCCAGCACACCGGGGCGCAGGTGTTGGCTGCCCTCTGGCCAGGCGAAGCGATTCCCCGCACCCCGAGTCAGACTACTGACTGGCTGGAGGTTGCGGTTGGCCGCTTCGAGGCATGGAAGGCATTGGCAGCCCGGCTTGGAGCTGGGGTTCGTCCGAGCCTGGTATGCCGGGCTGAACCTGGACTAGCTGGGCACCTGGCGGCTGGAAGCCGACGAGGAGATGGAGGAGGTGCGGCCGGCTATCGCTTAGCGTGCCTCGACGATCACCGAGTGCACTGACATCAGCGTCTTTGCTCCTGAGATAAATGACGACGGCGTTGCCCAGCCGGAGGAATGGTTCGGGCTGGACCCGGCAGAGGGTGAGGACTCGGCGAAGGAGATCGCTTCCAGCGATGAAGGTGAAGACGACGAAGGAGAGGAAGGCGAAGACGTCGAGCCGGCCAGTGAAGCGGCCAGCCAGCCTCAGCTTGACCGCGCCTCCAGCAATGAGGCGCATGCTAGCGCGCCCTCTGCGGGAGGTGGTGATCATGCCGAGGTTCGCCAGCCGGCCACTCCTCCAGCCAGCACTGCCGTCTCTACCGACCTGCCCAACTCGCCAGTCGTTCCCTTGGCTTAATCTGCTGTCCTTGCTTTTCCTGCTTGTTACTCTTTGAACAATTTTTATTAAACTTGCGCAGTTCCACCCACTGGGGATGTTTTCAAACTATCTTGAATGCTGGCCTTTCGAAGGTCTTTTGTGTAAATATGATCGTGTGTGTGTGTTTGGCTTCCATTCGCGTATGCTTTTTATCCTTAGGTTGTTTCCTTTGTCGCCTTCCCCTAGCTGCTGCCTTCCCAACCGGCAGCTGCTCTGTGGCCTGTGGCTAGGGAAGAACTTGGCTATATTATTTTTTGGGGGAAGGCAAGTACTCGAGCTTTCTTAGATTGAAGCAAGGTGAATGGAAGCCGGCCGACCGGCTACTCTGGTAGTCGGTCGGTGGTGGGAGAAAAACCGGCTTTTGTTATATTAGTCCATTAGTCCCTAGCCGTTTTTCGTGTGGGCGTCCTTTCCTGCCTTTAACTCTTGCCAGCCGGACAGCCGGTTCTTCGAACTACGACTTTTGGCAACAAAAGGCTTGGGTGCCGGCACACTACTTGTCTGACCGCGGGTAGGACTTCTAATATAACTCAAGGAGGCCAGTCCCCGGGCCGACTAGTCGAACCCGGTGCCGGACTAAAAAAGTGAATGTAATGACATGATCATAAGCATGATACTCTTCATTCATAGATAAAAGATGGCAGTCCCCGAGCTCTCCTCGGGGGGGCCTATTGTCTACTTAGTACAAAAGTTAGCGTGATACATACTGCATTTCAACTGTAAAATCTTCGGAGGAGGTTGGCGTTCCATGGTCGTTCCGACTCCTTGCCGGAGTCATCTCTCTTTCGTACCTTCAGCTTCTGTGCATCGATCAGGTAGTAGGAGTCATTTCCCAGCGCTCTGCTGATGACAAAGGGGCCTTCCCAAGGGGCCGAGAGCTTGTGCTGGCCGGCTGTTCGCTGGATCAGCCGGAGCACGAGGTCGCCCTCTTGGAAAGATCTTGGTCTGACCTTCCGGCTGTGGTAGCGGCGCAAGCCCTGCTGGTAGATGGCGGACCGGCTGAGGGCTAACAGCCGGCCTTCTTCCAGCAGGTCGACGCCGTCTTCTCGTGCTTCCTTGGCCTCCGCCTCCGTGTACATGGTTACCCGAGGTGAGTCGAACTCGATGTCAGTTGGGATGACCGCCTCGGCACCATACACGAGGAAGAAAGGAGTGAAGCCGGTTGACTTGTTTGGGGTAGTGCGCAGACTCCAGAGGACGGCCGGCAGCTCATCGAGCGAATAGCCGGCCGAACGTTCCAGTGGTACGACCTGTCGGGGCTTGATGCCGGAAAGGATGAGGCCGTTGGCTCGCTCGACTTGGCCGTTTGACTGCGGGTGGGCAACGGACGCTAAGTCCAACCGGATGCCCTGCATCGCGCAGAAACGTGCCAATGCTCCCTTGGCGAAATTCGTGCCGTTGTCGGTGATGATGCTGTGTGGCACGCCGTACCGAGTTGTTATATCTGCGATGAATGTCACGGCAGTCGGCCCATTCAGCTTCTTGATTGGCTTTGCCTCAATCCATTTGGTGAATTTGTCCACGACGACAAGCAGATGTGTCATGCCGCCGCGCACCGTCTTGAATGGGCCCACCATGTCCAGTCCCCAAACAACGAAGGGCCAAGTGAGGGGAATGGTCTTGAGTGCCGAAGACGGCATGTGTTGCTTGGAGCTGAAGACTTGGCACCCTTTGCAATGTTTAACTAACTCCTTGGCGTCATCCAAAGCAGTCAGCCAAAAGAACCCATGGCGGAAAGCTTTGGCAATGAGTGATCTTGAGGCCGCATGGTGGCCGCATTCTCCTTGGTGGATGTTTCTGAGGATTGCAATGCCCTTCTCTTGCTCGACGCATCGCTGGAAGACTCCAGTGACACTGCGCCTGATGAGCTCTCTGTTAACGATTGTGTATGCTCCGGCTCGGCGTTGGACTTGTCTTGCCTCTGTTTCGTCAGTCGGCAGATCTTGGTTTATTAGGAAGTTGAGAATGGGCTGGGCCCATGATGGAGCTGCGACTTCTTCTATCGCCAACATGGCTACTGCGACCAGGGCGGGCGGGCTGGGTGGTGAAATGCTGGAGTCGGCCGCCGCCTGTTGTGTTGGTGCAGTCCCCGGGCCGACTACCGCAGTCCCCGAGCCGGGTGTGGCAGTCCCCGGGTCGGGCGTAACTACGGAAGTCCCCGAGCCGCCTACTAACGTCCCTGGGACGACTATCGAAGTCCCCAGGTCACCTGCTTGGTTCTTCGAGCCGGACCCGGCTGCGTCGGGGTCAGGCGGCACGAAGATGGAATCGGACTCTGGAGACGGCTTGATAGACAGCTTGAGGAGGCGTTGCAGAGAGACACCGGTTGGTATTGCCTGCCGAGTGGAGCCTATTCGAGCCAGGGTATCAGCTGGCTCATTGTCGGCTCGCGGTACATGGAGGAACTCGCATCCTTCAAAGTACCCGCTGATCTGCTGAACGAGGAAGCAGTAGCTTGCCATATTTGTGTCCTTGGCGTCCCAGTCGCCGGATGATTGCTGGACTACCAAGTCCGAGTCGCCGTAACATAGGATCCGGCGTATGCCGAGCTCTTTGGCAAGCCAGAGCCCGTGTACTACGATGACGGTGCTGACCACCCGGCTGATTGCAGCAATGTAGAGGAGCATGGGCTCTTTCTCAGTCGGCGCCGCCAGGACAGGCGGCGTGGCCAGCATCTTCTTCAGCTCGTGAAAAGCTTGGTCGGCTTGGTCATTCCACTCGAAGTGAGTGGTCTTCTTCATGAGGCGGTAGAGGGGAAGAGCTTTCTCTCCGAGCCGGCTGATGAAGCGGTTCAGGGAGGCCAAGCACCCGGTGAACTTCTGGACGTCTCGAAGTTTGGTGGGAATCGCCATTCTCTCAATGGCCTTTCTTTACTGGGTTGCATTCGATGCTGTGTTTGGAGACCAGGAAGCCTAGGAGCTGGCCGGCTGGCACTCCGAACACGCATTTCTCGGGGTTGAGCTTGATCTGGAACCGACGCGGGTTCTCAAATGTTTCCTTAAGGTCTTCCAGCAAGGTGTCGCGCTTCTCCGTCTTCACCACAATGTCGTCTACATAGATGTGGGCATTTCTGCCGAGCTGCTTGAGGAGGCACTTCTGCATGCAACGCTGAAAAGTGGCACCGGCATTTCTTAAGCCGAATGTCATAGTCAGGTAGCAGAAAGCTCCGAATGGCGTGATGAAGGCGGTCTTCAGGCGGTCAGCCGGATCTAGCTTTATCTGGTGGTATCCTGAGTAAGCATCCAAGAAACTCAACAACTCACATCCGGCCGTGGAGTCTATCACTTGATCAATCCTTGGCAGGGCAAAGGGATCTTTGGGGCAGGCCTTGTTGAGGCTCGTGTAGTCTATGCACATGCGCCACTTGTTATTCTTCTTTAGCACGAGGACCGGGTTGGCGAGCCATTCTGGAAAGAAAACCTCCATAATGAAGCCGGCTGCCAAAAGCCTGGCAGCTGGGCTATCTCTTCTCCTACAATCCTTCTTTTCTCCTCCGACAGTCGGCGAAGGGGTTGTTTGACTGGTTTTGCGCCTTCTCGGACGTGTAGCTTGTGCTCGGCGAATTCCTTCGGAACACCCGGCATGTCCTTAGGGAACCATGCAAAGATGTCCCGATTCTCACGGAGGAAATCGGCGAGCTCGCCTTCCTATTTGCTGTTTAGGTTTGCCCCGATGACGGCAAACCTTTCTGGGTGCTTGGGGTCAAGAGGTATCTTCTTCGTCTCCTTGGCCGGCTGGAAAGATCCTTGGGCATCACACTCCTTGGGATCGGGGGACAGGGCCGGCTGTTTGCCGGCCATGGCCACGACTCGGTCCAACATCTTCTTTTCTTCAGCAATCACAAGGGACTCGGCCAGCCGGCTGCTGGCTGCTGCGCACTCGGAAGATTTCTTGTAATCGCCGGCTATGGTGATGATGCCCTTGGCGCTCGGCATCTTCATCTTGAGGTAAGCATAGTGGGGAACAGCCATGGACCTGGCCAAGGCAGGACGGCCAAGCAATGCATGGTAGGGGCTCTCCAGGTCCACCACTTCAAAGTAGATCGCTTCCCGGCGGAAATGATCCTTGTCCCCAAAGAGAACATCAATCTTGATCTTGCCAATGGGGGCGCAGGACAGGCCAGGCACAATGCCATGGAACACAGTCCGAGTAGGCATGAGTTGCTTCGTCTTGATGCTCAGCTTCTCCAGGGTGTCAGGGTACAGGATGTTGATGCTGCTCCCGCCGTCTATCAGCACGCGGGAGAAACGGGCGGCGCGTCTGTCTGTTGCAAGGGTGGCATCCAAAACCAACGCATAAGAGCCGGGAGATGGCATCACCTCTGGTTGGTTGGCCCGGCTCCAGCTGATAGGCTTTTCTGACCTGTGCATGTGCTCGGCGGGGTTGGTGGCGACCATGTTGACTTCCTGGTGCTCTCGGCGTCTGTTGCGCTGGCCTTCGGCCTGGCTTGTAAAGACGACATAGGCAGCATACTCGTCGGGGAACTCATCGTGCACAGCTCTGACTGCTGGCCGAGCGGTTAGCAGCTGCGGAGCCGGAGGCGGCGGACCAGCAGGCGGAGGCGGCACGAGCCCTTCGCCTTTGGAGATTCGGGTGAGCCAGTGGCACTTCCGGGTTGTGTGGTTGGACGGCTTCGCGCCGCTATGGAACTTGCATGGGGCGTCGAGAGTTTGCTCGTAGGAGAAGGCCGGCTGCTAAGCCGGCCTGCCGCCCCTCTGCTTCTTGGGTGAGGGCCGCCCTTCGGGCTGCTCGTCTTTGACTGTGGCCACCTGCCGACTGGTGGAGAGCGGCACGGGGCCCTTGCGCTTGTGGTCGTTCTGGTACGGGCGTCGGCCGGAGTCCCCAGCCGACGTCTTGGGCGCCGGGTTGAGTACCTTCCCGGACGCGTCTACCCGGAGTTCAGTCTTCATTGAGGAGTCGGCGGTGGCGTACTTGTCCGCTATGACCAGAAGCTCGTCGAGGGTAGTCGGCTCGTCGCAGAGGAGCTTGTGCTTGAGGAGGGTGCCTTCTCGGCACCCGGCAGTGAAGTATTCTATGGCTTGCACCTCGTGCACCCCTTCGCAAGAGCTGCGGAGCTCGGCCCAACGCGTGAGGTAGTCGCTAGTGGATTCGGCGGGGCCTTGTACGCACAAGGGGAGCTATCTGGGCTTGGGAGCCCGCTTGTAGGTGCTGGTGAAGTTGCGGACGAAGGCTTCTGTGAAGTCTAGCCAGCTGTTGATGCTGTATGGCCTGAGGCTGTTGAGCCAGGTCCACGTCGTGCCTTGCAGCATGAGGGGCACGTACTTCACGGCAACGCGCCTGTTGCCATTTGCTATGCGAACCGCTGTGGAGTAGTCGATCAACCAATCTTCCGGCTTCACGGAGCCATTGTACTTGGGCGTGTCTCTTGGGAGCGAGAACCCTTTGGGGAAAGGCTCGTCGCGGATGCGGGGGCCGAAGCAAGGCGGGCCGACATCATCTTCTTATTCTAGCGCTAGGGATCGCGCTAGGTGGTCGATCTGATGGCGGGCGTCGTTCTCGCCGACTCCTTCGCAGCGACCTAGTCGGCCGCTGAGAGTCGGATGCGTGACAGGCGGTGGGGTGGGATATCTCTCCCCATGAGGCGGAGGCGGAGGCGGGTTGCCCCGCCGCTCCACAGCCCGGGGACGGCCTTCTGCGTCTCGCTCGATGGAGATCCGGGTTCGACTTCAGCTGGCAGCCGGCTCTTTCTCGTGTCACGCGCGGGTTTTACCCGTAGTCGGCGTCCGGGACGTCGCGCCGTGCTCTCGGCGTGGGGGAGGCCTTTCCGTGCGGGCGTCGGCTTCGTGTCTCTGTGCGGATGCATCGATTAGTTGTTGGATGCGTCTGGTCATGTGGGGGAGTTCTTCGGCCCCCAGTCCGTCTAGCTCGTCTACGGCCGCCTGGGCGGCGCACAGGTTCTCGAGTGGAGTGGCGTAGACTGGGCGGTCGACTCCTAGCGTGTCGGCGAGGGCAGCGCCGCGCTGTCTGACAACGCCGGCTCGGCTTGGCCCGCCTGGGGGCGGCATGCCAAAGGCGGCGCTGTCGGCTTCGCGCTGGTGGGCCTCAGTGAGGCGTCTCATGGAAGCCAACTTCTGGCCCTCCGCGAGGAGGGCGAGGCGGCGAGCCTCCAGTGCTTCAGCGTCGGCATCGGCCGGGAGGGGGATGGACAAGTCGTGGACCGCCGCACGCGGGCGTCGAGGGCGTTCTCGCCAGAAGCGCCGCCGTGGCCAATGACCATCACCTCGGTGGTGGCACCGTCGCAGCCATCAGCCCAGGGAAGCGGGTCGTTGTAGATCGTGATGTCGGTGGGGAAAGCGTCGAGCGAGGCCGTGTCGGAGTCGACAGGCATCGGATCGGTGGAGCCAACAGACTCCAAGTCCACAGCAGGCTCGCCGGAGACGTGGAGCTAGCCGAGGAGGTTGACGAGGTGGTCGGTGCCCGCGTTAGAGGCGGGCTCGTCGGAGATGAGGGTCTCGTCAAGGAGATCGGCGAGGCCGCTCGCTGCGTAGACGTTGGTGACGCCTTGCAGCGCGTCGTGGCAAGCGCCATCAGGCGTGCCGGGCTGGCTACGCTCGCTGGGGAGGAAGAGGGTTCCCGTCCAGAATAGGTCTCCGGACGACAGTGCACCTGGCCCCATGGTGGGCGCCAAATGTCGGGTGGTAGGTGCGACATATGCCAACGGGTGGCTTATCATTGTGGGAGCCAGTAAGACGTCGCCGGTGCTTGGAAGCGGGATGAGGCGAAGGCATGCAAGCCGGCGAATCTTACCCAGCTTTAGGGCTCTCCATGGAGATAACACCCCTACTGCTGCTCTGTGGGGTCTCCGCATGATCACTAGATGAATGAGTGGCTACAAGATGCTCCTTGAGCTGTTTGGCGAGAAGAAGAAGAAGGGCACGGCTAGCTCTCCTCTCCTCTCTATGTGGTGTCTAGAACTAGCTCAGATCAACCCTTTGCATGGGTGCCCCGGGGGGTTTATATAGGCCCACCCCCCGGGGGTACAATGGTAATCCGGCTAGGCGTGGGCCCTAGCCGTCTGTGTCTATGCTCCCAGCTTCTGCGCCGGCTACTAGGGCCCGCCGGCTGGTGGGTCCCGCCGGCTACCGGCTCCTTGGTCGACAGGCAGGCCCCACTGTCAAGGGCCTTGTCGGTGGCTGGTTACTGTTGCCTCAAACCTGGTGACGAGGGCGTCGCCGAGGTAAGCGTGGCTACAGTGCCACTGCCCGGCGGGCGATCGCTGTAGCCTCACCTCGTCTTGTCTCTTTAATGGGGCGTCTCCTTCGAGGGAGGAAGCAAGCCGGCTGTGGGGAGCCGGCCCTATCTTGGGCCGACTGGGGGAGGCCTGGCCGCCTTCGGGTGTCTCTCTGCCTGAAGGGGCCCACCGCCCGTGGGCCGCGCTGACAGCCCGTCGTGGGTGGCATCAGGGTCAACATGGCAACAGTGCCGCGCCGGAAGGGTCATGGCCACCCCTTACAGCGCACTGTGCCAGGCGTTCTCCGGGATTCGGGAGTGGCAGGCTTTACTGTAGCCACGCCCCGCCACATCACCGTTATGTGGATGCAGACTTCGAGGGTACGATCTTGACCGCTTTGTGGGAGTCGGCTTCTCACGGCCGGCTTCTTGGAGCCGACCCTCCCGCGGCTTTCTTCATGAGGGCTAAAGCCGGGCCGCCTTCCGATAGTCGGCCTGGGAGATAGCCGGCAAGGGGAAGGCGGCCCCACGTCTTGGATTCTTGAGGGCCGGATCGGCTCGTAATTTTTTCAGAAGGGCCAGGGGAGCCGGCTAGGCTACCCGTGGTCATTTATTCCGACACTTTCACTTCATTGAATACTTGACTATGGTCTGCCTAGTGTAGTCTACCTTCCGCTGCATGGTAATAGGTTCATTTCTATCATTTGTCTACAAAACTTCCATGTTTTGAAGACTTTCATAAAAATCGCCTATTCACCCCCCCTCTAGTCGATATAACGCACTTTCACTAGTAGGAGTAGGATTCCTCCTTTCCTAGTCCTACTAGGAGGGGGAAGGAAAGGGGGGTGCCACCCCTCCTCCTTGTCCAATTCGGACCCAACGGGGAGGGGGCGCGCGGCCTGCCCTGGCAGCCCCTCTCTCTCTCCACTAAGGCCCATCTAGGCCCACTAGTTCCCCGGGGGGTCCGGTAACCCTTCGGCACTCCGGTTTTCTCCGAAATCACCCGAAACACTTCCGGTGTCCGAATATAGCCGTCCAATATATCAATCTTTATGCCTCGACCATTTAGAGACTCCTCATCATGTCCGGGACTCCGAACAACCTTCGGTACATCAAAACACATAAACTCGTAATACCGATCGTCACCGAATGTTAAGCGTGCGGACCCTACAGCTTCGAGAACTATGTAGACATGACCGAGACTCATCTCCGGTCAATAACCAGTAGCAGAACCTAGATTTTCATATTGGTTCCTACATATTCGACGAAGATCTTTATCGGTCAAACCGCATAACAACATATGTTGTTCCCTTTGTCATCGGTATGTTACTTGCCTGAGATTCGATCGTCGGTACTCAATACCTAGTTCAATCTCGTTACCGGCAAGTATCTTTACTCATTCCGTAATGCAACATCCCATAACTAACTCATTATTCACATTGCTTGCAAGGCTTATAGTGATGTGCATTACCAAGAGGGCCTAGAGATACCTCTCCGATACACGGAGTGACAAATCCTAATCTCGATCTATGCCAACTCAACAAACACCATTGGAGACACGTGTAGAGCATCTTTATAGTCACCCAGTTACGTTGTGACGTTTGATAGCACACTAAGTGTTCCTCCGGTATTCGGGAGTTGCATAATCTCATAGTCATAGGAACATGTATAAGTTATGGAGAAATCAATAGCAGTAAACTAAACGATCATCGTGCTAAGCTAATGGATGGGTCAAGTCAATCACATCATTCTCTAATGTTGTGATCCCGTTTATGAAATGAGAACTCTTTGTCCATGGTTAGGAAACTTAACCATCTTTGATCAATGAGCTAGTCAAGTAGAGGCATACTAGTGACACTTTGTTTGTCTATGTATTCACACATGTACTAAGTTTTCGGTTAATACAATTCTAGCATGAATAATAAACATTTATCATGATATAAGGAAATATAAATAACAACTCTATTGTTGCCTCAAGGGCATATTTCCTTCAGTCTCCCACTTGCACTCGAGTCAATAATCTACATTACATTGTGCTGATTCTAACACCCATGGAGTCTTGGTGTTGATCATGTTTTGCTCGTGAGAGAGGCTTAGTCAACGGGTCTGCAACATTCAGATCCGTATGTATCTTGCAACTATCTATGTCTCCCTCCTTGACTTGATCGCGGATGGAATTGAAGCGTCTTTTGATGTGCTTGGTTCTCTTGTGAAATCTGGATTCCTTTGCCAAGGCAATTGCACCAGTATTGTCACAAAAGATTTTCATTGGACCCGATGCACTAGGTATGACACCTAGATCAGATATGAACTCCTTTATCTAGACTCCTTCATTTGCTGCTTCCGAAGCATCTATGTACTCCGCTTTACATGTAGATCCTACCACGACGCTCTGCTTGGAACTACACAAACAGACAGCTCCACCATTTAATAAAAATATGTATCTGGTTTGTGACTTAGAGTCATCCGAATCAGTGTCAAAGCTTGCATTAACGTAACCATTTAAGACGAGCTCTTTGTCACCTCCATAAACGAGAAACATATCCTTAGTCCTTTTCAGGTATTTTAGGATGTTCTTGACCGTTGTCCAGTGATCCACTCCTCGATTACTTTGGTACCTCCCTGCTAAACTAATAGCAAGGCACACATCAGGTCTGGTACACAACATTGCATACATGATAGAACCTATGGCTGAAGCATAGGGAATGACTTTCATTTTCTCTCTATCTTTAAAAAAAAATGAAACTCCATGGGCACTAGCACCCACGGTTTTTTTGATATAGAAGAAGCATCCCTCATGAGAATTCCAGAAATTCGTCCCCGACGTGGATCGAACTCTGGTCGTTAGGTTTACAATCATGCGCCCCCAACCACTGGGCTATGCCCACGTCCTCTTTTCTCTCTATCTTTTGTAGTGGTCGGGCATTGAGTCCGAGTCAACTTCACACCTTGTAACACAGGCAAGAACCCTTTCTTTGCTTGATCCATTTTGAACTTCTTCAAAACTTTATCAAGGTATGTGCTTTGTGAAAGTCCAAATAAGCGTCTTGATCTATCTCTATAGATCTTGATGCCCAATATATAAGCAGCTTCATCGAGGTCTTTCACTGAAAAATTCTTATTCAAGTATCCTTTTATGCTATTCAGAAATTCAGTATCATTTCCAATCAACAATATGTCATTTACATGTAATATCAGAAATGCTACAGAGCTCCCACTCACTTTCTTGTAAATACAGGCTTCTCCAAAAGTCTGTATAAAACCATATGCTTTGATCACACTATCAAAGCGTATATTCCAACTCCGAGAGGCTTGCACCAGTCCATAAATGGATCATTGGAGCTTGCACACTTGGTTAGCACATTTTGGATCGACAAAACCTTCTGGTTACATCATATACAACTCTTCTTTAAGATATCCATTAAGGAATGCAGTTTTGACATCCATTTGCCAAATTTCATAATCATAAAATGAGGCAATTGCCAACATGATTCGGACAGACTTAAGCATCGCTACGGGTGAGAAGGTCTCATCGTAGTTAACTCCTTGAACTTGTCGAAAACCTTTTGCAACAAATCGAGCTTTGTAGACAGTAACATTACCGTCAACGTCAGTCTTCTTCTTGAAGATCCATTTATTCTCTATGGCTTGCGGGTCATCGGGCAAGTCAACCAAAGTCCACACTTTGTTCTCATACATGGATCCCATCTCAGATTTCATGGCCTCAAGCCATTTTGCGGAATCTGGGCTCATCATCACTTCCTCATAGTTCATAGGCTTGTCATGGTTATGTAACATGACCTCCAGAACAGGATTACCGTACCACTCTGGTGTGGATCTTACTCTGGTTGACCTACGAGGTTCGGTAGTAACTTGATCAGAAGTTTCATAATCATCATCATTAGCTTCCTCACTTACTGGTGTAGGAATCACTGGAACTGATTTCTGTGATGAACTACTTTCCAATAAGGGAGTAGGTACAATTACCTCATCAAGTTCTAATTTCCTCCCACTCACTTCTTTTGAGAGAAACTCTTTCTCTAGAAAGGATTCATTCTTAGCAACGAATAACTTGCCTTCGGATCTGTGATACAAGGTGTACCCAACAGTCTCCTTTGGGTATCCTATGAAGACACATTTCTCCGATTTGGGTTCGAGCTTATTAGGTTGAAGCTTTTTCACATAAGCATTGCAGCCCCAAACTTTAAGAAACGACAACTTGGGTTTCTTGCCAAACCATAGTTCATAAGGTGTCATCTCAACCGATTTTGATGGTGCCCTATTTAATGTGAATGCAGCAGTCTCTAAACCATAACCCCAAAACGATAGCGGTAAATCAGTGAGAGATATCATAGATCGCACCATATCTAATAAAGTGTGGTTACGACGTTCGGACACACCATTACACTGTGGTGTTACAAGTAGTGTGAGTTGCGAAACTATTCCGCATTGTTTCAAATGAAGACCAAACTCATAACTCAAATATTCGCCTCCACGATTAGATCGTAGAAACTTAATTTTCTTGTTACGATGATTTTCTACTTCACTCTGAAATTCTTTGAACTTTTAAAATGTTTCAGACTTATGTTTCATTAAGTAGATATACCCATATCTTCTCAAATCATCTGTGAAGGTAAGAAAATAACGACACCCGCCGCGAACATCAACACTCATCGGACCGCATACATCAGTATGTATTATTTCCAACAAGTCTGTTGCTTGCTCCATTGTTCCAGAGAATGGAGTCATAGTCATCTTGCCCATGAGGCATGGTTCGCAAGCATCAAGTGATTCCAAAAGCCCATCAGCATGGAGTTTCTTCATGCGCTTTACACCAATATGACCTAAACGGCAGTGCCACAAAAAAGTTGCACTATCATTATTAAACTTATATCTTTTGTCTTCAATACTATGAATATGTGTATCACTACTATCAAGATTTAGTAAAAATAGGGTGCATGACCATAAAAGATATTATTCATATAAATAGAACAACTATTATTCTCTAATTTAAATGAATAACCGTCTCGCATCAAACAAGATCCAGATATAATGTTCATGCTCAACGCTGGCACCAAATAACAATTATTTAGGTCAAAACTAATCCCAAAGGTAGATGTAGAGGTAGTGTGCCGACGGCGATCACATCGACTTTGGAACCTTTTCCCATAAGCATCGTCACCTCGTCCTTAGCCAATCTTCGCTTAATCCGTAGCCCCTGTTTCGAGTTGCAAATATTAGCAACAGAACCAGTATCAAATACCCAGGCACTACTGCGAGCATTAGTAAGGTACACATCAATAACATGTATATCAAATATATCACTTTGCCATCCTTCTTCTCCGCCAAATACTTGGGGCAGTTCCACTTCCAGTGACCAGTCCCTTTGCAGTAGAAGCACTCAGTCTCAGGCTTAGGTCCAGACTTGGGCTTCTTCACTTGAGTAGCAACCTGCTTGTGGTTCTTCTTGAAGTTCCCCTTCTTCCCTTTACCCTTTTTATTGAAACGGGTGGTCTTGTTGACCATCAACACTTGATGCTCTTTCTTGATTTCTACCTCCGCAGCCTTTAGCATTGCGAAGAGCTCGGGAATCGTCTTATCCATCCCTTGTATATTATAGTTCATCATGAAGCTCTTGTAGATTGGTGGCAGTGATTGAAGAACTCTGTCAATGACACTATCATCAGGAAGATTAACTCCCAGCTGAGTCAAGTGGTTGTGGTACCCAGACATTTTGAGTATATGTTCACTGACAGAACTATTCTCCTCCATTTTGTAGATGTAGAACTCATTGGAGACTTCATATCTCTCAATCCGGGCATTTGCTTGAAATATTAACTTCAACTCCTGGAACATCTCATATGCTCCATGACGTTCAAAACGTCGTTGAAGTCCCGATTCTAAGCCGTAAAGCATGGCACACTAAACTATCGAGTAGTCATCAACTTTGCTCTGCCAGGTGTTCACAACATCTGGCGTTGCTCCTGCAGCGGGTTTTTCACCTAACGGTGCTTCCAGGACGTAATTCTTCTATGCAGCAATGAGGATAATCCTCAAGTTATGGACCCAGTCCGTGTAATTGCTACCATCATCTTTCAACTTAGCTTTCTCTAGGAACGCATTAAAATTCAACGAAACAACAGCGCGGGCCATCTATCTACAACAACATAGACATGCAAAATACTATCAGGTACTAAGTTCATGATAAATTAAAGTTCAATTAATGAAATTACTTAAGAACTCCCACTTAGATAGACATCTCTCTAATCATCTAAGTGATCACGTGATCCATATCAACTAAACCATGTCCGATCATCACGTGAGATGGAGTAGTTTTACATGGTGAACATCACTATGTTGATCATATCTACTATATGATTCATGCTCGACCTTCCAGTCTCAGTGTTCTGAGGCCATATCTGTATATGCTAGGATTGTCAAGTTTAACCCAAGTAATCTGCGTGTGCAAAACTGGCTTGCACCCATTGTATGTGAACGTAGAGCTTATCACACCTGATCATCATGTGGTGTCTCAGCACGATGAACTGTAGCAACGGTGCATACTCAGGGAGAACACTTATACCTTGAAATTTAGTGAGAGATCATCTTATAATGCTACCACCGAACTAAGCAAAATAAGATGCATAAAGGATAAACATCACATGCAATCAATATAAGTGATATGATATGGCCATCATCATCTTGTGCCTTTGATCTCCATCTCCAAAGTACCATCATGATCACCATCGTCACCAGCTTGACACCTTGATCTCCATTGAAGCATCGTTGTCGTGTCGCCAACTATTGCTTCTACGACTATCGCTACCGCTTAGTGATAAAGTAAAGCAATTACATGGCGATTGCATTTTATACAATAAAGCGACAACCATATGGCTCATGCTAGTTGTCGATAACTGTGTTACAAAACATGATCATCTCATACAATAAAATTTAGTATCATGCCTTGACCATATCACATCACAACATGCCATGCAAAAACAAGTTAGACGTCCTCTACTTTGTTGTTGCAAGTTTTACGTGGCTGCTACGAGCTGAGCAAGAACCGTTCTTACCTACACATCAAAAACTACAACGCGGTATAGTGATTGCTTTTTGATCTTCAGAAAGAACCTTGTTCATTGAATCCGATTCAACTAAAGTTGGACTAACTGACACCCACCAGCCACCTGTGTGCGAAGCACGTCAGTAGAACCAGTCTCGCGTAAGCGTACGCGTAATGTCGGTCTGAGTCGCTTCATCCAACAATACCGCTGAATCAAGAATCAACTAGTGACGGCAAGCAATATGTATATACCCACGCCCACAACTCCTTTGTGTTCTACTCGTGCATATAACATCTATGCGTAGACCTGGCTCGGATGCCACTATTGGGGAACGCGGTAATTTCAAAAAAATTCCTACGTACACGCAAGGTCTATCATGGTGATGCATAGCAACGAGAGGGGAAGAGTGTTGTCCACATACCCTCGTAGACCATAAGCGGAAGCGTTATGACAACCGGTTGATGTAGTCGAACGTCTTCACAATCCGACCGATCCTACCGAAAGTACGGCACCTCCGCGATCTGCACACGTTCGGCTCGGTGACGTCCCATGAAATCTTCATCCAGCTGAGTGTCGAGGGAGAGCTTCGTCGGCACGACAGCATGATGACGGTGATGATGAAGCTACCGGAACAGGGCTTCGCCTAAGCACTACAACGATATGACCGAGGTGGATTATGGTGGAGGGGGCACCGCACGTGGCTAAACAATGTCAACTTGTGTGTTCTAGGGTGCCCCCCTACCACCATATATAAAGGAGCAAGGGGAGAGGCCGGCCGGCCCAAGGGCGTGCAAAGGAGGGGAGGAATCATCCTCCTAGTAGGAGTAGGATTCCTCCTTTCCTAGTCCTACTAGGAGGGGGAAGGAAGGAGTGGGAGAGGGGAAGGAAAGGGGGGGCGCCACCCCCTCCTAGTCCAATTCAGACACAAGGGGGAGGGGCGCGCGGCCTGCCCTGGCAGCCCCTCTCTGTCTCCCCACTAAGGCCCATCTAGGCCCACTACTGCCCAGGGGGGTTCCGGTAACCCTCCGACACTCTGGTTTTCTCCGAAATCACCCGGAACACTTCTGGTGTCCTAATATAGCCGTCCAATATATCAATCTTTATGTCTCAACCATTTCGAGACTCCTCGTCATGTCCGTGATCACATTCGGGACTCCGAACAACCTTCGGTACATCAAAATACATAAACTCATAATACTGATCGTCACCGAACGTTAAGCGTGCGGACCCTATGGGTCCGAGAACTATGTAGAAATGACCGAGACTCATATCCGGTCAATAACCAATAGCAGAACCTAGATGCTCATATTGGTTCCTACATATTCTATGAAGATCTTTATCGGTCAAACCACATAACAACATATGTTGTTCCCTTTGTCATCGGTATGTTACTTGCCTGAGATTCGATCGTCGGTATCTCAATACCAAGTTCAATCTTGTTACCGGCAAGTCTCTTTACTCGTTCCTTCATGCAACATCCCATAACTAACTCATTAGTCACATTGCTTGCAAGGCTTATAGTGATGTGCATTACCGAGAGGGCCCGGAGATACCTCTTCGATACACAGAGTGACAAATCCTAATCTCAATCTATGCCAACTCAACAAACACCATCGGAGACACCTGTGGAGCATCTTTATAGTCACCCGGTTATGTTGTGACGTTTGATAGCACACTAAGTGTTCCTCCGGTATTCGGGAGTTGCATAATCTCATAGTCATAGGAACATGTATAACTTATGGAGAAAGCAATAGCAGTAAACTAAACGATCATCGTGCTAAGCTAACGGATGGGTCAAGTCAATCACATCATTCTCTAATGATGTGATCCCGTTTATCAAATGACAACTCTTTGTCCATGGTTAGGAAACTTAACCATCTTTGATCAACGAGCTAGTCAAGTAGAGGCATACTAGTGACACTTTGTTTGTCTATGTATTCACACATGTACTAAGTTTTCGGTTAATACAATTCTAGCATGAATAGTAAACATTTATCATGATATAAGGAAATATAAATAACAACTTTATTATCGCCTCTAGGGCATATTTCCTTCACTTTCTTCCAGTTGACCTTACACTTTCCTCCTGGTAATTCTTCTTCTTAGGCCCATAGAAATATGTGCCTGGTCTTGTCTATGTCTTTCAGAAGCCTTCTCGGCGGCCGGAGTACAGTCAAGGCGAATGTTGGCGTAGCAGAGAGCACGCTCCGCATGAGAACCCTTCTCCTGGGCCTGTTCATGAGCTTTCCCTTCCATCCCGCAAGCCGTGATCTGATTCTATGGACTATCCTAATTCTACCCTTGGAGATCGGAAGACCTAAATATGTCATGGGGAAGCCAACTATTGTTCCACCAATTTTTTGAAGGATATCATCGAGGTTTAGACCGCCGCACCTAATTGGAGCCACCGTAGATTTCTCCTGGTTTAGTCTTAGGCCCGTCGCGTCTCCGAAGAGTTAAGGGATATCCAATAGTGTATCTACCTCCTCTTTTCTAGGGTTTGCGAAGATGACCGCATCATCGGTGTACAAGCTAATTGTCATGCTAACTCCTCTACCAGGTAGCTACACGAGGATGCCCTGGTTAGTGACCGCAGAGAGTAGCCTGTGGAGTGGATCTATCGCATGAATAAACAGCAATGGCGACAGAGGATCGCCTTGTCATAGGCCCTGGTGATGTATGATCGGCGGCCCTGCATCTCCATTTAGAAGACAGGAGCATGATGCCGAGGACAATAGAAGAGTGATCCAGTCCTGCCACCATGCACTAAAACCCATATGCTGCAGAAGTTTCAAAAGATACTCCCAGGAGATTGAATCGAAGGCTTTTGCTATGTCTAGCTTGAACAGGAGCGTCGTTTTGTTATATCTTTGGAGTGCTTTGACGCAACTCTGAATGTATAAGTAGCTGTCATGTATGCATTTCCCTTTCTGGAAAGTTGATTGGGTCGGTGAGATGATCTCCAAGATTATCTTGGCCAGCCTCATCGATAAAACCTTTGTGATTAGCTTAGCAACTGAGTTGATCGGGCTAATCGGTCTGAAATGTGTCATCTTCGATGTAGCTTATTTTTTGGGGAGTAGGGCGATGAAAGCTTTGTTGATCTCCTCAAAGTTATTCCCAGCGAGGTGATAAAACTTTCTGAAAACCTCCATTATGTCCTCTTTAATGGTGCTCCAACTAGCTCTGAAGAACTGACCGGTGAAACTGTCCGCTCCAGGTGCCCTTTCAGCCGGTGATGTGATGATCGCGGCCCAGACATCCCCTTCTGTGAAAGGGTTACCCAATCCCTGTGCATTGATCCTTGGAATCTGCAACTCATTCATGTTGATAGTGTGTTGACGTTGCTTGCTTGTGCCAAGAGATTCAGTGAAGTGCTTATGGATTTCCTCTGTTATTGCAGCGTGTTCAGTTACAGTTGCTCCTTCTTTCGTCTTGATCGCATAGATGTGCTTCTCTCTTCTCCTAGCATTGCATTTGGCGTGGAAGAACATTGTGCTTGCATCACCTGCCAGAAGCCAAATCACCCGGGAAGCTTGTCTTTTTCTTGCCCTCTCGATCACCGCATGGCCCAACACCCTTGCTTTAATTGCTTTCTGAGACTGAATTCTGCAATAGATAAGAGTCTTTTCTCTTGAGCAATGTCCAGACGTAGGATGATTTCATTTCCCATGTGAAACTGCATTTTTTCTTTGCTACGTCAACCATGACTGCCCCTTCATCAGGATGAAAATCAACATGGACCTTTTTAAGATGGCGTATACACGGTTGGAGCATACGACCAGGGAGGTTTTCTTCCTTCGTGGATGTCAGTGTAAGAGCATCTCCAGTCATTTGGCCCCCTAGGGGCTTGAAATAGCGCCGCCTGGAGGCACGAGGGCAAAAAATCGGCGTGGGGGCGGTCGGTTTCCCAACCGCCGCCCCATGGTCACCCCAAACACCGTTTAAAAAAAACAAAGTCGACCAAAATTCGGCCAAACACAACACAAATTCTGCCAAACTAGGCGATTTCATTGATATTTACAAAACACTGAAAACATAATTTAAAAACTAATAACTAAAATGAACTACTGCGCCGCCACCGTCCACCTTCTACATGTCGAGGAGCCTGTAGAACTTGGTGTAGTCATCGTTGTCGTCGTCGTCGTTGCCGTCCCTGCTGCACCCCCGGCTAGCGTAGCCGATGCGTGGGGGGTTGGACGGCCCGGGCGCCTCCTTGTCGTTGTCGTCGAGGATGACGATGTCGCCCTCCTCACATCCGCAGTGCCGAGCGGCGATCTCCTCGAGGGTGCGGCGCTGACGCGCCATCTCCTCGCAGACGTAGTCCTCCCGCGCCCACCTAAGAGCGGTCTCGTCAGCGGCAACCATGGCCTCATGCTCCTTCTTCACGGGGAGCAGCCCTGGCTCGATCTTCAGCTGGACAAGGCGGGAAGAGGGAGAAGAGGGGCCACGGCCGCCTCCTTGATGACGAGGGTGCCACCGCGGGTGCGACGCCCGAGCGGCGTCTCCTGCGGCTCCGGCTTGACGGGGCGGAGCGTCGGCGATCCGGAGGGTAGGGAGCCCGACAATGAGGAGGTCGCCGTCTCCATTCACCACAGCGTCCAGGAGCTTCCGCGGCAACGAGAGAAGGAGGGGGCGCTAGGTACTCCAAGTGCGGTGTGTTGTCGGCCTCGATGTGCTTGAGGACGGCTTCGAGGGTGCGGCCGGGGACACCCCACCATTGGCGCCACCCCACGGAGTTGAGGCGGCCGCGTGGCTCGACGCCGTTGGTGGATGCGAGCTGCTCCTCGTGGCGGCGGTCGAAGTATGCCGTCCATAGTGTGTTGCTATCGGGGGCGTACCTCGGCTAGTTCTGCGCCTGCTCTGGCAGCGACGGTCAGATGCACGCGATCTCCACGCGGCGATTAGCGTCGGTGGGCGCTGGAGGGACTGGGACGCCGCCGGCGCTCAGCCTCTACGAGCCCGGCACCCGCATGTCCAGCGGAGCCGGGTAGTCGGCCCCGTAGAGGAGGCGTGCCTTGTCCTCGTGCAGGTGGCGGCAGCCGAAGCCGTTGGCCGCCGCACCATCGCCTGGGTAATGCTTGGCCATGGTCGTTGGCGGGGGAGAGAGGAGAGACATGCGTCGGCGGTGAGAGGTCAAGAGGGGAGAGGGTTCTGATGCGAAGGAGTGTACGTTCACCGGCGAGGGAGGCGCGGCGTTTATAGCCGCGGGTGGGCGGCAAGAGGGCGGCCTCTGTGTGTACACGTGACGGGAGTGCGCGGGACACGCGTCGTGCCTTCACTGCGCCGCCCATGAGGCATCAATGGAAGGCTGACCGGCGAGGCAGTGCAGAAGCATTGGCATCGATTCCCCGCGGGAAACCGGGGTGATGAGGACGACGAACACGTCTAGTCACTGACTCGGCGGGCCCGCCGGGCTTTCACGCCAAAACTGTTTCCCCCGGCACCCCCCGGGCGACCCCCAGCGCGTCGAGTTTGACCTGGATCTGCCGGCGCCAAATCCGCCCCTAATCAGTGAAAATTGGGCTTCTCAGGGCGCGACTGGGCTGTTTTTTCACGCCCGTGATAAAAAAGGGCCTTGGGGGCCTATTGGGGGCGCGGCTGGAGATGCTCTAATCTCCGTATAGGATATGCCACACCTTAGGCTGCACTGATTTATTTTTGCTATAAAACTATGTTTATTTTTGGTTATGTTGAATTTGTTGGCTATGTGCATCGCGCTATGCGAAGATCGGGCATTCTTTCGATACGGTTGTATAATCTCGATATATCAATTGAATGAAATGTCCTTTATAAAAAAATGACAGCCATGTGTGGCACCTCACACAACAATGGACTCTCATTAGCGGACAAGGTCCACCGACTCGATGATATATCGCACACCCAAGCGACCACAAGGACCCGCGTGTGATTGAGCTTGTTCAAGGGCGGTGCCTTAGCTTCTCGACTGTGCTATGGCTATGGCCAAAGTTTCAACTACATACTTAGAGCATGTCTAGTAGAACCCTCAAGCCCTTACTAGCGTTTTAAGGGTCCAAAAATGGTCTTTTTGTGCACTTTAACGGGTTGAAAAACAGGGGCAAAGATTAGAACCCTCAAACCCAACCTTTATAACGGAATATTCCCCATGAACGACGTTGTCATTGCGGGCATACCGTCGAGCACCTCGTGCACGACGGACGGAGGGCGGGGCGGGCGCGGGTGGAGGGCAGTGGCCGGGGGCTGGGAGACGGAGGCGGAGGGCGCGGGGGCGGGAGCAGGCACGGGCCGGAGGGCAGTGGCGGCGGGTCGAGGCGGAGGGCGCGGAGGCAAAGGGGCGCGGGAGGAGGAGAGGTCGGGGGGCGGGCGCGCTGGAGTAGAAGCCGGTGGGGCGACGGGACGTATGGCGACGGTCGGGGCCGGGGCGAGCGCGGCTGCGGCCGGGAGGAGGTGGAGGAGAGGCCGGCGGCTGGGGGCGGGGCGGGCGCGCGGGAGGTCGAGGGGCGGCCGGCGACGGCGGGGGAGACTAGCAGCGGCGGACGCGGGCCTGGGCGCGGGATTTTTCCCTCCCGCCTAAGGATAGCCGCCAAATGAGGGTTGGGGTAGGTTTTGCTCCTCAACCCTTACTTTTCAGGGTTGGGAGAGGGTTTGAGGGTTGGACCCTTAAAAAAATTTAAGGGTTTGAGGGTTAAGGGGTTCTAGTCTACACGATTTCTTGCTCGCAAACTGTAAAAAAGCAGTTATTTATAAGGGTTTGGAGGTTTGAGGGCTCTGCTAGAGATGCTCTTATAGCATCTTCAGCAGACCTCGTATAGATGGTCAAACCCATAAAATAACCATTTTTTGTAATTTCAATAAAAAGAAGATCCGGACAAATCCTTTAAAATCGTCCGACCTTTAAAAAATTTTAACGAGCCCCGTAAACATGTAGCCGAAACCCTCGTATCTATAATTTTGATGGCAACTTTTACAAAGCCCTAGATACCAATCAACGTTGGCGGTTGAAAAATCTCTACTCCGGCTAACGCCATGAAGCTCGCCCGGCCGCCCGGCCACCACGCCCGTCCGTCCATGCCGGCCGGCCGGCCGCGTCGTCCACCCCGGCCACAGCGCACAGCGACGGAGGTGCTAGCTAGCTAGCTCGCTTTTGGATGGATTCGAGCTAGGCTAGCTAGCTAGCTCGCTCCTGGATGGATTGGAGCAGAGCTAGCTAGCTAGCTCTTGATCGATTCGAGCAGATCTAATGGATGGATCCCGCGGCTCTATTTTTGACCGTTTCGTGTGTTATTTGTCGATTTTGCGGAAGCAAGCTAGCTGACTATGGACACGGATGAGAAGAAGAAGAAGATGTGAAGAAAGAATATAAGTGAATATTCCGTTTTACAGTTTAAATTTGAGGGGTCTGTTCTGCCGCAGTAAAAACCGATCCTTAAAACGCGTTTTTCATGAACTGCAAAAGTGTTTTGCGGATCGGCAGGATATAGGGTCTGCTAGAGATGCTCTTAGAGTCGCAACAACCTTCGCGTCACTATCGGGGCGGCAATCCTCTCGATCAGCTGCTGCATTGAGCACTTGCGCTTGCACGATCCGAACTACGCTTGCTATAGAAATGACACCACGCCAGCCCATGACGGCTAGGCTTTTCCCTTAACTCTCTTTTTGTCATTTTAGTTTTTGCTCATTTTACTTATGCCACTCTAGAATTTAACATTTTACTTTTACCATTTTTTGCTTTTAACAATACATCATAAATGCACCGTGGCAAAAACAATAATGTTTTATTTCACTTTTGCCATTCTTAACTTTTGACAATGTATTACAATTGTCACTTCAAATATTTTGTTTTTGCCACGGAATGGCAAAAGTGGTATATTATCAAAAGCTAAGAGTGACAAAAGTGAAATGTCAAATTCTAGAGTGGCATAAGCACAGTGGACAAAAGCTAAAGTGGCAGAAACAAAGTTTTCCCTCGATTGAGAACTGTTTTCCCTCGATTGAGAACTTCATAAGTCTGGGTCGATTTCTGTATACTGCAACTTCAGAATAGTTCTTTTTCTAGTATGCGCTGAATTTATTTTTTAGCATGTGTTGGCCTTAAGGCGGTTATCATCTTGTGCAAAACGTGCATCCGCTTAAGGCTCTACTGAAAATTTTTCCTTTTATTTGAAGAGGGTTTCCTATGGAGTTGATCTGCAATGCTAGTACATATATCGGCGTAATTCAAGATAAGCTCGCAATATGCATGTCAGAAAAGGAGAGCTATAGCTCCCGGTGCAGGAAATATGCCAACCAGAAGAAAGGGACATAAGAAAAGACACTATAGAAAAGGCACAGTTACGTGGCTCATCAAGAAAACAGTCTCTCTCGAGTCTTGAGCACTGCATTACAATCCATCTATTCAATCAGCAGACGTACATTACATTAACTGATGCGATCACGCATGCTCCTAAACCTCCTATCATGGACTTCGACCCTTTGAGAAACCCCTGCAGTACGGGAACAAAAGCAAGTTAGGACGGCCATGGATCACCAACCGGCCAGGACAAATGAACATATGATTGAGTACTTAATCAGCCACTAGGAGCAGTCGATCAGTTGATGATTAGACTAAAGCAAGGCGCGTGTGCATGCCGTGTTCATTTGTGTTTTGTTCGAAAACGAAGGGCGAGACCTTAAATCAGTGTCCCGCGTCGTCGTCGACAAGCTCGCGCCACCCACTCCTCCGGCAATGGCGGCAATACCACTACACGTACGTACATTTCCGCTACAAGCTTTTAGATCTTTTGCTTCTATATATATAGCCATGTTGGCGTTTGTGGCTTGGCAGTAAGCACTAGCCAGCAAAGCTACTCTCCTTCCTTCATTCCTCCTCCCCGGCCGGCTGGTAAGTTGGTCGGTCAGGCCTCAATCACCATGGGCGGTTCGTCGACGTTCATGCCGGCGCCTGCCATGGCGACGACGGCTCTGATACTCCTCCTAGTGTTTTCGTCGTCGCCAGCGGTGGTGGCGTGGAAAGATTCCGGACTGTCCGTAGGGTTCTATAAGGAGTTGTGTCCCAAGGCCGAGAAGGTCGTCCGGCGAGTCGTCACCAAGGCCTTCAAGAAGGAGCCCGGCACCCCCGGCGACATCATCCGCCTCTTTTTCCACGACTGCTTTGTCCGTGTAAGCCGCTCGCTGATGTTCACTAAGTTTGAGTTCATGATGTTTTGCACGGCAGTTTTTACTCGATTTTTGCCACTTAGAGTGGACTTAATAAACCCAGTGTAGGTGCACCTTTTATCTGTGCCGTCCCTTTTCACGGGGAGATCCATGATGCTAGCTAACTAAGTTCATTCCATGCAAAAATAATATTATTTGCAATATTTATGGCGCACCACAAGTTCTGAAATATTTTTACACACGGTAGATATAATGATTCGTTGACCTGAAAAGTTGATATTTTGTTTGCGAGAAATCGAAAGTAAAAAGAAAATAATGCACACGATATCTTGAGGCATAAATGGATGGGTATATAGAGGATGTAGGTGGGTTCATCCACATTTTTTCCTGTGTGATCAGGAACATGGTGTGTAATTTGAAGGTCTTCCGTTTGAGCATGCTAGTCATGGGTCGGTCTTTTTTTTTCCACCATCATGAAAAGTGCCACAAATATTTGCACCATCAACATTTATACTTTGGTCAAGCTTTCAAACAGTACAGAGACTAATTGGAATATACTGGGCACTATATTTAGTTATTGAAATTTCGATAAGTTTCTTATGTAATGGATTTGTAATTTTTATAGCTTCCCTTTACAAAGTTATGATGTTTATGATGACAATTGAATTATGTGCATGAAGTGCGGTGCCTCCAAGGGAAAATTCTGAGATCTACCACTTGTGGTATTAAAAAAAATCCAGTGTTCTAACATTTTTATTACAAAATCTTTGGGAGGCTTCTTGTTAAGCTGTTTATTGACTTTTGAGGTTAACTTGCCGTCTATATTCTAGGTTTTGTCTCGCAGAAAGATATTAATATAACCATATTCTATAAATAAACTATGAATGCAATAACAAGTACACAAAACACAGAATGAAATGCAAAACGTAAGTTGCATTGAAAATAAAATAGCAGTACATACAAGAAATGTGCAACCTTGATTAAGAAATGTTTTACAATTAGCTTGGACATAAACTAGCAACTCAGATAACATCCTAATGAAACCAATTTAATGATGTTTCTACACATTAAGGAATAATGTTGTAAGAATGATACATTTTAAAAGCTCTTTATATTTATAAATGAGTAGAGTACATTTTTTAGTTGCACGTGTGTAACTACTTAACTTTACTCAGAGCAATATTGTATATGTTTTTAGGGTTGTGACGCCTCGGTGCTACTCGAGTCAACACCAGGGAACACGGCGGAGAGGGACTCGAAGCCAAACAACCCCAGCTTGGATGGTTTCGAGGTCATAAGTGACGCCAAGGAGATTCTTGAGAAACTTTGCCCACAAACCGTCTCTTGTGCCGACATCCTAGCCCTCTCCGCTCGTGATGGAGCCTTCCTTGCTAGCGGGCTCGACTATGCCATTCCAACGGGCCGGCGTGATGGACTCGTCTCCAAGGAAGACGAGGTTCTCCCTAGTGTCCCTCACCCCGACTTCCGCCATGATCAGCTTATCGAAAACTTCACTGCAAAAGGTAACATACACATCAGTACATACAGACATATAATAGTCGTGCACAACCACATACTTTACGCGTACATACTATATTCTTTCTTAGAATGTGCATAGGTCAATCATTTCTTGGTTTTGGCATCAACATAGAAAATATTACCGACATATACAACACAAATGCATGACACTACATCTACCTTGAAACATGCTCTTATAATACAATACTTACTTTCTAGTGAAGCATGATATTATTTATATAAAATCATTGATCAAAGTGTAACCGTGAAGACCTTGTAATATAATATCTAACGGGCGTATATTGTGACACTGAGAAAAATACGTCAGCCTTTGTTTAATGTACAGGTTTTACGGCCGAGGAGCTGGTGACACTGTCCGGAGCCCACTCCATCGGCACCTCACACTGCTCATCGTTCACGGACCGTTTGTACAAGTACTACAACAACGGTGCATACGGCACGGACCCGGCGATTCCGGCGGCGTATGCTGCGCGTCTCAAGAAGAAGTGTCCGCCGTCGACGGCGGCGCACAACGACACCACAATGGTGCAGCTCGACGACGTGACACCATTCGTGATGGACAACCAGTACTACAAGAACTTGCTGGCCGGCACGGTGGCGTTCGACTCGGACATGGCGCTCATGGACGACCCTGAGACGGCCGCCCTCGTCGACCTCTACGCCCGGGAGCCCTCGGACTACTGGACCAAGCGATTCGCCGCCGCGATGGTGAAGGTCAGCGAGATGGACGTGCTCACTGGCAGCAAGGGGGAGATCAGGCTGAACTGCTCCAAGGTGAACTAGTAATTGATTGAGCTATTGGTTGGAATGCTGCGTTTGTCTCTGTATGTATGCTTGGGGAAATTCACGATATATATTGTTCTATTGTGTTACTTATTTTTCTTTGGTTCGTTTTTATATGGTGGTGTGAAATATGGAAGCACATTTCCAAGAAAGCATATTATTCGATTTGAGTTGTGAATTTGACAAGAAACAATAATGTACTACTAGTCCTACTACGTCATGTTTGTACATTTCCCTTTTATTTATGCATTTGATTCGACTACTATCACTTTGTGAACTTCTTGATGAAATGGTTCAGATTTTAGGTATTCGGATGTTTTATTGAACTGTGGTCGATCAAGTAAACAGAGTTAACACAATCGCAACCAAAGGCAAAGCTAGAGCCTTCCTCAACCCACGCCACCAGAAAGAGGCAAGAAGAAGGGCAATGGATTATTGCTATCATGAACAATGGTAAATGATGCTTAAGAATTTGCATGAAAAAAATAAACAAAAATACAATACCGACAAATCCCTCCATCTTAGCCACTTTCAGATAGACCAAATTGTGCCCGCCCACCTTCTGTTAGATTGACCACAAAATTGACAAGTAAACTAATGAGAAAATGATTGTCTTTAAGTCACACTACACTTGGCTACACAAAACAAGTGAAGTATTTTGTCTTACAGAAAACAACTGGCAAACAATTCCAGAGAAGCTCTCAGTTTCATTTTTGAAGTTAAGGTGTCACCAAAAACCATCCATACCTCGAAAACTCCAGAAATGATGCACTCATCCATCCCACTCTGCTTGCGACACTTTGCTCTTTCCCCAATGTCCAATGCAGGTAAAGCTTAAGGCAATTTTACATAAATATTTGGGCTTGCTATATTGGATACCCTTAGAGACGTAGTTTTAGATAAATATTTGGGCTTACGATTGTTTTAAACATCTTCTCGACTTGTAAGCATGAGGTAAAAGGTGGTGTTAAAAGCAGTGGCACAAGTAATAGTGGTGTATGCAATGTCTATATTCAAGCCATAGAAATCACGGATGCAATATGGCAATTCTGGTGGGAGGATGATGCCAACAAATCAAAAGATATATTGGTTTAGTTTGCCAGCTGGAAACAGTGTATCCCTAAAAATATGAGTGGTTTGGGTTTTCTATATCCTCATTGCTTTAATGTGGCAATGCTGGCAAAAGAAGTCTAAAGGTTGATGTGTGATTTGAAGTCACTTTGTGTGTGGGAGAGTACTACGAGTGAAATACTATTCAGATGGTAGACAAATAAATGGTAGTAAGATGAATAGTGGATTATCCTTTACATGACAAAGCATACTGGCAGACATCCAAGCTTTTAACCGGGGTTCCATATGGAGAGTGGAAAACCGTACACAAATTGATATATGGGATGATAAATGGATTCCGGATTACCCCACAACACGAATTATCACTCCCAAGAAGAGCTTGGCTACGACTAAAAAAAACTTAGTTGTTGGGAAAAAGGTTTCTGACTTACCCAACAATAGACTTGTGGGACGAAGACCTCTTGCGTGATCCCACTGTCAACGCACAAATTGAAGGATTTTGTAGCTTGAAGGTTCACAAAAAAACGTCTTGTTCTCGGTAAGGTCGGCATACCATGGTGAGTGGACACATCAGCTTGGGGACAAGGACAGAAGCTTCATAGAGCACGAGAATCGTCAAATAATCTCATATGAAAGATCATGTAGAGTCATAATAAAGAAAAGGATCTTTCTATGGCACATCTAGATAAGACTTAATTTTTTTAGGGGTAGATAAGACTTAATCAAGTTTTGTCTAAAAGGTGAGATGTTATGGTCCCTTTTCTCTTATCTCCCTGGCCTTTTTTCTGGGTCCCCAATGTTTTGGGGGTACGACATTCTCACGATCATGAGGACACTAGGGCCAGGCTCTTGGGTGGGATGTCATGTTTTTTTGAACAAAAGCAAGTCGTGCTTGAAGGTTGAGCCTTTGATTGTTTGCAATTTTTCTTTGTCCCATAAATCCAGGCTCATGGGCTTTTCTTTTATTTTAGTTGTTAGGTTGTTCCGTAACAAATTTCCTTAGGGGCAACACATGGATGGTGAGAAAAACATGAACAAATTTGGCCTTTTTAGAGCAGTTCCAATCTAGACTTCATGTCTGCACAGTAGACACACATGTGCTTGCTCGCCAAGGAGTTTCTCATCTTTTTTTCTTAACTTTGAATTTTTGGGTGAAGTAAAAAATCTTCAACGATTCTTAAAAAGTTTCACAAAACTAAAAAATAGTGATGAAATAAAAATATGTTTGTGAATTCAAAGAAAATGTTAGTGAATTCTAAGAACAAAGCAAATTTGAAAAAAGGATTGTTAATTTTAAAAATGTTTATGAATCTAAAAAAACATGAATTTAAAGATAGTTCACTATTTATGAAAAAGTTCATCAACCAAAAATGAAAAAAAAATCATGAACAATTTTTTGAAACTATGGACATGCAACTGATCAACGACCTGCCCCTCGTTGCAGTCACATTGGGGCCATACAGTTGCAAGTCTAGTGGTGGGCATACAACTCACAAGCAACCCCTTACATGACGAGTTGCACTCGTGAGTCGTGTTGAGGGCCATACTGTTGCAGTCGATTTACCATACTTGCAGTTGCAAGTGTAGTGGTGAATATTCAACTAGTCACACAAGATTTGCAAAATAAAGTTTACAAATTCTTTATAAGTTCATGAATTTAGAAAACTCAAATATGAAAAATCATCATGATGAATTTGAAAAAAAAACATAACTTGAGAAGATGTTATTTAAAAAAACTCATGAATTCTAAAAAGTGTCCACACACTTCAAAAAGTTTTCATGTACTAAAAATACTATGGATTAAAAATGGGGAAGAAAAGAAAATGAAAAAGAGGAAAAATATGAGAATGAAAATAACAAAAAAGAAAAAGATACTCCTTCCGAGCCATATTAATTGTCATAGTTTAAGTACAAAGTTGCACAAAACATGCGACAATTAATATGGATCGAAGGGAGTAGAAAACAATCAGTACAAAAATCACCATAAAAACGAGAGAAAGATAGCACCTCAAAACCACCGCGTGACCATGGAGACACAAACATATAAAAAAGCAAAAAACAAGGAAGGAATGAACAAATGTAATGGATCAACGCACAGATGGATAAGCCCACGGCCAAAATGGCTGGATGAAAAATTAGTGACTTGTTAGACGCGGGTGGGCGACCCTATGTCTCGCTTAGAGCAAGACGTAGGGAAGCCTCACTGAAGGCGAGAGCGACATGGCCCGGCTCAGGTGCAAGGGAGGACACAACATCACTTTTTTCTCAAGAAAAAGTTACATGTTTTTCGTTTTGTTTTTTTGCTTAAATTTCATATTTTTTATGGTTCCAAATATTATAAGTAAATATATGACAAAAAACACTTTAGATAAAACATTAAAAAAATATTGACCAAGCATTTGAAAAATGTTAAAATATGTATAGAGAAAATATGTTTCATGTATGTGAGAAATGTACACAAAAGCATACACATTGTGTAATAAAAAGTTGCTCATGTATTTTTAAAAAATAAAAAATTGAAAACAAATGTTGACCATTTATTCAAAAAAGTTAAACTTTTACATTAAAAATGTTAAACTTTTATATTAAAAATGTTAAATGTGTGAACAAAAAAAGGTTGACCTTGTATTAAGAAATGTTGAGCTTGTATTTGAAAAATGTTAAATTTGTAGTTAAAAAATGCTGACCATCTATTCAAAAAAGCTTAAATTTATATTTGAAAAATGTTAATGTGTATATAAAAAATGTTGACCATGCTTTCAAAAAATGTTAGACTAGTATTCAAAAAATATTAATCAAGCATTTGGAAAAAATGTTTAATGACAACAAACAATATTGACGATGATTCAAAAATGCTAACCTGGTATTTAAAAATGTTAATCAAGAAAATGAAAAATGTATTAGATAAATACACCAAAATACAATTTACACAAAACATTGAAAAAACGGTTGAGCAAGCTTTTCAAAATTTTAAATACGTATAGTGAAAATCTTTCTTATGTATATGAGAAATGTATACATAAAATATACAATTTGTGTGAAAAAAGTTCATCATATATTTCAAAAAATATAATCCACACATTTGACAACATATGTTGACAATGTATTAACAAATGTTAAACTTGTATTTTAAAATTGTTAAATGTGTAAACAAAAAATGTTGACAATGTATTCAAAAAATGTTGAGCTTGTATTTAGATAATGTTAAATTTGTATTCAAAAAATGTTGACTGTGTATTCAAAAAAGGTTAAACTTATATTTGAAAAATGTAACATGTATATAAAAAATGTTGACCATGCTTTAAAAATATGTTAGACTTGTATTCAAAAATATTAATCAAGCATTTGGGAAAAATGTTAAATGTGTACACAAAATATATCGACCATGTATTCAGAAAATCTTAATTTCATATTTGAAGAATGTTAATCAATAATTTGAAAAAAATTCAAAGTATTTAAAAAATGTATTAGGTTTATATACCAAAAGTCAATTTAAGTAAAACATTAAAAAAAATTGAGCAAGCATTCCAAAATGTTAAATATGTATAGAGAAAATCTTTGTCATGTATATGATAAATTCATACAGATAAATATGAAATTTGTGTGAAAAAGTTGGTCATGTATTTTAAAATTTTATTCCAAACATTTGAAAAAATGCTCATCATGTATTCAAAAAATATTGCACTTTTATTTAAAAATATTAAATGTGTATATAAAAAATATTGAACTTGTATTTGAAAAATGTTAAATGTGTATAGAAAAAATGTTTACTATGTATTAAAAAATAGTAACTTGTATTCGAAAGTTTTTTAATGTGTATATATAAAACGTTGACCGTGGTTTCAGAAAATGATAAAATTGTATTCGAAAAATATTAATCAAGCATTTGGAAAAAATGTTAAATGTGTATAGAATTTTTTTACCATCTATTCAGAAAATATTAATCTGGTATTTGATGAATGCTAATCAAGAATTTGAAAAATATTAAATGTAGTAAAAAAATATTAGATACATACGCCAAAATTGTGTATAGAAAACCTGTGAAACCAGAGACAAAACAAAAAAATCTATGAAAAATGAGAAAACGACATACAAAACCGAAGTAAAACAAAGAAAAAATAAATAAAAGAAAAAAAACCAATGAAAGCAAGAAAATAAATTAGGTAAATCGAAGAAAAATAAAGAAAAACGAAGAAACGAAATTAAAATGGAGAAAGAAACGAAGAAAACCGATGAAAAAATAAAGATAAACAAACAACAAAGGAAGCTGGAAAAAACAATGGAAACCAGCTCTTGTCCCCTCAATTAGGTTGTGCCCTAGTATTCACGACGAACCCCGACGCTTACCCAATGTCTAGCAACGTGCCCATAATCGAGGAGACATAGGACCGAATCCTGGGATCTCCGCCCGTTTCTATAGATGCTTAAGGTGAGAGCTCCTTCCGTCTTGCTATAAGCGAGATATAGTCACTGCAAACACGGGAAGAGTGTGACGTACAGTAGTGCACGCAGCTGGACGGACCCTTGAAGGCGCACAACATAAAACTCGCAAAAAGTCTCCAGCTTGCCAGGAATCGAACTGGCTACCTCCTACTGGAACTGATGGAAGCACATTAGTATTTCTTAAAAATTGTGAAGAATTCTAAAATGTTGAATTTTTTTGAAAAAGTTTTTTTAATTCCAAACATCTTTTAAAAATGTGAATTATTTTTGGAATTTCAAACAATTTTTTGTATCCCAAATAGTTTTTATAATGTCAAACAATTTTTGGAAATTTCAAACATGTTTTGAAAAACATGAACACTATTTTTGAAGCACGAATATTTCTTGGAAAACATGAACATTTTTTGAAATACCAAATAAACCTGGGGGGAATAGTTTTTGGATCCGTGAACAATTGTTTTTTAAACAGGGCATTTTTTTAAACTCCAATTCTTTTAAAAGAGTGATTTATTTTAAAGTGGCAAACATTTTTTAAAATAATGAACATTTTAATTGAATCACCAATTTTTCTGAACATTACAAAAAAATAGAGAAAAAAAGAAGCAGAAAAAAACAGAAAAACCCCGGTTCCCACAAACTGTGGTTACACTGAAAGTGGGCTGCGCCATCTAGCGCACAGATGTTGATTCTTCCAATTCTGACTTGAATGAAGAGAAAACGTAGCCTACATAGCACACGGGGACAACAGGCTCCATGCCCAACGCAGGGATCACGTATTTGCACGAAATTTAGAGAACCTGATCGTGCGATAGATAACTTGGATGAGCCATAGCTAAATCTAATGTAAATGGGAATTAACAGATCTGTACAGCATAGTGGCATACGGAACTGTTTTCTGAGTGCTGAAGGCACGCGTTAAAATTCGAGGAGAGATGCATCCACCGACCGAACGATAATAGTACGAGAATCCAAGACGACATAGCTGATCGATCATTCAGTACGACTCGTCACTCATGCTGCTGCTAATGATATCTGCCTCGATCTTCCCCGCGACCGCCGGTGCCACCACGGCCGTGGTGACCGTGACCGCAGCCTCCCCGCCGTTTCGCGAGACGGTGGCCGCCAGGACGGGCACGCGGTGCCGCTGGAACACCTGGAGCACGCGCGTGAGCGCGCCCGGCCTGGCCGCGCGCAGCCGGACGGCGAAGCACGACGTCTCCCCGGCCGCGACCACCTCGGCGCTGCCGCCGCGTGCGCGGCGGCTCCGCCCGGCAGACATCGCCCTGTGCGCCTCGAGCTCGGCGGCCGTGTCCTCCAGCGCCCTGACGTACGCGATGGCCCCGTCGACGACGTCCGCCCTGCACGCCTGCGCCGTGCACGGGCATGAGCTAGATGCCTCGATCGGCAGACACAAACGCCGGAGAAACAAAAAGAACAGTCGCCAAGAACGGGAACGAGCGGACAAGAGAACGAACCCGATGGGGGAGGTCGGGGAGCAGCGCGCCCAGCTCGTCGAAGAGCACGGACATGGTCTGCCGGCGCGCGCGCTCCAGACGGGGTGACCTGCGCCGCCTGGACGCCCCCGCGCGAGTCACCTCGACCGTCGTCGTCCCCGGCGAGCTTTCCGCTCCCAGACCCAGAGCCAGCCCCAGCGCCTGCGCCTCCTCGGGCATGACGGGGTAAGATGATCTATCTCGCCGGAGCAACCGACCGGCGCGAGTGCCTCTCTGTTTTTGCGGAGTTGCGAGCCGGGGGTACACTTTGTGTTGGGCAGCGGCTTTGGGGACGGGCATGGTGTCAGCTTTTGAGTTGGTGGTGCCTGCTCCGGAAGGGAAAAAGAGCTGGGCTGGCACGTTGGCGGCAAGGGCAAAAGGAGACCACAAATGTACCCTCGTCCTCCTCAACAAAAACTGCATGGAGTAAGGGCATGTACAATGGTAACATCACCTTATAGCTGCTCCATACTCCACATAGATAAAGCCATGGTCATTCCACAATGGAAGCAGCACGCATCCCTTTTTCTTTGTTGGGTCCACATTCAACCTTTCCTGTCCCACATCCTCTCTTTACCTCCTTTCTTTTTCACCTTGGCCAGCTGCTTTTCATCGAGGAGACCGGTTCCTCTGCAAGATCCCCCCCCCTCTCTCTCTCTCTACAAGCGGTAGCCTTTTTCTAATTCAGGGAATCTAGACCGATGTGGAGTCTGAGGCACTAGTCCAGCGTGGCCCGTTGGCCATGCTCTAAAAGGCTCTCTCCATGCTTGGGGTAGAGGCATCTTTAGAGCATGACCAATGGGTAGCTTCAAACGGATGCCCCGCAGGTTCAGCTAGGTTCGGAGCTAGCTTTGGATAAAAAGGTATAGCCTCGCAGGTGAAGGTGTAGCCTATAGAAGAGCAGGACTCTTCGGCTGTGAGAGCTAAGCAAAAGGGGAAAAGCAGAGGCAACCGTGATGCATGCGAGGAGAGAGACAGAGAGAGAAGAAGAAAATGGCATGCATGTAAAAGGAGAGATGTTGCAAGATGGGGTCCACTGGAGTGCAGCCTCGGTTGGATGAAAAAATTCACAAACGATAGTTTCATTTACTTTTGCTTAGTTTAAGAGCTGGAGCAGCAGCTAAGTGCTGCCTCCATTGTTCCTTATAGTGTCAGGTACTCATCAGGACACAGCCGGGTGTCAAAGGACTTTAGTGAAGTGAGCATGCAGCATCTTTGATCTGAACTCTGGTGCACATTCACATTGGTTGTGAACTTGTGATATATAGACATATAGTGTCACGTATAAGAAACAAGAAAAAGTAGGGGGCATCTGTAGTGTCACGTATTCAGGATACAGCTAGTTGTCAAAGGCTTGGGGTGAAAACTTGGGTGGGCATTCACATTGGTGGTCACATATTGTTCGAAGTAATATTTCACAAACTAACATCAAACAAAGTACAGTGGTTACTACGAAATGACATTTTTTTAAAGACTCGTATCTATTATAAAAATTCATTGAGATTACAAAGCACTTCAACCATAATAATAATTATATCGAGGTCCCGGACCACCGAACAACCACTACCGCTAGAATGTTGAGCTACTACTTCCATAGTCACACATTTTGACTATGGACCAAACATGCCCTTAACCACACTTTTCCTACTAACTCGTGGCATGCCACAAAAAATGTGGTGAACAAATTAGTCGCCACAAGTGTGACGTGATTTGGCAAAAGCATGTGTGTATGATATGTGGGACATACTCCTAAGTAAGTGTGGCATGCCACCACTGTGGCAGTGAAACAAACAACAGCCTTAAGCAGCTGTCACACTTGTGTGCCAACATTTGACAATGTGTGCCTATGAACCAAACACGCAATATGTCACCGGTTCCTCAAGATGATGGAGTAGCAACAGCTCGGGAGAATATCGGGTGGTCCCAAAGCTTAGGTGCTACCATGCTTCGATGCCAAATTTGAAGTATCAAAAACTTCTAAAGAAAATCATGGGCGTTCACAAAATAGGTGTTTACAAACCCTAAAAATTGGAACTTCAAATTTGAAATACACAGAGATACAAAAAAGACAAATTTCATTGTGAATAGTAAAAAAATAGCTTTTTTCTTCTTACGACATTATTCATGTTGAAATCTTATTTTAAAAATATTATTATGTATTATAGGTTTGGAGTTTAAAAAAATAGACGTTGTATACATTTATCTTGTGAACATCTGTAGTTTTTTTTTTAAAAATTGAACCTGCAAATTTGAGTTTTATTTCCGTTGAAACATGATAGCATCAAAGTCTTGGGAGCACGAGATATTCACCCACAACACCTCTGACATTTCTGTTCTGTCACCTACAGTTTCCGGCTTATGTCAACTCGGTAAGAGCATCGGCCCCGTTTAAACGCGAATACGCAATGATACATTGTTAATAAAGAATTACAGAGGTCATGACACCCACATCATCCAAATTTATCAACCACACTTTTCTTACTAAGTCGTGGCATGCCACGAAATATATGGTGAAAAACTTAGTCGCCACAAGTGTGGCATGCCGCCATTGTGGCAGTAAAATAAACAGTAGCCATAAGCAGCTGCCACACTTGCACCAAAGTTTGACAATGTGTGGCTATGAACCAAACACACAATATGTGACCGGTTCCTCAAGATGATGGGGGTGGCAACACCTCGGGAGAATATCTGGCGCTTCCATGACGTAGGTGCTACCATGTTTCAATGTCATAAAACTTAAATTTTGAAGTATCAAAAGCTTCTAAAAGAAATCGTGGATGTTCACAAAATATACAACTCCTAAAATTTCAACTTCAAACTCAAACTACGCATAGAGATACAATGTGAACAGTATATTTAGTTTTTGTCTTCTTGTGACACTATTCATGTTAAAATTGTCGTTTTAAATCTTTTATGTATTTTAGGTTTGGAGTTAAAAATATAGACGTCGTATGCATTTATCTTGTGAATATCTTCATTTTTTATTTTTTAAACTAGAAATTTGATTTTTGTTGTTGTTGGAGCATGGGAGCACGAGATATTCACCTGCGTGCTCTGGCATTTCTTCTTACAGTTTTCGGCTTATGTCAATTCGGTAAGAGCATTCGCTCCATTTAAATGCTAATCTTCTCCCCTGTCAAAGCAAATGAGGATAAACTACCACTTGCTTGCCTGAGGGCATGGCCAATGCATAGCCTAGGGTGAAGCCTCACATACCATGTAGGATCGAATGTCAGAAAAAGTAGATTCGAATAGGGAAGCGGGATCCTCTGCAGGAGGCGGGTGCTTGGAGAGAAAAAGTGTGGTCCGGTGCATAAAGTTGGAAAAGTTGAAGTGGAGAGTAGGCATGCATGTGGTGAGAATCTACTTTATATTCTTTAATGATGTCCACTAGTAATAGCTTGCGTTGAGAAGAAAAAATTATTATAGTTACCTGAAACTATTTGTCATGGGTCATCTATATCCATATGTCACCATTATATATGCTCTTATAGAAAAACTTGATTATGAATAGCAATGATTCATTGTAAATAAAGAATTACAGAGGTCATCACATTACAGTTCATCACACCTACATCATCCAAACCGTGTGGCCAGCTGGTAATCGTTGTGGGGCGCATTGGTAGAGGCCAAGATAAGAGCACCAGGTAAGTACTCTACTTAAGGCTTGTTCGGAGGCCCTCTGCTCCTCGACTCCGCTCGCGGAGCTGCTGGAACCGCAGTTAAAAATTACCGAGCGGATGAATCGGTACTCTACAGATCTTTCTACTTTGCAGAGCTGGTCGAGTGCTGAACGGGCTCTTATTACCGGCGTCAAACAGAATAATAATAATATAAATGTTTGTTGGACTAATTAGCTCGTCGAATTTCTCTCAGGACAATCCCAAGCGCACGATCATCAACCAGAATGGCCGTGTGATTCACGTTGGCCACCTTGACCATCCTAAAATAAGGACCACGACGCCTCCACTCCGGCTCCACGGCGACCAGGCTCGCCAGGTTGACCAGGCCGTCGCTGTCCCCAACGTCCACGCCGGGCGTTGCCTCGAAATCGTCCCCCAGGTACACCATCCTCTTAGGCGTCGCCAACCCGACCCCCACGACGTAGGTCACCGGCACCATCGGAGAGGTCGGCAACTCCTTGAACAGCAGCAGCACACGCGACTCTTATGGCCCGACGCCTTCCCCGAACCCAATGTTGACGAGGAAGTCCACCACGTCGCCGGCTGAGTAGTTCCGACGCTTGGTGCTCACCAGCGGCTGCGCGGCCCCGAACACCTTCGCACTGGGTAGCGGCCACAGGCTGCTCTGCAGGCTGCGGTACTCTTTCCGCAGGGCCTCGGGGTCGACGAAGGGGAGGGCGAGGTTGTTGCCTGAGATGAGGGCCTGCATGCCCAGCACGAGCCTGCCCCATGGAGCGGCGACGGGGATGAAGTGCCTCACGAACCGCCGGCGCCACGCCAGGGGCTGCTGGATCAGGAACTGGTGCGCCAGCGTGCCACCATAGCTGTGGGTGACGATAATCGCCGGGCGGTCACCGTTGAGCTGGCTCGCCCTCTCCACCAGGCTCTTGAGGTTCGTGAAGAACGCGGTGCCGGTTCTCGATGGATGTCCCGCCGCCGCGACGGTGTATCGGAAGTCGTAGGGCGCACCGAACATGGTCTCGCCGTCGCGGTACCCGACCCCCTCGAGCCTCTCTAGGAGCTTGTCCGTGTAGGAGAAGTTCCTCCGGTCTGGGTCTGGGTGGTGAAAGCCCTGGGTGGAGCCGAAGAAGGGGACGTGCGTCTAGACGCCGGGAACGTTGCGGTAGTCGTCCATGCAGCGTCGTACGCCTTGCTATACACACCTTTTGAGAAGGACACGTTTTAATCGTGAATTTATTAAAATACTTTATGTGCTTCGCTTATATCTTTTGAGCTAGGCAGTTTGTTCTTGTGCTTTACTTATATTTTTTTAAAGCACGGCGACGGCTTACTTTATAGAAATTGTTGAACTCTCATGCTTCATTTATATTATTTTGAGAGCCTTTAAACAACATAGTAATTTGCTTAGGTTGTGAATTTAGTCCTAATATGATGGGCATCCAAAGGGATATAATAAAAACTTTCATATAAAGAGCATTGAATATATGAGAAGTTTGATTCCTTGCATTTGTTTTGAGATATAAAGATGGTGATATTAGAGTCATGCTAGTGAGTAATTTGTTGAGGAACGCAATAATTTTTTTAAAAAATTACGCACACGCAAGATCCATCTAGGTGATGCATAGCAACGAGACGCGAGAGTGTTGTCCATGTATCCTTGTAGACCGTAAGCAGAAGCGTTATGACAACGCGGTTGATGTAGTCGTACGCCTTCACGATCCAACCGATCCTAGCACTGAAGGTACGACACCTCCGCGATCAGCAGACGTTCAGCTCGGTGACTGCTACCTCTTTAGCACTGCGTTGGTTTTCCCCGAAGAGGAAGGGATGATGCAGTAAAGTAGCGTAAGTATTTCCCTCAGTTTTTTGAGAACCAAGGTATCAATCCAGTAGGAGGCTACGCGCGAGTCCCTCGCACCTGCACAAAACAAATAAATCCTTGCAACCAACGCAAATAGGGGTTGTCAATCCCTATAGGGCCACTTACGAGAGTGAGATCTGATAGATATGATAAGATAATATTTTTGGTATTTTTATGATAAAGATGCAAAGTAAAATAAAGGCAAAGTAAATAACTAAGTAGTAGGAGATTGATATGATAAAGATAGACCCGGGGGCCATAGGTCTCACTAGTGGTTTCTCTCGAGAGCATAAGAATTCTACGGTGGGTGACAAATTACTGTTGAGCAATTGACAGAATTGAGTATAGTTATGAGAATATCTAGGTATGATCATGTATATAGGCATCACGTCCGAGACAAGTAGACTGACTCCTGCCTGCATCTACTACTATTACTCCACTCATCGACCGCTATCCAGCATGCATCTAGAGTATTAAGCTAAAAACAGAGTAACACCTTAAGCAAGATGACATGATGTAGAGGGATAGACTCATGCAATATGAAGAAAATCCCATCTTGTTATCCTCGATGGCAACAATACAATACGTGCCTTGCTTCCCTTACTGTCACCGGGAAAGGACACCGCAAGATTGAACCCAAAGCTAAGCACTTCTCTCATTGCAAGAAAGATCAATGTAGTAGGCCAAACCAAACTGATAATTCGAAGATACTTGCAAAGATAACCAATCATACATAAAAGAATTCAGAGAAGATTCAAATATTATTCACAGATAGACTTGATCATAAACCCATAATTCATCGGTCTCAACAAACACACCCCAAAAAGAAGATTACATCAAATAGATCTCCACAAGAGAGGGGGAGAACATTGTATTGAGATCCAAAAAGAGAGAAAAAGCCATCTAGCTACCAACTATGGGCCCGTAGGTCTGAGGTAAACTACTCACACTTCATCGGAGGGGCTATGGTGTTGATGTAGAAGCTCTTCGTGATCGATGCCCCCTCCGGCGAAGCTCCAGAACAGGCCCCAAGATGCAATCTCGTGAATACAAAAAGTTATGGCGGTGGAATTAGGATTTTGGCTCCGTTTCTGGTCGTTTGGGGGTATGTGGGTATATATAGGAGGAAGAAGTATGTCGGTGGAGAAACAGGGGGCCCACAAGGGTGGAGGGCGCGCCTGCGCGGGGGGGGGGGGGGGGGGGGTAGGCGCGCCCCCTACCTCGTGGCCTCCTGTTACGTGTCTTGACGTAGGCTCCAAGTCTCTTGAGTTGTATTCGATGAGAAAATGACGTTCCCGAAGGTTTCATTCCGTTTGGACTCCGTTTGATATTCCTTTTCTTCGAAACCCTAAAACATGCAAAAAAAACAACAATTCTGGGCTGAGCCTCCGGTTAATAGGTTAGTCCCAAAAATAATATAAAAATGGATAGTAAAGCCCAATAATGTCCAAAACAGTAGATAATATAGCATGTAGCAATCAAAAATTATAGATACGTTGGAGACGTATCAAGCATCCCCAAGCTTAATTCTTGTTCGTCCTCGATTAGGTAAATGATAACAACAGAATTTTTGATGCGGAGTGCTACTTGGCATAATTTTAATGTAATTTTCTTAATTGTGGTATGAATATTCAGATCCGAAATATTCAAGACAAAAGTTCGTATTGACATAGAAAATAATAATACTTCAAGCATACTAACAAAGCAATTATGTCTTCTCAAAATAACATGGCTAAAGAAAGTTATCCCTACAAAATCATATAGTCTGGCTATGCTCTATTTTCACCACACAAAATATTTAAATCATGCACAACCCCGATGACAAGCCAAGCAATTGTTTCATACTTTTGACATTCTTAAAACTTTTTCAATTTTCACGCAATACATGAGCGTGAGCCATGAATATAGCACTATAGGTGGAATAGAGTGGTGGTTGTGGAGAAGACAAAAAGGAGAAGATAGTCTCACATCAACTAGGCGTATCAATGGGCTATGGAGATGTCCATCAATAGATATCAATGTGAGTGAGTAGGGATTGCCATGCAACAGATGCACTAGAGCTATAAGTATATGTAAGCTTAAAAAGAAACTAAGTGAGTGTGCATCCAACTTGCTTGGTCATGAAGACCTAGGGCAATTTGAGGAAGCCCATCATTGGAATATACAAGCCAAGTTCTATAATGAAAGATTCCCACTAGTATATGAAAGTGATAACATGAGAGACTCTCTACTATGAAGATCATGGTGCTACTTTGAAGCATAAGTGTGGTAAAAGGATAGTAACATTGTCCCTCCTCTCTTTTTCTCTCATTTTTTATTTTTTATTTAGGCATTTTCTGTTTTTTATGGCCTCTATTCTTTCTTTTTTTATTTGGGCTTCTTTGGCCTCTTTTATTTATTTTTCATCCGGAGTCTCATCCCGACTTGTGGGGGAATCATAGTCTCCATCATCCTTTCCTCACTGGGACAATGCTCTAATAATGATGATCATCACAATTTTATTTTTCTTACAACTCAACAATTACAACTCGATACTTAGAACAAAATATGACTCTATGTCAATGCCTCCGGCGGTGTACCGGGATATGCAATGACTCATGAGTGACATGTATGAAAGAATTATGAACGGTGGCTTTGCCACAAATACTATGTTGACTACATGATCATGCTAAGCAATATGATATTGATGGAGTGTGTCATAAATGGAACGGTGGAAAGTTGCATGGCAATATATCTCGGAATGGCTATGGAAATGCCATAATAGGTAGGTATGGTGGCTGTTTCGAGGAAGGTATATGGTAGGTGTATGATACCGGCGAAAGGTGCGCGGTATTAGAGAGGCTAGCAAAGGTGGAAGGGTGAGAGTGCATATAATCCATGGACTCAACATTAGTCATAAAGAACTCATATACTTATTGCAAAAATCTACAAGTTATCAAAGCAAAGTATTACGCGCATGCTCACCATCGCTCGTCCCCGACCACCACTCATAAGGAAGACAATCAATAAATAAATCATGCTCCGACTTCATCACATAACGGTTCACCATACGTGCATGCTACGGGAATCACAAGCTTCAACACAAGTATTTATCAAATTCACAACTACTGAACTAGCATGACTTTAATATCACCATCTCCATATCTCAAAACAATTATCAAGTATCAAACTTATCATAGTATTCAACACACTCATAAGAGATTTTTTTTTATTCTTGAATACCTAACATATTAGGATTTTAAGCAAATTACCATGCTATTAAGACTCTCAAAATAATATAAGTGAGGCATGAGATATCAATAGTTTCTATAAAACAAATCCACTACCGTGCTCTATAAGATATAAGTGAAGTACTAGAGCAAAATTATATAACTCAAAAGATATAAGCGAAGCACATAGAGTATTCTAACAAATTCCAAATCATGTATGGCTCTATCAAAAGGTGTGTACAGCAAGGATGATTGTTGTGAACTAACAAGCAAAGACTCAAATCATACAAGACGCTCCAAGCAAAACACATATCATGTGGTAAATAAAAATATAGCTCCAAGTAAAGTTACCGATAGAAGTAGACGAAAGAGGGGATGCCTTCCGGGGCATCACCAAGCTTTGGCTTTTAGGTGTCCTTAGATTATCTTGGGGGTGCCATGGGCATCCCCAAGCTTAGGCTCTTGCCACTCCTTGTTCCATAATCCATCAAATCTTTACCCAAAATTTGAAAACTTCACAACACAAAACTTAAAGTAGAAAATCTCGTGAGCTCCGTTAGCGAAAGAAAACAAAAGACCACTTCAAGGTACTGTAATGAACTCATTATTTATTTATATGGGTGTTATACTTACTGTATTCCAACTTCTCTATGGTTTATAAACTATTTTACTAGCCATAGATTCCTCAAAATAAGCAAACAACACACGAAAAACAGAATCTGTCAAAAACAGAACAGTCTGTAGTAATCTGTAGCTAGCGCAAGATCTGGAACCCCGAAAATTCTAAAATAAATTTCTGTATGTGAGGAATTTGTCTATTAATCATCTTCAAAAATAATTAACTAAATATCACTTTTCAAATAAAAATGACAGCATTTCTCGTGAGCGCTAAAGTTTCTGTTTTTTTTTACAGCAAGTTCAACAAGACTTTCCCCAAGTCTTCCCAACGGTTATACTTGGCACAAACACTAATTAAACACAAAAAACACAACCAAAACAGAGGCTAGATAATTTATTTATTACTAAACAGGAGAAAAAAAGTAAGGAATAAAAACAAAATTGGGTTGCCTCCCAACAAGCGCTATTGTTTAACGCCCCTAGCTAGGCATAACAAGTAAGAATAGATCTAAGTATTGCCATCTTTGGTAGGAAATTCTTCAATGAGGCATCTACCATCTTTAGGAAAATTTCTTTCTTTTTATTAATTATCAAACTTTTAGGCACAAGATTGAAAAATTCATTTGTAACAAATGGTTCCTTAATGATAGCAAAAAGATTGGGATGAACACTTATAGATTTGAGATCCGCATTTTCCTTACTAGATGATTCACCCTTATTTTTAGGAACGTACATAAGCTTGGCAACTTTAGTGGAAGGACTTGGAGTATTCTTTACGGAAGAAAAAGAGGTTCCCAAGTTGGTAGTAATATTCTCAAGTTTATCGATCCTAACGGAATCGTGATTTATTTTCTCATTAACTATGGGTTCCTTTTCTTTAATATCTTTCGAAGTAACTCCTACTTCAGATCCATATTGAGAGATTCGGATCTGGATCTTTTTATCCAAATTTTCAATCAATTCTACGGTAGCAATCTTATTTTCAATAATTTCAAGCCTTTGCATTACATGCTCCAAAGTTAGTATAGTTCCATTAACCAAGAGAGGGGGTGAGCCAAATAAATTTAACATAGCATTATAAGAATCAAAAGTATGGCTACCCAAAAAGTTCCCTCCGGTAATAGTATCAAGAACATAACGGTGCCAAGGAGTAATGCCTACATAAAAATTGCGAAGGAGAATGGTCGTAGATTGCTTCCTAGTAGATTTATTTTGAGCATTGCAAATTCTATACCAAGCATCTTTTAGATTTTCACCCTCCCTTTGCTTAAAATTTAGAATTTCATTCTCGGGAGACAACAGAGAAGATAAGGGACTAGCCATAACGTCAAGCAAATAGACTAACACACAAGCAAATAGAAAGCAAGCGAACAAAAAGAGGCAAATGAGAAAGAGAGGGAGGATAGAGAGAGAGGGCGAATAAAACGGTAAGGGTGAAGTGGGGGAGAGGAAAAAGAGAGGAAAATGGCAAATAATGTAATGCGGGAGATAAGGGTATGTGATGGGTACTTGGTATGTTGACTTTTGCGTAGACCTCCCTAGCAACGGTGCCAGAAATCCTTCTTTCTACCTCTTTTAGCACTGCGTTAGTTTTCCTCGAAGAGGAAGGGATGATGTAGCAAAGTAGCGTAAGTATTTCCCTCAGTTTTTGAGAACCAAGGTATCAATCCAGTAGGAGGCTACGCGCGAGTCCCTCGCACCTGCACAAAAAAAATAAATCCTCGCAACCAACACAAATAGGGGTTGTTAATCCCTATAGGGCCACTTACGAGAGTGAGATCTGATAGATATGATAAGATAATATTTTTGGTACTTTTATGATAAAGATGCAAAGTAAAATAAAGGCAAAGTAAATAACTAAGTAGTAGGAGATTGATATGACAAAGATAGACCCGGGGGCCATAGGTTTCACTAGTGGCTTCTCTCGAGAGCATAAGTATTCTATGGTGGGTGAACAAATTACTGTTGAGCAATTGACAGAATTGAGCATAGTTATGAGAATATCTAGGTATGATCATGTATATAGGCATCACGTCCGAGACAAGTAGACCGACTCCTGCCTGCATCTACTACTATTACTCCAGTCATCGACCGCTATCCAGCATGCATCTAGAGTATTAAGTTAAAAACAGAGTAACGCCTTGAGCAAGATGACATGATGTAGAGGGATAGACTCATGCAATATGAAGAAAACCCCATTTTGTTATCCTCGATGGCAACAATACAATACGTGCCTTGCTTCCCTTACTGTCACCAGGAAAGGACACCGCAAGATTGAACCCCAAGCTAAGCACTTGTCCCATTGCAAGAAAGATCAATCTAGTAGGCCAAACCAAACTGATAATTCGAAGAGACTTGCAAAGATAACCAATCACACATAAAAGAATTCAGAGAAGATTCAAATATTATTCATAGATAGACTTGATCATAAACCCACAATTCATCGGTCTCAAGAAACACACCACAAAAAGAAGATTACATCGAATAGATCTCCACAAGAGAGGGGGAGAACATTGTATTGAGATCCAAAAAGAGAGAAGAAGCCATCTAGCTACTAACTATGGACCCGTAGGTCTGAGGTAAACTACTCACACTTCATCGGAGGGGCTATGGTGTTGATGTAGAAGCCCTCCGTGATCGATGCCCCCTCTGGCGGAGCTCCGGAACAAGCCCCAAGATGGGATCTCGTGGATACAGAAAGTTACCGCGATGGAATTAGGGTTTTGGCTCCGTTTCTGATCGTTTGAGGGTACGTGGGTATATATAGGAGGAAGAAGTACGTCGGTGGAGAAACAGGGGTCCCACGAGGGTGGATGGCGCGCCTGGGGGGGGGGGGCAGGCGCGCCCCCTACCTCGTGGCCTCCTGTTACGTGTCCTGACGTAGGGTCCAAGTCTCCTAAGTTGCATTCGATGAGAAAATCACGTTCCCGAAGGTTTCATTCCGTTTGGACTCCATTTGATATTCCTTTTCTTCGAAACCCTAAAACAGGCAAAAAACAACAATTCTGGGATGGGCCTCCGATTAATAGGTTAGTCCCAAAAATAATATAAAAGTGGATAATAAAGCCCAATAATGTCCAAAACAGTAGATAATATAGCATGGAGCAATCAAAAATTATAGATACGTTGGAGACGTATCAGCGACGTCCCATGAACTCTAGATCCAGCTGAGTTCAAGGGAGAGTTTCGTCAGTACGACGGCGTGATGACGGTGATGATGAAGTTACTGACGTACGGCTTCGCCTAAGCTCTACAAGATATGACCGAGGTGGAAATCTGTGGAGGAGGGAACTGCACACGGCTAAAACAATCAACTTGTGTGTTCTAGGGTGCCCCCCTTCCCACGTATATAAAGGAGGGAGGGGGAGGCCGGCCGACCCTCCTTGGCGCGCCCCCAAGAGGGGAATCCTACTAGGACTCCAAGTCCTAGTAGGTTTCCACCAAAAGGGAGAGAGTGGGAAGGAAGGAGAGGGAGAGGGGAAAGGAAAAGGGGGGCGTCGCCCCCCCTCCTAGTCCAATTCGGACTCAAGGGGGAGGGGGCTCATGGCCTGCCCTGGCCGCCTCTCTCTCTCTCTCTCCACTAAGGCCCATCGAGGCCCATTAGTTTCCCCGTGGTTTCCGATAACCCTCCGGCACTCAGGTTTTATTTGAAACTTCTCTGGAACACTTCCGGTGTCCGAACATATCCGTCCAATATATCAATCTTTATGTCTCGACCATTTCGAGACTCCTCGTCATGTCCTTGAGCACATCCGAGACTCCGAATTACCTTCGGTACATCAAACCACATAAACTCATAATACCGATAGTCATCAAACGTTAAGCGTGCGGACCCTACGGGTTCGAGAACTATGTAGACATGACCGAGACTCACTTCTGGTCAATAACCAATAGCGGAACCTGGATGCTCATATTGGTTCCTACATATTCTATGAAGATCTTTATCGGTCAAACCGCATAAAAACATACGTTGTTCCCTTTGTCATCGGTATGTTACTTGCCCGAGATTCGATCGTCAGTATCTCAATACCTAGTTCAATCTCGTTACCAGCAAGTCTCTTTACTCATTCTGTAATGCAACATCCCATAACCAACTCATTAGTCACATTGCTTGCAAGGCTTATAGTGATGTGCATTACCAAGAGGGCCCAGAGATACCTCCCCGATGCACGGAGTGACAAATCCTAATCTCGATCTATGCCAACTCAACAAACACCATCGGAGACACATGTAGAGCATCTTTATAGTCACCCAGTTACGTTGTGACGTTTGATAGCACACTAAGTGTTCCTTTGGTATTCGGGAGTTGCATAATCTCATAGTCATAGGAACATGTATAAGTTATGGAGAAAGCAATAGCAGTAAACTAAACGATCATCGTGCTAAGCTAACTGATGGGTCAAGTCAATCACATCATTCTCTAATGATGTGATCCTGTTCATCAAATGACAACTCTTTGTCCATGGCTAGGAAACTTAACCATCTTTGAATAACGAGCCACTACTAGGAAAAGGCTAATTAGTGGCGCACCTGTTTTGGCCATTAATGACGCACTACAGGTGCGCCACTATTAACACGCCACTAGTAACAAGTACTAATGGTGCACCCCTGGTGCGCCACTAGTATCCCAGATTATAGTGGCGCACCAGGCAGTGCGCCATTAGTATGTCCCCTGGTGCGCCATTACTATGCCTCCCAGGGGGCCATATTTACCTTGTGCTTTGGGTTACTAATGGCGCACTACTAGATAATGCGCCACTAGTATGTTTATTGCAGTGCGCCACTAAAGTGCAGTATGGTGCGCCACTAGTATGAATATTAGGAATTTTTTCTTTTCTGATATTTGCACAAGTTACAAAATATATTACTACACAGAATATAGATAGCACAACATATAAACAGCAGATTTATCGAATACAAATAGAAGATTAGTCTCCGAATACAATTCAGAATATTAGTCTCCGAATTCAAAAGACCGAACAAAGTTAGAACATTACAAGTCTCAAGACCGCGATTAGCGAGTTTGTCTTCACATTACAAGTCGATATCGATCATCTAAAGTGCCATCACATAGAAGAGAGCTGCGGTCATCACGATTAGCATCATCACGATGAAACTGGTCTTCATCCGGTTCCTCCTCCGCTCCCTCCTCTTTCCTGCTAGATAGCGCGCGTATCTAGCTTCTGTCTCTGCCCTAGTGGTGTACCCTTTGTAACTGTTACTGCTGAAACGGTGAACCTGTCTCCGACACTCCTCCCAGTTGTCGTAGACTCCAGGAACCTTACCCTTGTACACGACATGCGACGGCATCTCTGTGCACTAGACAAACAAAATGTTAGTAGCAATTCACAGACAATACATAAGAAATATATAAGTATGCAACAAAAGGATCGGAAGAGAAAAGCAACACATTAATAGCATGATTCATGGTCCTACTAATAAATAGCATCGATTACATATAAGTTGAACGACTGTCCAAACCAAAGAGACATACAAGTTCATTAAAGTTTAATTACAACATGAGTTAATCGATATTTCAGAACTACATAGCATCACTACTTTCAACTCAACTCAGGGACCGGAGCGTGGATGAAGCCGCCGTCTTTCGTGATGGTCATGAAATTGCGATTGTTGTCAGCCTGCATTTGTAGCGTTGTTTCTATCTCACTATTGGACGGTTGATATCTGAGGTAGAACTGCCCCGAGGTACGAAGGACATCTTGATGGATGATTTCCTCAAACTCCGACTGGATGCGAAAGAATTCTTGTCTGAGGTCCACGTCCTAGATTTCCAACAAGTGTGCGGCCCAATCTTTGAGACTATTTGATAGTGGAAGTTGATTATGGTCTCGTACGATTGCCCGCATGTGATGGAGGGCGTAGTAGGCATCCTTCTGACCGCCAGGCGGCTGCTTGACGCAGGGGAACGTCGTTACGTGGGTGAACACGTGCTTGCCGTACCTAAGAATTGGCCTCCTGATGGTGCCTCCACATTTGGCGTAGCCGAGGAGAACACCATCAAGAACTTTCTTGATATTTGTGTAGTCTTTATTCAACTGATGGTCCGAGTCGAAATACGTGGCCATGGAATAGTTTGGGCTTAAGAGGATGAGTGTGCAACGTGTGTCACTGCACAAAACACGGAATGCTAGAAAAAAAGAACGATCGAAATCTAAGAAATCATATGTTACGGGGCAGTGAGGGGATGACTTACTTGGGAAAGTAAGGCACGAGGAAGTTATCCTTATCTGGGTTCACCAGAATGACGCCTTCGAGGTATGAACTCGCGACTTGCCGGTCCCCAGTGCTGCCCAAGATCTTGGCACACATGTAGAATGGGTCGACTATCACGATGTCCGAGGTCTTGTCTCTAGTGATCCACATCTCCATACTCAGCGAAAATAGCCAAATGAAGGTGTAGTGCAGCGGATGAAGGTTAAACATAGCGAAGATGTCATCAAACCACAGGACGATCATACCCCCGATGGAGCTATCGACAAAGCCCTTTCCCTCTGGCACCTTGGCCATGAAAATTGGGTATGCCACATCATTCTCGGAGAGACGCCGCTTCTCCAAAGAAAGAACACTGTCATGCAGACTCCGCATAGCACCAGTTGCAGCATTGAGCAGATTAGCCGGTAGCATCGGCCTACCCACCACATGCACCCTCCTCGAGATATCCTTAGATGTAGGTGGCCCGTCCTGAGCACGTATCGCACTTGGTGCCGGCTGGCTCGCACCCTAGTTATTCTTTCTTTTCCGTCCCTTCTTCTGCTGTAATGGGATTGAGTTCTGCTCAGAGACAGCCTTCTTGAGTGTGTTGGGGCTGATAATATTTCGCACCTCAGCTATCTGGGGCTTGGTGAAGGCGGCAGCTGGAGGCATCTCCTGAGAACTGAACGCCAGACGATGCCTGTTGCAATTGGGTTTCTCCGCGGTACCAGCTAGATCGCGATCGTCTTTTGCAGGGTTGGGTTCTTAAGAAGGAGGCCCCAAGAATTCGTCACTGTACCCATGTTCGTTGAAGTACTTATCGACCCTGGTAAATGTACCGTCGTCGTCGTTCGAATCCTGTGCCATATGCATGTCCGGATCGGCCATATGTTCGTCATCATCGTCCGGTAGCGTTGCGGCGGTCTTGCCATGGCTTGGCGCCGGCACGACTGGCGGTGTTGTCTGTGGGGTGGTGTCCCCCGCCCCCAAAGGAATCTGGCTCTTCGGCCAAAGCATGGACCAGCCTATGCAAGCGCTGAGGGTCATCACATCATCTTCGTCGGCCCCAGGGGATCGATACAGAGGTAACAAGTCGTCGCAGCCCCGCAACACCCGAACCAGTTGAACCCTATACACATTGGGTGACATCGGATTACCGTGGAATAGGCGGTTGTCCGGTTGAACGATTCTGGCCTTGGCGACATCGATCAACTCGTCGTTCACAAAGTGCAGGAGAGTGCATGGAACATCGGCGATGCCCCGCGAAAACATGTAGGGCATCAGGGATGCCCAGTCAAAGGCAAGGAGATGAAGTCATCGGCCGAGATGCTTAGTTACCCTGATGGCGTCGAGCTCGGCTAATGTTGAGGCACCGCCAACGGCGGGCGTGCAAGTGACGGAGGGGCCGCTTGCTGCCGAGGTGCCGACCGACGTATTCTTCGCACACCCGGGTGCATTAAGCTCCAATGCCGGCACCGACAGCGGAGACACCAATGCCGCCTCCACCGGAGACACTAATGGCACCGCCGGCGCGTTGTGCGAGTTGCTGCCCGTGAAGCTGGGAATCGGGGGTGGCCCCTGTTCGCCGCCCGCAATCCACGCCTGTAGCCCCTCAAGCAAGGTAGGCATAATGGCGGTGATCGTCGCTCCTAGTTGGTCTCGCACTTGCTCTTCGATTATCTCCAGAATCCGCGCCACTTTTGCCTTGAGTTCTTGAACCTCGCGCTCCTGGCTTTCCGATCTGGTCTTTCTCTCCTTTCGCCTAGTGGTATAGTATTCCGACCATTTCATGGACAAGCCTTTGCCGGCCACACGATCAGCTGACGACGACTTACTGAGCTTATCCTTGTTTTTCATTACGTTCAACGCCCTATTTAAAGGAGTGTCGAAAGGGGAGCTCTGAGACGACCCCGTTCTACTGCTTTCAGTGTCCTGCGGAACGAATGTGAACCATTTAGAAATTTGGCTTCATTAATTAGAATACAACCATATGGAGCTAATTACGCGGGGGTGTATTCCTTATCAGAACAAGCTCAAGCGCCTTGGTCTTCGGATCCGTGGTAAGCTCCTTGGTTACCGTTTCAATCTTGTACCGGGCCCTGACATAGTTCCTGGTCTGCTTGTCATGGTATTTCTCGAAGAGGGGCGGTAGGCCTTGCTCGGCACGCTCCGCATCCTCCTTGTCCCATATAGGTTCCGCCACTCTGTAACTGCCGGGACCGAGTTTGTGGACCTCTAAGTTCAAGTCCCGCATCTCTTTCCCCCACTGACTTGATTCCATGCTTGTGTTGCTCTCACACTTGATCTTGAACTCCAGGTAGTCATCTTTGCTGATTGAAGGATTTTTTTCCTTGATCTTCTCATAACTATCACCTTTTTCAATCATTCTCTTCACCGTGGCTCTCCAAGTAGCCAGGGCCGTGCTCATCTTTGTGATGGCGGCACTGTTCACTTTATTCCCTGATAGGCTTGTGTTTGCGAAGTCACCGAGGAACTTGTATCGTTCGTGCAGCTTCGTGAAGAGGAGGTTGCACAAATTCCCTCGGTCATGATGCCTTAGGTTCTCGGTGTTGATCGAGACGGTGCTCCGGAGAATGCACCCGAGCTGTCCCGCGTACCCCTTGACTAATTCTTTGGGCACCGTTGGATGCCCCTTGGAGGACACTTCAGTAAATTCCTCCTTGACGGTGCCGAGCACGTTCGGGCACCGGTCCTTCCGTTGCCTCTTCGGTTGGCTGCCATCTGTGCGTGCGCTGCCATCATCAGTGGTGGCATCCTCGAAGGCACCATCAGTGGTGTCATCCCCGATGCCACTAGGGGTTGTGTAGTCGGGATCGGTGTCTTCCGCGGCGTCCTCATAGCGGTGAGGTTCTTCCTCCATCTCCTGGGACAGCTCCCAGAATGCCTTGCCCAAACCGCCGGCCTCATCGTTGTGGGCCATGTTTCGCTCTAAATAGGAGAAAAGTTTGGTCAAAAAGTTGGTTAATGTGAAGGAACAAGATCTCTAAGTTGATGAAATAACCTAATTCTCGAGGAATGTCGCCAAAAAGTTGGCTTCGGTGTGCAGTGCAAAACTAAATTGTGGAAATCTACAGAATGAACAAGCTAAGGGCTGCAAATGCCCGCAAGTCTTCAAGGGTGACGGCATAATGGCTCAGTGTTATTTAAGGGTTGGTTTGTGAGGAATTATCATGGTCTCATCATTTTGGGTTTGTCGACACCGAGGCATCCTAAAAGCTAAGCTTTTATCATTTAGGGTTTGTCGACGCCGAGGCACCCGAAATGCTAAGTTAAGTTTTCATCATTTAGGGTTTATCGATGCCGAAGCACCCTAAAAGCTAAGGTTTTATCGTTTAGGGTTTGTCGACGCCGACGCACCCTAAAAACCAAATGTTATATCATTTAGGGTTTGTCGATGCCGAGGCACCCCAAAAGCCTAAGTTTTCATCATTTAGGGTTTATCGATGTCGAGGCACCCTAAAAGCCAAGGTTATATCATTTAGGGTTTGTCGACGCCGAGGCACCCCAAAAGCCTAAGTTTTCATCATTTAGGGTTTATCGATGACGAGGCACCCTAAAAGCCATCATCATCATATCATCTTGAAAATATTATAACAACTAAGTTCATCCTACTTAATTAAGTAATATTAACATTTTGTTAAATCTTAATTAAGTAATAGAGTTTCATTCACTTCTTGCACTAATAGATTGCATTTCTAAGTTCTTATAAGTTATAATGGAGACCCTACGAGGACCTGGAAGCTTTCATGCGTTCTAGGGAAAATTCTGGTGGAGTTCGTCTAATAAGGAGTTGATTGGTTGATATAACAAGTTCTAGGGAAAATTCTAGTGGAGAAATGGAACTGGTTAAGAGTTGAAAGAAATGTATCTAATTAGAAACATAGGTGGAGGGTCTTGTAGAGGATAGATAGGTAGCAGAATCCATTCAGATGGAAAGCTTTAATGAGGATGAATCAAGATTTGGATAATTCATGCCTTTAGGTGAATAGGAAGTTACTTCTGCAAATATCTGTTGGGTCCAATAAGATAATCCACAGTGTTGTGAAAACACGCCCTTCGAACTGGTTTGAGCTATTGGTGAATGGAGATGGTCTAAGATTTTCAGTAGTAAGAAGTGAAGTGGTAATTTTGAGAGCAAATGGTTAGGATGAGTGGTTCCTCTTTCCTGTTTAGCTTTACAAAAGAATATTGTTAGTCATGCACACTTGTGCATTTTCAGCCAGGCCCAGTGGAGTTGGCCTAAAAATATTTCTTTCTTTCAGCCAGTAGAGGGGGGAGATAGCGATCGAGAGATGGAGGGGATCTAGTGCGGGGGCGAGGGGGAAAGGGATAGGGGGAAGCTTAGCAATGGCGCACCTCCCAGGGGTGCGCCATAAGTACATCCATAGCAATGGTGCACCTCCCAGGGGTGCGCCATATGTACAGCCATAGCAATGGCGCACCACCGAGGGGTGCGCCATAAGTAACTTTTTTTATTTTTAGTTGCATCTAATAATTCTTTAGAAAATGACAATCAAATTTGAAAACATTTATGAATGTGAAAAAATATCATCAAATTTGTTATTTGAAAATATTTATGAATACAAAAAAATATCATCAAATTTGTTATTTGAAAATATTTGAAAAAATATCATAAAAATTGGTATACCAATGACGCACCTCCTAGGGGTGCGCCATAAGTACATTGATAGCAATGGCACACCTTCTCCTGGTGCGCCATTAGTAACTTTTTTATTATTATGTTTAGTTGCATCTAATAATTTTTTTAGAAAATGATAATCAAATTTGAAAACATTTATGAATGTGAAAAAATATCATCAAATTTGTTATTTCAAAATATTTATGAATATGAAAAAATATCATCAAATTTGTTATTTAAAAATATCATCAATATTTTTTTGGATTTTTAGTTGCATTCATTTGTGAATTGGTAAAACATTTATGAATATGAAAAAATATCATCAAATTTGAAAAAATATTCATTAATTCAAAAAGTGCCCATGAAATTTAAAAACATTCATGAGTTCAAAAAATATTAACAAATTCAATACTTTTTGTGAGTTAAAAATTCAATACCATAATAAACATAAATAAATATTCATGAGGACTAGAACAGAAGAAATATCATTTCCATATGTCGAAATACAATCGAGAAATGAAGACTACTATTTAAATACAATCGATATTAGCTAGCTATCTTTTCACAATCTTCTTGCCCTTCTTTTTCGCAAATGGAGTTCTTATGTTGAACGGACGTCCTTTAGGTAGGGTGGTCCTGCTTCTTCTTGTGGTGTGTGGCACTTCATCGTCGTCGTCATGTTCCATCTTCGGGTCGCCGTACTTGTCGAAGTCTTGCTCATTGGCGACTCCATCCATTCCTATGATCTTCCTTTTGCCTCTCCTCACGACAACAGGACTGGGCTTTGACGGGTCGGTAATGAAGAAGCATTGGTCCACTTGGGAAGCTAGTACCCATGGCTCATTTTTCGCGGTGACGTTTGCTCCCGCGGTCTTGGATTTGGCTTCGGGTATAACCATGGTGGTGAAATACCAGTCTTCTTTTAGGACGCTCTTGGCCCATCTAACACGGAACATCGTGACCTTCTCTCCAGCATAGCTCAGCTCCTAGATCTCCTCTATCCTTCCGTAGTATCTATCCTTGTCGTCACTGGTGTAGGATTCCATCATTACCCCGGAGTTCTGATAACCACCGCTCTTCATGTCCTTTCCCTCGGTGTAGAATGTGTAGCCGTTGATATCGTATGCCTCATAGGTCATCAGGTTGTGCTCGGCGCCCTATGACAAGGCGAATATGAGTTTTTCTTCCGCGGAAGAATCCTCATGTAAAGGGTACAATAGAAGCTTCTCCTTGAACCAATGCGTGAAACATGAGTTGTGCTCTTTGATTATATCGCCGTCCGTCCTCTGTTGGCCTCGGTCATTGTACGTCTTCTCAATAATGGTTTTGTGCTCTACCACCCAAGGATCGACAACGTCTATGTGTTGTAGCACGACTAGGTTTGCTCTTTCAAAGTCGGCGAGTCGACCCTCGAAGTCGACATGCATTTCCCGGCGACCCCATCCAGCGAGCCTGTCGAGGTGCCTGTTGACGGCAGACCAACGGGGTTCTCGATGCCTAGATAATTCGTGCAGTAGGAGATGCACTCTTTGGTCAGAAAGCCCCTGGCTATGCTTCCCTCTGGACGTGACATGTTGCGAATGTATCCTTTGATGACACCATTCATCCTTTCGAACCACATCATGTTGTGCAGGAACGTCGGCCCGAGTTGGATGATGTCCTCCATGATATGGACTAGCAGATGCACCATAACATCGAAGAATGCGGGCGGGAAGTACATCTCAAGCTCGCATAGTATCACCACGATCTCTTCCTGTAGCCTTCTGAGTTGCCTCACGCCAACCGACTTCCGAGAGATGACGTCGAAAAAGTTGCATAGGCCAAATAGCGTTTCACGAACGTGCGCATCCATGATCCCACGGATTGCAACTGGAAGTATCTGCATCATCAGCACATGACAGTCGTGAGACTTCATCCCGCTGAACTTCTGCTTCGCTGAGTCTAGGTATCTGCTTATCTTCCCCGCGTAACCGTAAGGAATTTTTACTCCTATGAGGCAGGTGAAAAACTGCTCGATCTCCTCCTAACTTAGAGTGAAGCATGCGGGAGGGTAGTCATTTCCGGTCTTCTTGGCCTTTTTGCCTTTGCGACGACTTTCCGTGTCCTGCTTCGCCTCATCATCATCATCATCATTAGTGTGAAGCTCCTCCCTGATGCCCATTGATTTCAAGTTCGCCCTTGCTTTCGGCCCATCTTTGGTCCTCTCTGGCATGTTGAGCAGGGTACCAAGCAGACTCTCGCACACGTTCTTCGTGATATGCATGACATCAAGGCTGTGAGGCACACGGAGGATCTTCCAGTATGGCAAGTCCCAAAAAACAGACCTCGTTTTCCATACCTTCAGCAGCGGCTGTGGCGCCTTTTGCTTCTTTCTCGGCTGTGGCGCTGTCGGTGTCAAAACCGGTGGATCTCAGGTAGGGGGTCCCGAACTATGCATCTAAGGAGGATGGTAACAGGAGGCAGGGGACACGATGTTTTACCCAGGTTCGGGCCCTCTTGATGGAGGTAAAACCCTACATCCTGCTTGATTTATTCTTTATAATATGAGTAGTACAAGAGTTGATCTACCACGAGATCGGAGAGGCTAAACCCTAGAAGCTAGCCTATTATATGATTGTATGTTGTCCTACGGACCAAAACCCTCCGGTTTATATAGACACCGGAGGAGGCTAGGGTTACACAAGGTCGGTTACAAAGGAGGAGATATACATATCCATACTGCCTAGCTTGCCTTCCACGCCAAGTAGAGTCCCATCCGTACACGGGACGGAGTCTTCAATCTTGTATCTTCATAGTCCAATAGTCCGGCCAAAGGATATAGTCCGGCTGTCCGGAGACCCCCTAATCCAGGACTCCCTCAGTAGCCCCTGAACCAGGCTTCAATGACGATGAGTCCAGCGTGCAGTGTTGCCTTCGGCATTGCAAGGCGGGTTCCTCCTCCGAATACACCACGGAAGAATTTGAATACAAGGATAGTGTCTGACCCTACAAAATAAGTTCCACACACCACCGTAGAGCAAATAATATTACCACAAATCTAATTTGTTGACATGTTTCGGCAGCATGACATCACGCCACGGCCCGGTAATTATTTGAACCATTTTTCTTTAACCAGCCCCGCACATAACGCGAGGCGGTTTCTTGACACGTCTTGTCAAAGCAGAGATTGTGCTCCCCTTATTACGGGATTCTCATCAATACGGACGTGGGTAACCCAACAGCGCCATCAATTACGGCGCTTGGGGGATAAGCGAGTTTTACCAGGCTAGTGGGGGCACATAGTTTAGTCCGCCCTTATAAAGGGATAAGATCTCACCTTTTTCTACCCACGCCTTCTTCCTCCTTGCTCATCCATTCTTGCGCACTCGAGCTTCAGCGCCCAAGTCCGCATCCTCCTCCTCAAATCTCTCCAAACATGTCCGGAGCGGAGGCAAGTGGATGGCCTCCTCCGTCATGGAGGGGCACATCAAAAAGTTACATGGAGGTTGATACTTAGCCGCGGATATCGCGCACTGGCTGCCAGCCGCGGGGCAGGTCGTCCCTACCCCGGAACCTCACGAAAGGGTGGTTTTCCTCCCCCACTTCGTCCGCGGACTGGGGTTTCCCCTCCATCCATTCGTCCGTGGCCTCATGTTCTATTATGGGCTGGACTTTCATGACCTGGCCCCGAATTTCATCCTCAACATCTCGGCGTTCATCGTCGTGTGCGAGGCTTTCCTCCGCATCCGGCCCCACTTCGGCCTGTGGCTGAAGACCTTCAATATCAAGCCGAAGGTGGTGGGCGGCCAACAAGCGGAATGTGGCAGAGCCATGGTGGGCAAAATTCCCAACGTTATATGGCTCGAGGGCTCCTTCGTGGAGACCATAAAGGGGTGGCAATCGGGGTGGTTCTACATCATCGAGCCGCGTGACACCAACTGGGTGGCGGCCCCCGAGTTTCGATCCGGAATCCCCACGCGGCTCACTTCCTGGAAGGAGAAGGGCCTGTCCTGGGGTTCATCGGTGGAGCTAGACGGACTCCAGAAGTGTATCTGAAACATGACAAGCAAGAAACTTAAGCTTGTCAACATAGTCCAGGTCATGCTCTTCCGCTGGATCTCCCGTGTCAACAACGGGATTTCAACTTATGGGAGTTCGACCCGGCCTGGCATTAGACTCTAAGCGAGCTCTTCGACACGATGCATAAAGACGTCTGGATGGTGCTGTTCAAGGGCGCCGAGGTCCCTCCTTCTCTTACCGAGGACCGCGGGCTAAGCGCGAAGCGTTCTGTGAATCTGGTAAGTTCTGTACATCTAATAGGGTGTTTATTTCCCATAGCTTAACCATGTGCGGGGTCTGAGCTCCCATGCCTTTGATAGGACTGGGTGGAGACATTGGAGTAGATCAACTGTTTGGCCCCTCTGCCCGAAGACCCTGCGGACGCTCTCCTGACGGAGATGCGGACTCCAGCTCCTTATGAGGTGCCGGATAAGACCAAGAAGAAGGCCAAGGGAACCCGAAAGATTTCCCGGCGCCAGGTGGTATAGGACTCATCGTCCGATGATTCTGAGACGCACTCCTCCCACGAAAACGAGGAGAAGGAAGACGAAGACTCTCCCCCTCCAGCCGGGGGAGACAAGAAAAGTAAGGCCGCCCCAACCGGGGAGGCCGAAGGGTCCAAGAAGGGAAGGACTCTCCTTCCGGACTGTTCCACCACCGCCGTCGACAGTGAAGATGAGTGGCTGCTTAGGGCCAAGCCCCTGGTGAAGTCGTAAGTATTCGGATACCAGAGTAACTCATAGCATACCTTTGTCGCACTGCTTCTCCTAACGTCGAATATGATTATGCAGTCCGCCCCAAGCCCGTATCGATGTATCATCGTCGGACGGTTCCTTGGACTTGTCGGACATGAATAGTAATACACTTCCAACCGCCACCTCTCCTTACCCTATGGACAATGCTGAGGTACTGTCTCAGGGGGCACTGAGCCGGGGGGAGACAGTCCCGGAGGCGCCTCAAGGCGACCTTCCGGACTCCAGGAGAAAAGGGAGCAAGGCTCCCGGGAGCTCCAAGTTCGGCTCTCAGTAGAACACCGCGCCGGAACCTCTAGTGGTTCCGGACTCTGGCAGGCGGCCCCCTTCCAAAAGGGGCAAGACGCCCGTGTCGGTGACCTCTGTCCATCCAGAGGCACCGGACAACCTGCTGGGAGCGCTTCGCGGTGCTTCCATCGACGAAGAGCACATCACTATTATGAGTGCGGTGATCAAGAAGGTTTAGTCCGCCAAGAGCGGACTGACTGAAGCTTGTGCCAGCCTTCTAACAGGCTTTGAGGTAAGTATTTAAAATATAGGAAAAATATTACCGCATAGACAGTAGCCCCCGATGCTCTGTTTGGTGTTCACAAAGAAAAGCCGAATAGAGGATCAAATAATATATGCAGGAGTCTAATATAAGTATGTCTGTATGCGTGTGCAGGCTTCGCTGCTGACCTCTGCCGCACTGACTGCGGAGGTCGCCGCACTGAAGCAGGACCTCGAGGGGTCCGAGAAAGTTCTCATCCTTGCCAAGAGGCAGCTTGAGGAGAACAAAGGTAAGTAATACCTTGTCTATATATAAAAAAGAAAATGTGGTTGCGAAATGACAGGATCATCATGAATGTGCCAGGGGCCACGACTGAAGTGGCGACCCTGAAGCAAGCGCTGTCCGATGCCGAAGACAAAGCAGCCAAGGAGCGCACCGAGCGGGAGAAACAAGAGGCACGGGTGGGCGAGGTGTAGCAAGAGCTCCAGGCTCTCGTGAAGAAGCACGAGGCTTTGGAGCTTGACTCGAAGATGCGAGAGTCCGAGCTTGCCGCGGCCCTCAAGAGCACAAAGCATGCCAAGGCCGAAGCCCAAAAGGCCCTCCAGGAGATTGAGGCGATGAGGAAGATAGCGGTGGGTAAGGCATTCTATATGCAAAGCAAGCATGTGAAAGTGAATTACTTGTTACTTACCCGAGTCCGGAGCTCTCCAGGAGCATTCACAGATTTTCCCCGCAGCCTGTCGGATGCCATGAAATTTTACCAGGCCGAGGAGGGAAGCTCGACGGAAAAGCTGTTCTGGTCTCAGTATACTGGGACTGAACACCCGATGCCTATGAGCGACCAGCTGAAGCAACTGGTCGAGCTGCACAAGGCGGCCGAACAGGCCATGAAGGGCTTTATAGTCCGGATGTGGCCTGGCGACTCCCTTCCTAGTAGCTACTTCAGCCTGGTGAGGCGGCTTGTGGATGCCTGCCCACGGCTGGAAGTCATCAAGCGGTCCGTCTGTATAGAAGGTGCCCGCCGGGCTTTTGCCCGTACAAAGGTGCACTGGGCCAAGATGGACGCTGAGAAGCTGGTGAAGGAGGGGCCGCCGCAGGGCAAGGAGCATCACCACCTCGAAATGTATTATGAGGGTGTCCTGAAGGGTGCCCATCTTGTGGCGGACGAGTGTGCAAAAGATGTAATTTTTGAATGAACTTGCTCGTGTGATCCTGTATTATGAAAACTTGTTCATATGCGCTATGCAACGCATGTTTGAATTTAAAATATTACCTTCTGTGCGGCTGCTTATCAAATCTGAGAGATGGCCAGTCGTCGGCTTCTGCCCCCGTGCCACGAGTGCTGGGGTGTTCGGGATAAACCTGAGCACTCTTTTTCCCATTGTTGGGTCCTTCGAGGGAGGTGCTCAGCACAACGAACAAGGCAACCGGACTATAATGCTTTATCACTCTCACTTAGCCATAGAATTCTACAATTTTAAATTTTGGCGAAGCCCCTAGTATTCGGGAGGCCGAATTCGGGGCGCTATACATGCCTTAAGCCGGACAAAGCCGACTCCTCGCTCTAAGCGGCATAAGTCTTTAGGGACTCAAGACCTCTCGAACAGCGACCGGCTCTCGCCTTATCATGACAGTCAGTTTTAGCTTTCTCTACTGAGGTGCTTAGCCCAGCTGAACCGGGGCACAATCGCAGTAGTTCTCCCAGTGCTACCTTAGCCGATATAGCGGAACGTAAGGTACCAGAACATGGGAGCCGGGCAAACCCAACTATTGACCCAAGACATGATTCGGAGCTGATTCATATAATGCTATAAGTTCGGGGTGCCGCACTGTCGAAAGTGTTCGGACTTTTCACACCGTATTATGGGGTATGCTTAAGCCCCTAGCGTATTGGCCGTACCAGAGTGTGTGGGTGCTGGATGTCATGAATGAACATATATATATATATATATATATATATATATATATATAAAGAAGAATAGAGAATGCGATAATAGTCTAGTGCTATGCATTGTTTATTCAAAAAGGTGCATTAAAGCAGAATGATACAAGTAGTGCGATAAGCAAAAAGTAGGACTATTTGACATGTCCCCTCCAAGGGCAAGCTGAGGAATGGTATTTAAAGCAGGTATTTCACTCGTTGTCAGAGACCACCTGGGAGTTCCGTGGTGCGACGTAGCTTTCTGCCTCCTTGGTTTTTGCATCGTGTGTCCGGCAACCGTACTGCCAGACAGGGCTTCCAGAGATTAAAGTCCTGAAAGAGAGAAAAATAACAAAGCGGGAAGCCCCTAGTGCGGTTGACGTGCGTCTTGGGGCATGCCGTAGTCGTGCCCCCCTCCCCACCTGTGCCCATGGTATTTTTAATGCGTAATTATGTACGCGTGGCACGGATTTTGCCGTTTGGCTGGTAATGGGGTGGGGGCCGCATTGCTATGCGAGCTCGGAATGTGCCAGGCGGTCTTATTGCCGATTACTCCGGTCGCGCGCTTGAAGGTGTCCGGGTCTTGAATCGCCGAACTAGTGGATTGCCTTAAGAGGCTGCTTTGCGGTTCTGCTGTGAGGGCCGCAGTGTGCTCCTCCATACGGAGAGAGCACTCTGTGTTTCCATTGACCGTGATGACCCCCCGAGGTCCTGGCATCTTGAGCTTGAGGTATGCATAATGCGGTACCGCATTAAATCTCGCAAATGCGGTTCACCCGAGCAGTGCATGATAGCCGCTGCGGAACGGGACTATATCGAAGATTAACTCCTCGCTTCGGAAGTTATCCGGGGATCCGAAGAGCACTTCCAGTGTGACTGAGCCTGTGCAATGGGCCTCTACACCTGGTATGATGCCTTTGAAGTTCGTTTTTGTGGGTTTGATCCTTGAGGGGTCTATACCCATTTTGCGCACTATGTCCTGATAAAGCAGGTTCAGGCTGCTGCCGCCATCCATAAGGACTCGAGTGAGGTGAAATCCGTCAATGATTGGGTCTAGGACCAGTGAGGCGAATCCACCATGATGGATACTAGTGGGGTGGTCCTTGCGATCGAAGGTGATCGGACAAGAGGACCATGGGTTGAACTTTGGGGCGACTGGCTCCAACACATATACGTCCCTTAGCGCACGCTTCCGCTCCCTCTTGGGGATGTGGGTTGCGTATATCATGTTCACCATCCGCACTTGTGGGGGGAACCTCTTCTGTCCTCTGGTGTTCGGCTGCCGGGGCTCCTCCTCGTCATTGCTATGTGACCCCTTATCTTTGTTTTCGGCATTTAACTTGCCGGCCTGCTTGAACACCCAACAATCCCTGTTGGTGTGGTTGGCTGGCTTGTCGGGGGTGCCGTGTATTTGAAACGAGCAACCGAGTATACGGTCTAGACTGGACGGGCCCGGAGTGCTTCTTTTCAATGGCTTTTTCCGCTGACCGGGTTTAGAGCCTTTGAATCCGGCATTGACTGCCGTATCCTCGGTATTGTCGCTGTTAATGTGGCGCTTATGTTTGTTGCGATGTGACCTGCCATTGCCATCCTTGGTATCCGAAGTACCATGGTTCTTTGATATGTTATTGCTGCGAGCTAGCCAGCTGTCTTCTCCCGCGCAAAAGCGGGTCATGAGTGTCGTGAGGGCTGCCATAGATTTCAGCGTTTCCTGGCCAAGGTGCCGGGCGAGCCACTCATCGCGGATGTTGTGCTTAAAATCTGCTAGGGCCTCTGCATCCGGACAGTCGACGATTTGATTTTTCTTTGTTAGGAACCGTGTCCAGAATTGCCTGGCCGATTCCTCTGGCTGCTGAATTATGTGGCTCAAGTCATCGGCATCTGGTGGTCGCACATAAGTGCCCTGGAAGTTGTCGAGGAATGCGGCTTCCAGATCTTCCCAACAGCCAATGGATTCTGCCGGCAGGCTGTTGAGCCAATGCCGAGCTAGTCCTTTGAGTTTAAGTGGGAGGTATTTGATGGTGTGTAGATCGTCACCGTGGGCCATGTGGATGTGCAGGAGGAAGTCCTCGATCCATACCGCAGGATCTGTTGTGCCGTCGTATGATTCTATATTTACGGGTTTGAAACCCTCTGGGATTTGATGATCCATTACTTCGTCTGTGAAGCATAGGGGGTGTGCGGCGCCTCTGTACTGGGCTATATCGCGACGCAGCTCAAATGAGTCTTGTCCGCTGTGTTCGGCCCGGCCGGACTTACTTTTACTGTATCCGGCGTGACGGTTATCGTCTCGCATAGTGGCGCACCCTCGCGATCCGTAGATCGATCTTGCGTTTTTTGCTTTGTCCTCCAATACGTCTCGCAGGTCTGGCGTATTTCCCCATGTCTTGACATTTTTATTTGAGTGGCGTCGGGGTGCAGGCTGAGCTTTTGGCTGAAATGCCTCTTTGTCACGGCCACGAGGTGGCCGATCAGCCGCGTCATACGCTGGAGATGTAGGTTTTTGTGCTTCCTCCTCCAGTCGGGGTAGCAACCTACGCTTTGGGTAACTCTTGGAGGGGTGTTCGAGTTTATATTCCTTGGCCGCAAGGACTTTAGTCCATCTGTCAGCTAGCAAATCTTGGTTAGCTTGAAGCCGCTATTGCTTTTTCTTAAGGCTATTTGCCGTGGATATAAGCCGGCGCTTGAAGCGCTCTTGTTCGATGGGATCCTCAGGCACGACGAATTCGTCATCGTCGAGGCTTGCCTCGTCTTTGGAGGGAGGCATGTAATTATCATCCTCCTCCTCTCCATCTGCCGCTCTCTCGGGAGGGCTGGCTTCTCCATCCTCCTGCCCTAAATCTTGCTGGAGGGGATTGTTGTCGTCTTCGGCACTGTCTGGAGTGCTATTATCTCCTGTGCCAGTGTCACCACTTTTGCTTTGGTGAGACTTAGAGCGGCGCCACTGACGTTGGCGCTTGGGTTGCTTCTTGGAGGGGTCATCCTTTGTTGTCCCATCGTCATTGCCTTCTTTGGGTGTGTCCACCATATATATGTCATATGACAAGGTGGCTGTCCAGTGCCCTATGCGCAGTTGTTCTTGTTCACCTCCTGCATCGTCGTCCATGCCGTCAATGTCTTCGGAGTCGAAGTCGAGCATGTCGGTCAAATCGTCGGCAGTGGCGACTAAGTGGGTGGTGGGTGGGCGGCGAATTTCTTCATCATCCGCATCCCAATCCTGTCGGACATAGTTCGGCCAGGACTCTCCTGACAAGGAGAGAGACCTTAATGAGTTTAGTATGTCACCGAAGGGCGAGTGCTGAAAAATATCTGCGGAGGTAAACTCCATGATCGGCGCCCAGTCGGATTCGATAGGCACGGGCGCAAGTGGTTTGGAGTCCGTGGGCGGGGAAGAATCCGGTAGTTCGGTGTCACGGCTCTTGTGAAGGGTAAGGTCGATACTCGGCTCGATCGCCGATGAGAGTGCGGCTTCCGTGGCGGGGTCTATCCACCCATCCATGGATGGCGCAATTGGCTCCGAATTGAGGGTCGGAGGGGTTGCCGGCGCGATCTCCTGAACACTGTCCGATGGCAGAGCTAAATCATGCTCATCGTGACCGTGTGGTGCACTAGGCAGGGGCTCGAATCCGTCGAAGATCAAGTCTCCGTGGATATCGGCCATGTAGTTTAGGCTTCCAAACCTGACCTGGTGGCCAGGGCATAACTCTTGATCTGCTCCAGATGGCCAAGCGAGTTGGCCTGCAGTGCGAAGCCGCCGAACACAAAGATCTGTCCGGGGAGAAAGGTCTCACCCTAGACTGCATCTCTATCAATGATTGAAGGAGCCATCAAGCCTAATGATGACGACATAGAGGAACTCTCAATGAAAGCACCAATGTCGGTGTCAAAACCGGTGGATCTCGGGTAGGGGGTCCCGAACTGTGCGTCTAAGGCGGATGGTAACAGGAGGCAGGGGACACGATGTTTTACCCAGGTTCGGGCCCTCTTGATGGAGGTAAAACCCTACGTCCTGCTTGATTTATTCTTGATAATATGAGTAGTACAAGAGTTGATCTACCACGAGATCGGAGAGGCTAAACCCTAGAAGCTAGCCTATGGTATGATTGTATGTTGTCCTACGGACCAAAACCCTCCGGTTTATATAGACACCGAAGGGGGCTAGGGTTACACAAGGTCGGTTACAAAGGAGGAGATATACATATCCATACTGCCTAGCTTGCCTTCCACCCCAAGTAGAGTCCCATCCGGACAAGGGACGAAGTCTTCAATCTCATATCTTATTTTGCTTAGTTCGGCGGTAGCATTATAAGATGATCTCTCACTAAATTTGAAGGTATAAGTGTTCTCCCTGAGTATGCACCGTTGCTACAGTTCGTCGTGCCGAGACACCACATGATGATCGGGTGTGATAAGCTCTGCATTCACATACAACGGGTGCAAGCCAGTTTTGCACACGCAGAATACTCGGGTTAAACTTGACAAGCCTAGCATATATAGATATGGCCTCGGAACACTGAGACTAAAAGGTCGAGCATGAATCATATAGTAAATATGATCAACATAGTGATGTTCACCATTGAAAACTACTCCATCTCACGTGATGATCAGACATGGTTTAGTTGATATGGATCACATGATCACTTAGATGATTAGAGAGATGTCTATCTAAGTGGGAGTTAGTAATTTGATTAATTGAACTTTAATTTATCATGAACTTAGTACCTGATAGTATTTTGCATGTCTATGTTGTTGTAGATAGATGACCCGTGTTGTTGTTCCGTTGAATTTTAATGCGTTGCTAGAGAAAGCTAAGTTGAAAGATGATGGTAGCAGCTACACGGACTGGATCCGTAACTTGATGATTATCCTCATTCCTGCACAGAAGAATTACATCCTGGAAGCACCGCTAGATGACAAACCCGCTACAGGAGCAACGCCAGATGTTGTGAACACCTGGTATAGGAAAGCTGATGACTACTCGATAGTTCAGTGTGCCATGCTTTACGGCTTAGAACCGGGACTTCAACGACGTTTTGAACGTCATGGAGCATATGATATGTTCCAGGAGTTGAAGTTAATATTTCAAGAAAATTCCCGGATTGAGAGATATGAAGTCTCCAATAAGTTCTACAACTGCAAGATGGAGGAGAATAGTTCTGTCAGTGAACATATACTCAGAATGTCTGGGTACCACAACCACTAGACTCAACTGGGAGTTAATTTTCCTGATGATAGTGTCATTGAGAAAGTTCTTCAATCACTGCCACCAAGCTACAAGAGCTTCATGATGAACTATAATATGCAAGGGATGGATAAGACGATTCCTGCGCTCTTCACAATGCTAAAGGCTGCAGAGGTAGAAATCAAGAAGGAGCATCAAGTTTTGATGGTCAATATGACCACTAGTTTCAAGAAAAAGGGTAAAGGGAAGAAGGGGAACTTAAAAATAATAGCAAGCCAATTGCTTCTCAAGTGAAGAAACTCAAGTCTGGACCTAAGCCTGAGACTGAGTGCTTCTACTGCAAAGGAACTGGTCACTAGAAGTGGAACTGCACCAAGTATTTGGCGGAGAAGAAGGATGGCAAAGTGAAAGGTATATTTGATATACATGTTATTGATGTGTAGCTTACTAATGCTCGCAGTAGTGCCTGGGTATTTGATACTGGTTCAGTTGCTAACATTTGCAACTTGAAACAGGGGCTACGGATTAAGCAAAGATTGGCTAAGTACGAGGTGACGATGCGCTTGGGAAATGGTTCCAAAGTCAATGTGATCGCCGTCGGTACGCTACCTCTACATCTACCTTCGGGATTAGTTTTAGACCTAAATAATTGTTATTTGGTGCCAGCGTAGAGCATGAACATTATATATGGATGTTCTTTGATGTGAGACGGTTATTCATTTAAATTAGAGAATAATGGTTGTTCTATTTATATGATTAATATCTTTTATGGTCATGCACCCTTGATGAGTGGTCTATTTTTACCAAATCTTGATAGTAGTGATACACATGTTCATAGTATTGAAGCCAAAAGATGCAGAGTTGATAATGATAGTACAACTTATTTGTGGCACTACCGTTTAAGTCATATTGGTGTAAAGCGCATGAAGAAACTCCATTCTGATGGATTTCTGGAATCACTTGATTATGAATCACTTGGTACTTGCGAACCATGCCTGATGGGCAAGATAACTAAAACTCCGTTCTCCGGATCAATGGAGCGAGCAACAGAGTTATTGGAAATCATACATATTGATGTATGTGGTCCAATGAACATTGAAGCTCGCGGTGGATATCATTATTTTCTCACCTTCACAGATGATTTGAGCAGATATGGGTATATCTACTTAATGAAACATAAGTCTGAAACATTTGAAAAGTTCAAAGAATTTCAGAGTGAAGTGGAAAATCATCATAACAAGAAAATCAAGTTTCTACGATCTGATCGTGGAGGTGAATATTTGAGTTATGAGTTTGGACTTCATTTGAAACAATGCGGAATAGTTTCGCAACTCACGCCACCTGGAACACCACAACGTAATGGTGTGTCCGAATGTCGTAACCGCACTTTATTAGATATGGTGCGATCTATGATGTCTCTCACTGATTTACCGCTATCGTTTTGGGGTTATGCTTTAGAGACGGCCGCATTCATGTTAAATAGGGCACCATCTAAATCCGTTGAGACTTCACCTTATGAACTGTGGTTCGGCAAGAAACCCAAGTTGTCGTTTCTTAAAGTTTGGGGCTGCGATGCTCATGTTAAAAAGCTTCAACCTAATAAGCTCGAACCCAAATCGGAGAAATGTGTCTTCATAGGATACCCAAAGGAGACTGTTGGGTACACCTTCTATCAGAGATCCAAAGGCAAGATATTCGTTGCTAAGAATGGATCCTTTCTAGAGAAGGAGTTTATCTCGAAAGAAGTGAGTGGGAGGAAAGTAGAACTTGACGAGGTAATTGTACCTTCTCCATTATTGGAAAGTAGTTCATCACTTAAATCAGTTCCAGTGATTCCTAGACCAGTAAGTGAGGAAGCTAATGATGATGATCATGAAACTTCTGATCAAGTTACTACCGAACCTCATAGGTCAACCAGAGTAAGATCCGCACCAGAGTGGTACGGTAATCCTATTCTGGAAGTCATGTTACTTGACCATGATGAACGTACGAACTATGAGGAAGCGATGATGAGCCCAGATTCCGCAAAATGGCTTGAGGCCATGAAATTTGAGATGGGATCCATGTATGAGAACAAAGTGTGGACTTTGGTTGACTTGCCCGATGATCGGCAGGCCATAGAGAATAAATGGATCTTCAAGAAGAAGACTTACGCTAACGGTAATATTACTATCTACAAAGCTCGACTTGTTGCAAAAGGTTTTCGACAACTTCAAGGAGTTGACTACGATGAGACCTTCTCACCTGTAGCGATGCTTAAGTCCGTCAGAATCATGTTAGCACTTCCCGAAGTTTATGATTATGAAATTTTGCAAATGGATGTCAAAACTTCATTCCTTAATGGATATCTTAAAGAAGAGTTGTATATGATGCAACCAGAAGGTTTTGTCAATCCAAAAGGTGCTAACAAAGTGTGCAAGCTCCAGCGATCCATTTATGGACTGGTGCAAGCCTCTCGGAGTTGGAATATACACTTTGATAGTGTGATCAAAGCATATGGTTTTATACAAACTTTTGGGAGAAGCCTGTATTTAAAAGAAAGTGAGTGGGTGCTCCGTAGCATTTTTGATATTATATGTAGATGACATATTGTTGATCAGAAATGATACTGAATTTCTGAATAGCATAAAAGGATACTTGAATAAGAATTTTTCAATGAAAGACCTCGGTGATGCTGGTTATATATTGGGCATCAAGATCTATAGAGATATATCAAGACACTTAATTGGACTTTCACAAAGCACATACCTTGATAAAGTTTTGAAGAAGTTCAAAATGGATCAGGCAAAGAAAGGGTTCTTGCCTGTATTACAAGGCGTGAAGTTGAGTCAGACTCAATGCCTGACCACTGCAGAAGATAGAGAGAAAATGAAAGGTGTTCCCTATGCTTCATCCATAGGCTCTATCATGTATGCAATGTTGTGTACCAGACCTGATGTGTGGCATGCTATCAGTTTAGCAAGGAGGTAATAAGTAATCCAGGAGTGGATCACTGGACAGCGGTCAAGAATATCCTGAAATACCTGAAAAGGACTAAGGATATGTTTCTCATATATGGAGGTGACAAAGAGCTTGTCGTAAACGATTACGTCGATGCAAGCTTTGACACTAATACGGATGACTCTAAGTCACAAACCGGATACATGTTTTTATTAAATGGTGGAGCTGTCAGTTGGTGCAGTTCCAAGCAGAGCGTCGTGGTGGGATCTACGTGTGAAGCGGAATACATAGCTGCTTCGGAAGCAGCAAATGAAGGAGTATGGATGAAGGAGTTCATATCCAATCTAGGTGTCATACCTAGTGCATTGGGTCCAATGAAAATCTTTTGTGACAATACTGGTGCAATTGCCTTAGCAAAGGAATCCAGATTTCACAAGAGAACCAATCACATCAAGAGACGCTTCAATTCCATCCGCGATCAAGTCAAGGAGGGAGACATAGAGATTTTCAAGATACATACGGATCTAAATGTTGCAGAACCGTTGACTAAGCCTCTCTCACGAGCAAAACATGATCAGCACCAAGACTCCATGGGTGTTAGAATCATTACAATGTAATCTAGATTATTGACTCTAGTGCAAGTGGGAGACTGAAGGAAATATGCCCTAGAGGCAATAATAAAGTTGTTATTTATATTTACTTATATCATGATAAATGTTTATTATCCATGCTAGAATTGTATTTACCGGAAACTTAGTACATGTGTGAATACATAGACAAACAGAGTGTCACTAGTTTGCCTCTACTTGACTAGCTCGTTGAATCAATGATGGTTATATTTCCTAACCATAGACATGAGTTTTCATTTGATTAACAGGATCACATCATTAGAGAATGATGTAATTGACTTGACCCATCTGTTAGCTTAGCACGATGATCGTTTAGTTTGTTAAGATTGCTTTCCCCATAACTTATACATGTTCCTATGACTATGAGATCATGCAACTCCCGAATACCGGAGGAACACTTTGTGTGCTACCAAACGTCACAACGTAACTGGGTGATTATAAAGGTGCTCTACAGGTGTCTCCGATGGTTTTTTTTGAGTTGGCATAGATCGAGATTAGGATTTTTCACTCCGATTGTCGGTGAGGTATCTCTGGGCCCTCTCGGTAATGTACATCACTATAAGCCTTGCAAGAAATGTAGCTAATGAGTTAGTTATGGGATGTAGCATTACAGAACGAATAAAGAGATTTGCCGGTAACGAGATTGAACTAGGTATTGAGATACCGACGATCAAATCTCGGGCAAGTAACATATCGATGACAAAAGGGAACAATGTATATTGTTATGCGGTTTGACCGATAAAGATCTTCGTAGAATTTGTGGGAGCCAATATGAACATCCAGGTTCCGCTATTGGTTATTGACCAGAGACATGTCTCTGTCATGTCTACATAGTTCTCGAACCCGTAGGGTCCGCACACTTAACATTTGATGACGATCGGTATTATGAGTTTATATGTTTTGATGTACCGAAGGTAGTTCGGAGTCCCGGATATGATCATGGACATGACAAGAAGTCTCGAAATGGTCGAGACATAAAGATCGATATATTGGATGACTATATTTGGATGTTGGAATTGTTCCGGGTGAGATCGGGCATTTACCGATGTACCGGGAGTTTACCGGAAACCCCCGGGAGGTACATGGGCCTTACTGGGCCATAGTGGGAGAGAGGAGAAGGAAGCAAAGGAGGGGGCACGCCCCCTAGCCCAATCCGAATTGGGAGGGGGGCCGGCCCCCCTTTCCTTCCTCCTTCCTCCCCCTTCCTTCTCTCCTAATCCAACTAGGGAAAGGGGGAGAATCCTACTCCCGGTGGGAGTAGTACTCCCCTTGGGGCGCGCCTAGGAGGCGGCCCCCTCCCCCTCCTCCACTCCTTTATATACGAGGGAGGGGGGCACCCCATGGACACACAAGTTGATCATTGATCTCTTAGCCGTGTGCGGTGCCCCCCTCCACCATAATCCACCTTAGTCATATCCTAGCGGTGCTTAGGCGAAGCCCTGTTCCGGTAGCATCATCATCACCGTCATCGCGCCGTCATGCTGACGAAGCTCTCCCTCGACACTCTGCTGGATCGTGAGTTCGTGGGATGTCACCGAGCCGAACGTGCGTACATTGCGAAGGTGCCGTACCTTTGGTGGTAGGATTGGTCGATCGTGAAGACGTACGACTACATCAACCGCGTTGTCATAACGCTTCCACTTATGGTCTATGAGGGTACGTGGACAACACTCTTCCCTCTTGTTGCTATGCATCACCATGATCTTGCGTGTGCATAGGAAATTTTTGAAATTACTGCGTTCCCCAACAGCAATTGCTAACATGATTCGGACGGACTTAAGCATCGCTACGGGTGAGAAGGTCTCATCATAGTCAACTCCTTGAACTTGTTGAAAACCTTTTGCAACAAGTCGAGCTTTGTAGACAGTAACATTACCATCAGCGTCAGTCTTCTTCTTGAAGATCCATTTATTCTCTATGGCTTTCGATCAATGGGCAAGTCAACCAAAGTCCACACTTTGTTCTCATACATGGATCCCATCTCAGTTTCATGGCCTCAAGCCATTTTGCGGAATCTAGGCTCATCATCGCTTCGTCATAGTTCGTAGGTTCATCATGGTCAAGTAACATGACCTCTAGAACAGGATTACCGTACCACTCTGATGCGGATCTTACTCTGGTTGACCTACGAGGTTCGATAGTAACTTGATCAGAAGTTTCATGATCATCATCATTAGCGCGCTTCCTCACTTACTAGTGTAGGAATCACCGGAACTGATTTCTGTGATGAACTACTTTCCAATAAGGGAGTAGGTACAATTACCTCATCAAGTTCTACTTTCCTCCCACTCACTTCTTTTGAGAGAAACTCCTTCTCTAGAAAGGATCCATTCTTAGCAACGAATATCTTGCCTTCGGATTTGTGATAGAATGTGTACTCAATAGTCTCCTTTGGGTATCCTATGAAGACACATTTATTTGATTTGGATTCGAGCTTATAAGGTTGAAGCTTTTTCACATAAGCATCGCAGCCCCAAACTTTAAGAAACGACAACTTGGGTTTCTTGCCAAACCACAGTTCATAAGGTGTCGTCTTAAGGGATTTCGATGGTGCCCTATTTAACGTGAATGCAGCCGTCTCTAAAGCATAACCCCAAAATGATAGCGGTAAATCAGTAAGAGACATCATAGATTGCACCATATCTAATAAAGTGCGGTTACGACATTCAGACACACCATTATGCTGTGGTGTTCCAGGTGGCGTGAGTTGAGAAACTATTCCGCATTGTTTCAAATGAAGACCAAACTCGTAACTCAAATATTCTCCTCCACGATCAGATCGCAGAAACTTTCTTTTCTTGTTACGATGATTTTTCACTTCACTCTGAAATTCTTTGAACTTTTCAAATGTTTCAGACTTATGTTTCATCAAGTAGATATACACATATCTGCTCAAATCATCTGTGAAGGTAAGAAAATAACGATGCCCGCCACGAGCATCAACACTGATCGGACTGCATCCATCAATATGTATTATTTCCAACAAGTGTGTTGCTCGCTCCATTGTTCCGGAGAACGGATTGTCAGTCATCTTGCCCATGAGGCATGGTTCGCAAGCATCAAGTGATTCATAATCAAGTGATTCCAAAAGACCATCAGCATGGAGATTCTTCATGCGCTCTACACCAATATGACCTAACCGGTAGTGCCACAAATAAGTTGACTATCATTATTAAACTTATATCTTTTGGCTTGAATACTTTGAACATGTGTATCACTACTAGTAAAAATAGACCACTCATCAAGGGTGCATGACCATAAAAGATATTATTCATATAAATAGAACAACCATTATTCTCTAATTTAAATGAATAACCGTCTCACATCAAACAAGATCCAGACATAATGATCATGCTTAACGCTGGCACCAAATAACAATTATTCAGGTCTAAAACTCTTCCCGAAGGTAGATGTAGAGGTAGCGTGCCGACGGCGATCACATCAACTTTGGAACCATTTCCCACGCGCATCGTCACCTCGTCCTTAGCCAATTTTCGCTTAATCCGTAGCCCCTGTTTCGAGTTGCAAATATTAGCAACAGAACCAGTATCAAATACCCAGGCTCTACTACTAGCATTAGTAAGGTACACATCAATAACATGTATATCAAATATACCTTTCACTTTGCCATCCTTCTTCTCCGGCAAATACTTGGGGCAGTTCCACTTCCAGTGACCAGTCCCTTTGCAGTAGAAGCACTCAGTCTCAGGCTTAGGTCCAGACTTGGGCTTCTTCACTTGAGCAGCAACTTGTTTGCCATTATTCTTGAAGTTCCCCTTCTTCCCTTTAGACTTTTTCTTCAAACTAGTGGTCTTGTTGACCATCAACACTTGATGCTCCTTCTTGATTTCTACCTCCGCAGCCTTTAGCATTGCGAAGAGCTCGGGAATCGTCTTATCCATCCCTTGCATATTATAGTTCATCACGAACGAAGCTCTTGTAGCTTGGTGGCAGTTGGTATGTATCCAACGTATCTATAATTATATTATCTATTTTGGATGTTTAATGGGCTTTAATATACCCTTTTATATTATTTTTGGGACTAACTTACTAACCAAAGGTCCAGTGCAAATTGCTGTTTTTTTGCCTATTTCAGTGTTTCGCAGAAAAGGAATATCAAACGGAATCCAAATGGAATGAAACCTTCGAGAGAGTTATTTTTGGAACAAATGTGATCCAGGAGACTTGGAGTGGACGTCAAGAAAGAAGAAAGGAGGCCACGAGGCAGGAGGGCGCGCCCCCCACCCTCGTGGGCCCCTCGCAGCTCCACCGACCTACTTCTTCCTCCTATATATACCCATATACCCTGAAAACATCCAGGAGCACCACGAAACCCTATTTCCACCGCCGCAACCTTCTGTACCCGTGAGATCCCATCTTGGGGCCTTTTCTGGTGCTCCACCGGAGGGGAAATCGATCACGGAGGGCTTCTACATCAGCACCATAGCCTCTCCGATGATGTGTGAGTTATTAGCTAGATGGCTTCTTCTCCCTCTTTGGATCTCAATACAAAGTTCTCCTCGATTCTCTTGGAGATCTATTCGATGCAATTCTTTTTGCGGTGTGTTTGTCGAGATTCGATGAATTGTGTGTTTATGATCAAGATTATCTATGAACAATATTTGATTCTTCTCTAAATTCTTTTATGCATGATTTAATATCCTTGCAAGTCTCTTCGAATTATCAGTTTGGTTTGGCCTACTAGATTGATCTTTCTTGCAAAGGGAGAAGTGCTTAGCTTAGGGTTCAATATTGTGGTGTCCTTTCCCAGTGACAGCAGGGGCAGCAAGGCACCTATTGTATTGTTGCCATCAAGGATAAAAAGATGGGGTTTATATCATATTGCTTGAGTTTATCCCTCTACATCATGTCATCTTGCCTAATGTGTTACTATATTCTTATGAACTTAATACTCTAGATGCATGCTGGATAGCGGTCGATGCGTGGAGTAATAGTAGTAGATGCAGAATCGGTTCGGTCTACTTGTCGCGGACGTGATGCCTATATACATGATCATGCATAGATATTCTCATTACTATGCGCTTTTCTATCAATTGCTCGATAGTAATTTGTTCACCCAACGTAGAATTTGCTATCTTGAGAGAAGCCACTAGTGAAATCTATGGCCCCCGGGTCTATCTTCCATCATATTATTTTCCTATCAACTTGCTATTTCTATTTTGCAATCTTTATTTTCCAATCTATACAACAAAAATACCAAAAATATTTATCTTATTATTTTTATCATATCTCATTTTTGTAAGTGACCGTGAGGGGATTGACAACCCCTTTATCGCGTTGGTTGCGAGGTTCTTGTTTGTTTGTGCAGGTACGAGGGACTTGCATGTAGTCTCCTATTGGATTGATACCCTAGTTCTCAAAAACTGAGGGAAATACTTACTTTACTGTGCTGCATCACCCTTTCCTCTTCAAGTTAAAACCAATGCAAGCTCAAGAGGTAGCAAGAAGGATTTCCGACGCCGTTGCCAGGGAGATCTATGCACAAGTCAAGACATACCAAGTACCCATCACAAACTCTTATCCCTCGCATTACATTATTTGCCATTTGCCTCTCATTTTCCTCTCCACCATGTCACCTTTGCCTTTTCTTCGCCTTCTTCCCGTATGTATCTTTGTTTGTGTTCCCATGTACCTTCTATTTTCTTGCATCTTTGCTTGCTAAAAATCTATTGATATGGATCCCCTTGAAGTGTTCTACTTGGATCATCTTCGATCCTTATGCGCTTGTGTGAAACCCCAACTAGCCTAGTTGATGGGAAATCTTTAGATGAGCGTGCTCATTTTGTGTGTCATCGTTTGTCTGAAAAAGGGAGACTCTTATGGGATCAAATAAACAGATTGCTATGTTATGCTTGGAATCTTTGTGAAATTTATGATTTTTCTTGTTGCTCTAAGAACCCTAAAATACACCTCCCCTACCTATGTGAGTTTAATGATAATGAAATCTTATCTTCTTATGCAAAGGGTGTTTATAGTTACTACGATATCAAAAAAATGAAGAATTAGTTGCTTTTAAGGGTGCTTATGAAGTTGCGTCTTTGATTGAAAAGTATGATATTACTCTCTACGAATCTGAAAATTTTGACATACTTAAATATTGCTATGAAAACTATGCTCATAATGTCTATGTCAAAGAATATATTGAAAGAATGACTGTTGCTTGGGAAGAAAATAATGATATGCATGAATCTATAGATAATTATGATTCCGATGATTTGATTGAAATATCCCTTGATGAAAATGATGCTTGCTATTCTTGTGGCCATGATGCCAATATTTATGAAGATGAGTTTGCTATAGTTCCTTATGTTAAACATGAGATCGTTGCTATTGCACCCATACTTGATAGTTCATTCGATGAAAAGCATGATTGTAATGATGTTATTATAAATTCTCTTAATGACAATTGAGTTAATGATATGCAAAACCTCAAGCTTGGGGATGCTAGTTTTGCTATGAATACTATTTGTTGCAATGATCATGATTGGGGTGAGTCTTCTTATGATCTAGAAAATTTATTTAAGCCCCATGATGAATATAAGATTGATAATAATTTTTGCAATATTGAAAGTGGGTTTGGAAGAGTATCAACTTTAGATCCCACGTATTTGGAGAATGTTCAATCTTATGCAATTTTCGATAAAAGTGTGTTTGGAGAGGTCACGACTTTAGTTAATGTTAGTCCCACTATTTTGGAAGAGTGTCAGATTTGCATGCATGTGGATCGTGTTGAAAATATTTTATGTGATAGCTATTTTGTTGAATTTTCTTATGATCCCACATGTAATTATTATGAGAGAGGAAAATATGATTGTAGAAATTTTCATGTTACTAAATTACCTCTCGTTATGTTGAGATTGCTATCGTTTCTTTCCGCTTCCTTGCATATGCTAGTTTTTGCTTGCTATGATATTTTGTTTGCCTATAATATGACTATGCATAGCAAGTATGTTAGACTTAGATGTGTTTGTCACGTGTTTCATGATGCTCTCTTTGTGCTTCAATTCTTGTCTTTCATGTGAGCATCATTGAAATTATCAATGCCTAGCTAGGGGCGTTAAATGATAGCGCTTCTTGGGAGGCAACCCAATTTTATTTTTGTTTCTTGCTTTTTTGTTCCTGTTTAGTAATAAATAATTCATATAGCTTCTGTTTAGATGTGGTTTTATGCTTTTAAGTAGTGTTTGTGCCAAGTAGAACCTTTGGGAAGACTTGGGGAAGTCTTTGCGATCTTGCTGTAAAAAATAGAAACTTTAGCGCTCACGAGATTTGCTGCCATTTTTTACTGGAGAGTGCGATTAGGTTGATTAATTTTGAAGATGATTAATATACAAATTAATCACGTCCACCAATTTATTTCATAATTTTTGGGGTTACAGAAGTATTCGAAACCTACGTATTACTACAGACTGTTCTGTTTTTGACAAATTCTGTTTTTCATGTGTTGTTTGCTTATTTTGATGAATCTATGGCTAGTATCGGGGGGTATGAACAATAGAGAAGTCGGAATACAGTAGATTTAAGACCAATATAAATAAATAATGAGTTCATTACAGTACCTTGAAGTGACAATTTGTTTTCTTATACTAATGGAGCTCATGAGATTTTCTGTTGAGTTTTGTGTTGTGAAGTTTTCAAGTTTTGGGTAAAGATTTGATGAATTTTGGAATAAGGAGTGGCAAGAGCCTAAGTTTGGGATGCCCAAGGCACCCCAAGGTAAAATTCAAGGACAACCAAAAGCCTAAGCTTGGGGATGCCCCGGACAGCATCCCCTCTTTCATCTTCGTCTATCGGTAACTTTACTTGAGGCTATATTTTTATTCACCACATGATATGTGTTTTTCTTGGAGCGTCTTGTATGATTTGAGTCTTTGCTTTTTAGTTTACCACAATCGGCCTTGCTGTACACACCTTTTGGAGAGACACACATGAATCGGAATTTATTAGAATACTCTATATGCTTCACTTATATCTTTTGAGCTAGATGATTTTGCTCTAGTGCTTCACTTATATCTTTAAGAGCACGGTGGTGGTTTTATTTTATAGAAATTATTTAGCTCTCATGCTTCACTTATATCATTTTGATAGTCCTATAGAACAGCATGGTAATTTTCTCTGGTTATAAAATTAGTCCTAATATGATAGGCATCCAAGATGGGTATAATAAAAACTATCATAAAAAGTGCATTGAATACTATGAGAAGTTTGATACTTGCTGATTGTTTTGAGATATGAAGATGGTGATATTAGAGTCATGCTAGTTGAGTAGTTGTGAATTTGATAAATACTTGTTCTAAAGTTTGTGATTCCCGTAGCATGCACGTATGGTGAACCGTTATGTGAAGAAGTCAGAGCATGATTTATTTATTTATTGTCTTCCTTATGAGTCGCGGTCGGGGACGAGTGATGGTCTTTTCCTACCAATCTATCCCCCTAGGAGCATGCACGTAGTACTTTGTTTCGATAACTAATTGGATTTTGCAATAAGTATGTGAGTTCTTTATGACTAATGTTGAGTCCACGGATTATACGCACTCTCACCCTTCCACCATTGCTAGCCTCTCTTGTACCACACAACTTTCACCGGTACCATAAATCCACCATATACCTTCCTCCAAATAGCCACCATACCTTCCTATTATGTCATTCCCATAGCCATTCCGAGATATATTGCCATGCAACTTATCACCGTTCCGTTTGTTATGACATGCTTCATCATTGTCATATTGCTTTGCATGATCATGTAGTTGACATCGTATTTGTGGCAAAGCCACCTTTATAATTCTATCATACATGTAACTCATCAGTCATTGCACATCCCGGTACACCGCCGGAGGCATTCACATAGAGTCATATTTTGTTCTAGTATCGAGTTGTAATTTTTCAATTTGTAAGTAAATAAAAGTGTGATGATCATCATTATTAGAGCACTGTCCCAAGTGAGGAAAGAATTATGGAGACTATGATTCCCCCACAAGGCGGGATGAGACTCCAGACGAAAAAAAGAGGGGGCCAAAAAAAGAGAAAAAGGCCCAAATAAAAAAATGAGAGAAAAAGAGAGAAGGGACAATGCTACTATCCTTTTACCACACTTGTGCTTCAAAGTAACACCATGATCTTCATGATAGAGAGTCTCCTATGTTGTCACTTTCATATACTAGTGGGAATTTTACATTATAGAACTTGGCTTGTATATTCCAATGATGGGCTTCCTCAAAATGCCCTAGGTCTTCGTGAGCAAGAAAGTTGGATGCACACCCACTTAGTTCTTTTGTTGAGCTTTAAATACACTTATAGCTCTAGTGCATCTGTTGCATGGCAATCCCTACTCACTCACATTGATATCTATTGATGGGAATCTCCATAGCCCGTTGATAAGCCTAGTTGATGTGAGACTATCTTCTCCCTTTTTTTCTTCCCCGCAACCACCATTCTATTCCACCTATAGTGCTATGTCCATGGCTCACGCTCATGTATTGCGTGAAGATTGAAAAAGTTTGAGAATATCAAAAGTATGAAACAATTGCTTGGCTTGTCATCGGGGTTGTGCATGATTTAAATATTTTGTGTGGTGAAGATGGAGCATAGCCAGACTATATAATTTTGTAGGGATATCTTTCTTTGGCCATGTTATTTTGAGAAGACATGATTGCTTTGCTAGTATGATTGAATTATTATTATTTTTGTGTCAATATTAAACTTTTGTCTTGAATCTTTCGGATCTGAACATTCATGCCACAATAAAGAAAATTAGATTAAGAATTATGCTAGGTAGCATTCGACATCAAAAATTCTGTTTTTTATCATTTACCTACTCGAGGATGAGCAGGAATTAAGCTTGGGGATGCTTGATACGTCTCCAATGTATCTATAATTTTTTATTGTTCCATGCTATTATATTTTGTTCACTTATATATTTTGAGCTAGATAATTTTGTTCTAGTGCTTCACTTATATCTTTAAGAGCACGATGGTGGTTTTATTTTATAGAAATTATTGATCTCTCATGGCAAAGTGAAGCATGAGAGCTAAATAATTTCTATAAAATAAAACCACCACCGTGCTCTTAAAGATATAAGTGAAGCACTAGAGCAAAATTATCTAACTCAAAAGATATAAGTGAAGCATATAGAGTATTCTAATAAATTCTGATTCATGTGTGTCTCTCCAAAAGGTGTGTACAACAAGGATGATTGTGGTAAACTAAAAAGCAAAGACTCAAATCATACAAGACGCTCCAAGCAAAACACATATCATGTGGTGAATAAAAATATAGCCTCAAGTAAAGTTACCGATAGACGAAGATGAAAGAGGGGATGCTGTCTGGGGCATCCCCAAGCTTAGGCTTTTGGTTGTCCTTGAATTTTACCTTGGGGAGCCTTGGGAATCCCCAAACTTAGGCTCTTGCCACTCCTTATTCCAAAATTCATCAAATCTTTACCCAAAACTTGAAAACTTCACAACACAAAACTCAACAGAAAATCTCATGAGCTCCATTAGTATAAGAAAACAAATTGTCACTTCAAGGTACTGTAATGAACTCATTATTTATTTATATTGGTCTTAAATCTACTGTATTCCGACTTCTCTATTGTTCATACCCCCCGATACTAGCCATAGATTCATCAAAATAAGCAAACAACACATGAAAAACAGAATTTGTCAAAAACAGAACAGTCTGTAGTAATACGTAGGTTTCGAATACTTATGTAACCCCAAAAATTATGAAATAAAGTGGTGGACGTGAGGAATTTGTATATTAATCATCTTCAAAATTAATCAACCTAATCGCACTCTCCAGTAAAAAATGGCAGCAAATCTCGTGAGCGCTAAAGTTTCTATTTATTACAGCAAGATCGCAAAGACTTCCCCCAAGTCTTCCCAAAGATTCTACTTGGCACAAACACTAATTAAAAGAATAAAACCACATCTAAACAGAATCTATATGAATTATTTATTACTAAACAGGAACAAAAAACAAGAAACAAAAATAAAATTGGGTTGCCTCCCAACAAGCGCAATCGTTTAACGACCCTAGCTAGGCATAAAAACAAGAATAAATCTAGGTATTGTCATCTTTGGTATGCAATCCATAAGTGGCTCTCATAATAGATTCATAAGGTAATTTAATTTTATTTCTAGGAAAGTGTTCCATGCATTTCCTTCACGGAAATTGGAATCTAATATTTCCATCTTTCATATCAATAATTGCACCAATCATTCTAAGGAAAGGTCTACCAAGAATAATAGGACATGTAGGATTGCAATCTATATAAAGAACAATGAAATCTACGGGCACATAATTCCTATTTGCAACAATAATGACATCATTAATCCTTCCCATAGGTTTCTTAATGGTGGAATCTGCAAGATGCAAATTTAAAGAACAATCATCAAATTCACGGAAACCTAACACATCACCCAAAGTTTTTGGAATCGTGGAAACGCTAGCACCCAAATCACATAAAGCATAGCATTCATGATCTTTAATTTTAATTTTAATAGTAGGTTCCCACTCGTCATAAATTTCTAGGGATAGAAACTTCTAATTCAAGCTTTTCTTCATCAGATTGCATTAAAGCATCAACGATATGTTTGGTAAAAGCTTTATTTTGACTATAAGCATGAGGAGAATTTAGCATGGATTGCAATAAGGAAATAAAATCTATCAAAGAGAAATTATCATAATTAAATTCTTTGAAATCCAAAATATTGGGTTCATTGCTATGTAAAGTTTTGACCTATTCAATCCCACTTTTACCAATTTTTGCTTCAAGATTTATACACTCCGAATCATTGGGACGCCTTTTAGCTAAAGTTGACTCATCTCCAGTCCCATCATTATCAAGATTCATATTGCAAAAAAAGATTTAAAGGAGACACATCAATCACTTTTAGATCTTCATCTTTATTATCATGAAAACTAGAAGAACACGCTTTTATAAAGCAATCTTTTTAGCACGCATCCTAGCGGTTCTTTCTTTGCACTCGTCAATGGAAATTCTCATAGATTTGAGAGACTCATTGATATCATGCTTAGGTGGAATAGATCTAAGTTTCGAAGAATCAACATCAAGAGAAATTCTATCCACGTTCCTAGCCAACTCATCAATCTTAGGCTATTTTTCATCAAGCACATCATTGAAATTCTTTTGCAAGATCATAAACTCTTTAACACTAGTCTCAAAATCGGAGGGCATGTTATTAAAATCTCCATAAGAGTTGTTGTAGGATTTACCATAATTATTAGAGGAATTACTAGGAAACGACCTAGGATTAAAGTTTCCTCTATACGCGTTGTTACCAAAATTGTTCCTACCAACAAAATTCACATCCATAGATTCATTATTATTCTAAATCAAAGTAGACAAAGGCATATCATTAGGATCATAAGAAACACTCTTATTAGCAAACAATTTCAAAAGTTCATCCATCTTTCCACTCAAAACATTAATCTCTTCTATCGCATGAACCTTTGTACTAGTAGATCTTTCAGTGTGCCATTGAGAATGATTAACCATAATATTATCTAGGAGTTTAGTAGCTTCTCCTAAAGTGATTTCCATAAAAGTGCCTCCCGCGGCCGAATCTAAAAGATTTCTAGAAGAAAAATTTAATCCAGCATAAAAAAATTGTATGATCATCCATAACTTTAATCCATGAGTAGGGCAATTACGTATCATTAATTTCATCCTCTCCCAAGATTGTGCAACATGCTCATGATCAAGTTGCTTAAAATTCATAATATCGTTTCTAAGAGAGATGATCTTAGTAGGAGGAAAATACTTAGAGATAAAAGCATCTTTGCACCTATTCCATGAATCAATACTATTTTTAGGCAAAGATGAAAACCAAGTTTTAGCACGATCTCTAAGCGAAAATGGAAATAGCTTCAATTTAACAATATCATTATCCACGTCTTTCTTCTTTTGCATATCACACAAATCAACAAAGCAGTTTAGATGGGTAGCGGCATCTTCACTAGGAAGGCCAGAAAACGGATCTTTCAAAACAAGGTTCAGCAAAGCAGTATTAATTTCACAAGATTCAACATCGGTAAGAGGAGCAATAGGAGTGCTAAGAAAATCATTGTTGTTGGTATTGGAAAAATCACACAATTTAGTATTGTCTTGAGCCATCATGACAAACAATCCGACACACAAGAAGCAAGCAAAAGGGCGAACAAAAAAGAGGGCGAATAAAATGGCAAAGGTGAAGTGGGGGAGAGGAAAACGAGAGGCAAATGGCAAATAATGTAATGCGAGGGATAAGAGTTTGTGATGGGTACTTGGTATGTCTTGACTTGTGCGTATATCTCCCCAGCAACGGTGCCAGAAATGGCTTGTTGACGGGAGATCAAATCTTGACTTGACTTGGTGCAACCTCCCCGGCAACGGCGCCAGAAATCCTTCTTACTACCTCTTGAGCATGCGTTGGTTTTCCCTTGAAGAGGAAAGGGTGATGCAGCAAAGTAGCGTAAGTATTTCCCTCAGTTTTTGAGAACCAAGGTATCAATCTAGTAGGAGGTAACATGCAAGTCCCTAGTACCTGCACAAACAAACAAGAACCTCGCAACCAACGCGATAAAGGGGTTGTCAATCCATTCACGGTCACCTACGAAAGTGAGATCTTATAGAGATAATAAGATAAATATTTTTGGCACTTTTACTGTATAGATTGGAAAATTAAGATTGCAAAATAAACAATGATAGAAATAGCAAGTAGATAGGAAAATAATATGATGGAAGATAGAACCGGGGGCCATAGGTTTCACTAGTGGCTTCTCTCAAGATAGCAAATTCTACATTGGGTGAACAAATTACTGTCGAGCAATTGATAGAAAAGCGCATAGTTATGAGAATATCTAGGCATGATCATGTATATAGGCATCACGTCCGCGACAAGTAGACCGAAACGATTCTGCATCTACTACTATTACTCCACACATCGACCGCTATCCAGCATGCATCTAGAGTATTAAGTTCATAAGAACAGAGTAACACATTAGGCAAGATGACATGATGTAGAGGGATAAACTTAAGCAATATGATATAAACCCCATCTTTTTATCCTCGATGGCAACAATACAATAGGTGCCTTGCTGCCCCTGCTGTCACTGGGAAAGGACACCGCAAGATTGAACACAAAGCTAAGCACTTCTCCCATTGCAAGGAAGATCAATCTAGTAGGCAAACCAAACTGATAATTCGAAGAGACTTGCAAAGATATTAAATCATGCATACAAGAATTTAGAGAAGAATCAAATATTGTTCATAGATAATCTTGATCATAAACCCACAATTCAGCGGATCTTGACAAACACACCGCAAAAATAATTACATCTAATAGATCTCCAAGAGAATCGAGGAGAACTTTGTATTGAGATCCAAAGAGAGACAAGAAGCCATCTAGCTAATAACTATGGACCCGAAGGTCTGCGGTAAACTACTCACACATCATTGGAGAGGCTATGGTGCTGATGTAGAAGCCCTCCATGATCGATTCCCCCTCCGGCGGAGCGCCGAAAAAGGCCCCAAGATGGGATCTCACGGGTACAGAAGGTTGCGGCGGTGGAAATAGGGTTTCGTGGTGCTCCTTGATGTTTTCAGGGTATATGGGTATATATAGGAGGAAGAAGTAGGTCAGTGGAGGTGCGAGGGGCCCACGAGGGTGGGGGGCGCGCCCTCCTGCCTCGTGGCCTCCTCGCTTCTTTCTTGACGTCCACTCCAACTCTCATGGATCACATTTGTTCCAAAAATAACTGTCCCAAAGGTTTCATTCCATTTGGATTCCGTTTGATATTCCTTTTCCGCGAAACACTAAAATAGGCAAAAAAACAACAATTTGCACTGGACCTTTGGTTAGTAGGTTAGTCCCAAAAATAATATAAAAAGGTATATTAAAGCCCATTAAACATCCAAAATAGATAATATAATTATAGATACGTTGGAGACATATTAATAACCCACAAGTATAAGGGATCGCAACAGCTTTCGAGGGTAGAGTATTCAACCCAAATTTATTGATTCGACACAAGGGGAGCCAAAGAATATTCTGAAGTATTAGCAGCTGAGTTGTCAATTCAACCACACCTGGAAACATAGTATCTGCAGCAAAGTGTTTAGTAGCAAAGTAATATGATAGTGGTGGTAGCGGCAACAAAAGTAAAGACAGCAAAAGTAATGTTTTTGGTATTTTGTAGTGATTGTAATAGTAGCAGCGGGAAAGTAAATAAGTGAGAACCAGTATATGGAAAACTCGTAGGCACTGGATCAGTGATGGATAATTATGCTAGATGCGGTTCATCATGTAACAGTCATAACATAGGGTGACACAGAACTAGCTCCAATTCATCAATGTAATGTAGGCATGTGTTCCGTATATAGTCATACATGCTTATGGAAAAGAACTTGCATGACATCTTTTGTCCTACCCTCCCGTGGCAGCGAGGTCCTATTGGAAACTAAGGGATATTAAGGCCTCCTTTTAATAGAGAACCGGAACAAAGCATTAGCACATAGTGAATACATGAACTCCTCAAACTATGGTCATCACCGGGAGTGGTCCCGATTATTGTCACTTCGGGGTTGCCGGATCATAACACATAGTAGGTGACTATAGACTTGCAAGATTGGATGAAGAACTCACATATATTCATGAAAACATAATAGGTTCAGATATGAAATCATGGCACTCGGCCCCTAGTGACAAGCATTAAGCATAGCAAAGTCATAGCAACATAAATCTCAGAACATAGTGGATACTAGGGATCAAACCCTAACAAAACTAACTCGATTACATGATAAATCTCATCCAACCCATCACTGTCCAGCAAGCCTATGATGGAATTACTCACGCACGGCGATGAGCATCATGAAATTGGTGATGGAGGATGGTTGATGATGACGACGGTGACGAATCCCCCTCTCCGGAGCCCCGAATGGACTCCAGATCAGCCCTCCCGAGAGGTTTTAGGGCTTGGCGGCGGCTCAGTATCGTAAAACGCGATGATTTCTTCTCTCTGATTTTTTCTCTCCGAAAGCAAATATATAGAGTTGGAGTTGGCATCGGAGGGCATCCAGGGGGCCCACGAGGTAGGGGAGCGCGCCCTAGAGGGGGCGGGGGCGGCGCCCCCACCCTCGTGGACAGGGTGTGGGCCCCCTAGTCTTCATCTTTGGTGAGGATTTTATATTATTTTTTCTAAGATGTTCCGTGGAGTTTCAGGTCATTCCGAGAATATTTGTTTTCTGCACATAAAACAACACCATGGCAATTATGCTGAAAACAGTGTCAGTCCGGGTTAGTTCCATTCAAATCATACAAGTTAGAGTCCAAAACAAGGGCAAAAGTGTTTGGAAAAGTAGATACGACAGAGACATATCAACTCCCCCAAGCTTAAACCCTTGCTTGTCCTCAAGCAATTCAGTTGACAAACTGAAAGAAAGAAAGAAAAACTTTTACAAACTCTGTTTGCTCTTGTTGTTGTAACTATGTCAAGCCAGCATTCAAGTTTTCAGCATAGATCAGAACTAACCACATTTGCAATAATTCTCAGGTCTCATAATTACTCATATCAATAGCATAATCAACTAGCAAGTCATAATAATAAATCTCGGATGACAACACTTTCTCAAAACAATCATAATATGATATAACAAGATGGTATCTCGCTAGCCCTTTCTGAGACCACAAAACATAAATGCAGTGCACCTTTAAAGACCAAGGACTGACTAGACATTGTAATTCATGGTAAAAGAGATCCAATCATAGTCACACCCAATATAAGTTAATAGTGATGAATGCAAATGACAGCTGTGCTCTCTAGCTAGTGCTTTTTAATAAGAGGGTGATGACTCAACATAAAAGTAAATGGATAAACCCTTCACAGAGGGAAGCAGGGATTTGTAGAGGTGCCAGAGGTCGGTTTTGAAATAGAGATAAATTGCATTTTGAGCGGTATACTTTCATTGTCAACGTAGCAACTAAGAGATGGCGATATCTTCCATGCTAAACACATTATAGGCGGTTCCCAAACAGAATGGTAAAGTTTATACTCCCCCTCCACCAACAAGCATCAATCCATGACTTGCTCAAAACAACGAGTGTCTCCAATATACATCAGGTCCCAGGGGGAGTTCTGTTTGCAATTAATTTTGATTTAGTTTGCATAAAGCATGGGACTGGGCATCCCGATGACCAGCCATTTTCTCGTGAGTGAGGAGAGGAGTCCACTCCTCTTGAGAATAACCCACCTAACACGGAAGATAAGGACAACCTTGGTTGATACATGAGCTATTCGAGCATACAAAACAGAATGTTTATTTGAAGGTTTAGAGTTTGGCACATACAAATTTACTTGGAACGACATGTAGATACCGCATATAGGAAGGTATGGTGGACTCATATGGAATAACTTTGGGGTTTAAGGGATTAGATGCACAAGCAGTATTCCCGCTTAGTACAGGTGAAGGCTAGCAAAAGACTGGGAAGCGACCAACTAGAGAGCGACAACAGCCATGTACATGCATTAAAATTAATAAACATTGGATGCAAGCATGAGTAGGATATAATCCACCATGAACATAAATATTGTGAAGGCTATGTTGATTTGTTTCAACTACATGCGTGAACATGTGCCAAGTCAAGTCACTTAAATCATTCAAAGGAGGATACCACCCCATCATACCACATCATAATCATCGCAATAGCATGTTGGCACACAAGGCTAATCAAGCATGGCACAAGCAACTATGATCTCTAATTGTAATTGCAAACATGTTTATTCATAATAAGGTGAATCAAGAACGAGGGACTCATCATATTTACAAAAAACAAAAGAGGTCGAGTTCATACCAGCTTTTCTCATCTCAGTCAGCCCATCATATATCATCATAATTGCCTTTCACTTGCACGACCGAACGGTGTGAATAATAATAAGGGTGCACGTGCATTGCACTAAGCTGGAATCTGCGAGCATTCAATAAACAGGAGAAGACAAGGCAATATGGGCTCTTGGTTAAATCAACAATAATGCATATAAGAGCCACTTGAACAATTTAATTATGGTCTTCTCCTACTGACCCCCAAAGAAAAGAAAAGAAATAAAACTATTTACACGGGAAAGCTCCCAACAAGCAAAAGAAGAACGGAAAATATTTTTGGATTTTCTTTTTAATTATTACTACTACAGCAGAAAATAAACTACTACTAATTTTTTTGGTTTTTCTGAAGGTTTAACAAACACACAAGAAGAAAGAAGGAAAAAGAAAATAAACTAGCATGGATATTATAGTGAAAGAGTATGAGCACCGACATCTAGTGATGAGTGTGTGTGAGCATAAATGTAATGTCGGTGAGAAATACGTACTCCCCCAAGCTTAGGCGTTTGGCCTAAGTTGGTCTATTGCTAGGGATAGCCTGGCGGATACTCGTAAGTGTAGCTGTGGTCGTACTGCGACGAAGAATAGTTGCGATCATACTGTGATGAAGAAGAAGACTCTGACTGCCACTGGCTGACAGTCATCTCTGGATCCCAAGAATAAACAGATTGTCGTGGAGGCTCATCTTGTGGTTCCTGTTCCGGGGCTGGTGCAGGATTCTTGTAAGCTTGGACGGCAGCCCATGTAACGAGGTAGGGTCCTACAAAATTAAACAAAGAAGGAGCAGGCAACGTAATAGTTTCAGGATAATGTTTATCAAAGTATAACTTATATTTGAGCTCTCCATTCCTGTCCTTAACAAGAAAATCATGAGCTATCATGCTCTTATAGTCTAGATAAGCATTAGGCAGCAATTTTTCTTCTTTCTCATAATGCCTAATAGCTATGTTAAAGTGTGTAGCAAGGCGAGAAGCATAAATGCCTCCAAAGATGGGGCCTTTAGTACGGTTCAGACTCAACCGCCTAGCAATAATTCCGCCCATACTGACAGTGTTGTCGCGCTATAAACCATGGAACAGAATAATAATATCAGGAACACTGAGGTTCCCACAGTTCCCACGACCAATCAAGCATCGACTAGCAAATAAAGCAAAATAGCATAACATAGGAAAATGTATGCTAGTGATTCTTCTATCAGAAACCTTCCTGTTTTCTCCCACAGATATAAGGTTAATAAATGGTTCCAACTCTTTACGAGGTGGTTCCTTTAAGATACCATCATGAGGTATGTTGCAGACTGCGCAAAATTCAGACAATGGCATTTTCTTCACAACGTCATACAAATGAAACTCTACTGAAGGAGGTGACTCCTAAGGGAAAAAGTAGAAGTTTTGCACAAAAGTATTTGTGAGTAAGAGATACTGTGGACGTTGGTCACGGACGAAGTCGGTGAGGCCAACATTCTTAATCAATGAATAGAAATCCTCATAAATCCCGGCCTCTCTCAAGAAATTATCAGAAGGCCATTCACACGGCCGGATCTCCGCGGTACGAGGCAAATTATATTTGGGCCTCTGAGCTTCTTCATTTTGTTTATCCTTTGAGCTTCGGCTCGATGAACCCCTCAAAAGTCTCCTCATTATTTTTCTGAAATAATCTGAAATTTTTAGTAACTTCAAACAAAAGTGAACCAACTTCAATAAAACTGATATCAACTACTCCTACAAGTTCCTAGAGCCTATATCAAGCATTAGAACTACTTCGAACATATAAATTTGACATGCAAGCTCAAGAACAGGTCACCTATGCAGCACAAATTTGCAAAGAATAAAGCACTAGAACAAAAACTAATTGGACCAATGGAGGAGTCACATACCAAGGAATGCGATAGGTGCTTTGAGCAAGGAAATCGAAAATCATAGTAAAAGTGGCTGGAAGTCATGCTTGAGTTGGTTTTTCAGGTTTGTGTGAGACAGAGGAAGAAGATGGGTACTGGGATAAGTGCAGGAGGGCCACCGTGGGCCCATGAGGCAAGGGGCGTGCCCTAGAGGGGGGGGGGTGCCCACCACCCTCGTGGCTAGGTGGCAGCTCCTCCCGCGGTAATTTTTGCACAGTAAATCCTCAAATATCCCCGAAAAAATCATATTAAATTGGCATGTCATTTTGAGGACTTTTATTTTCGGGATATTCTTATATTGCACGGATAAGTCAGGAAACAGACAGAAAAAATACTATTTTTACTTTATTTCTACTAATTAACAGAAAATATAGAGAGGGTACAGAAGTTTGTGCTTCTAGTTTCATCCATCTCATGCTCATCAAAAAGAATCCACTAACAAGGTTGATCGAGTCTTGTTAACAACCTCATTCCGATAATCATGAAACCGGAGAAATTTCGAATAACACTAAGTTACCTCAACGGGGATATGCACATTCCCAATAATAAGTATATCATATTTCTTTTTGATAGTGGGAAGAGGAAATTCAAAACCTCCAATTATAATCGATGGAATTTTTCCAATGGAGTTGATACTATGAACTTGAGGTTGTTTCCTCGGAAAGTGTACCATATGCTCATTACCATTAACATGAAAAGTGACATTGCCTTTGTTGCAATCAATAACAGCCCCTGCAGTATTAAGAAAAGGTCTTCCAAGAATAATAGACATACTATCATCCTGAGGAATATCAAGTATAACAAAGTCCGTTAAAATAGTAACGTTTGCAACCACAACAGGCACATCCTCACAAATACCGACAGGTATAGCAGTTGATTTATCAGCCATTTGCAAAGATATTTCGGTAGGTGTCAGCTTATTCAAATCAAGTCTATGATAAAAGAGAGAGGCATAACACTAACACCGGCTCCAAGATCACATAAAGCAGTTTTAAAATAATTTCTTTTAATGAAGCAAGGTATAGTAGGTACTCCGGGGTCTCCAAGTTTCTTTGGTATTCCACCCTTAAAAGTAGAATTAGCAAGCATGGTGAAAATCTTAGCTTCTGGTATCTTCCTTTTATTATTAATGATATCCTTCATATATTTAGCATAAGGATTTGTTTTGAGCACATCAGTTAATCGCATACGCAAAAAGATAGGCCTAATCATTTCAGCAAAGCGCTCAAAATCCTCATCATCCTTTTTCTTGGATGGTTTTGGAGGAAAAGGCATGGGTTTCTGAACCCAAGGTTCCCTTTCTTTACCATGTTTCCTAGCAACAAAGTCTCTTTTATCATAACGTTGATTCTTTGATTGTGGGTTATCAAGATCAACAACAGGTTCAATTTCTACATCATTATCATTACTAGATTGAGCATTATCACGAACATCATCATTAATATTTTCATTAGGTTCATGTTCATTACTAGATTGTGTTTCAGCATCAGACATAGAGATATCATTTGGATTATCAGGTGGTTCAGCAATAGGTTCACTAGAAGTTTGCACAGTTCTATCATTTTTCTTCTTCTTCTTTTTAGAAGAACAAGGAACATCAATATTATTTCTTTGAGAATCTTGCTCGATTCTCTTAGGGTGGCCTTCAGGATACAAAGGTTCCTGAGTCATTCTACCAGTTCTAGTAGCCACTCTAACAACATAATCATTTTCTTACTATTCATTTCATCAAGCACTTCTTTTTGAGCCTTAAGTACTTGTTCTACTTGAGTGGTAACCATAGAAGCATGTTTGCTTACAAGTTTAAGTTCACGTTTAATATTAGCCATATAATCACCCAAGTGTCTAATGATATAAGCACTTTCTTTTAATTATCTACCAAAATAAGCATTGAAGTCGTCTTGCTTAAACATAAAGTTATCAAACTCATCCAAGCACTGACTAGCAATTTTAGTAGGAGGGACTTCAGCTTTATCATATCTATAGAGAGAATTTACCTTTACTACCTGTGTCGGGATATCAGGATCAGGAGGTTCTTCAGTAAATAAAGAATTGAGATCATATGTTTCTTCACCAGGCGGTATATTAAGACCATGTATTTCTTCAATAGGAGGTAAATTCTTAATATCTTCACCTTTAATACCTTTTTATTTCATAGATTTCTTTGCCTCATCATATCTTCGGAACTGAGGTGTAACATCCCAAAATTCTAAATTTTGGAATGTTATAATAATTAAAATATATGATTGTTGAGTGATTTATTGAGTGAAATTTATTAGAATTTTAAATTTTTGAAGTTTTGTTGAGAGGGAATAAAAAGGACTTTCCAAAAAAAAGTTTCTGTTTGAAAATATTTGAATTTGGAAACATTTCGAACTTCATGCCACTCAATGATCCTCATGATTTCTTCAATGAAAGAGAGTGGGAAGTAAAGAAAAATTTCATTTTGAAGTTGTCATTTAATTTATTTTTTTAACTCAAAGTGGCATTTGAGTTTTATTCAAAAACTTTTCTGACAAAGAACACTTGAACAAAAGTGTTGAGAGGGAGTAACATGACACCCCAAAAATGTTGGAATAAATTTTCCATAGAGTTTTGAAAGTCATTTTGATTTTTGTTTGAATTTTAAAAAAATGACTTTTCAAAAAGTATTTTATTTTCCCCTGGAAAATATCCCATTAAATTGGGCTTATTTTTCTGATCATTTTGATATATAATACTCCTATATTTTGTTTTCATTTTATTTTCTAAAATGATTTTTCTTCGCAAGTTATTCAAAAAAAGGGAAGGTACTGTTTTTTTGGGCCAAATCCGGCCCGATCCGAACCGAATCATCTCCTTCCTCTAGGCAAGATACTCACGATCTACAGCCACCGCCGGAGCATCGCCGGAATCGCGGGATTCGCGAAATCCCTCGCCCCCTCCTCCAAGACGACCTCCTCCCCCTATACATAGCCACATCGCGCATCCATTCCCCCACCTAGTCCCTCCTCTCCTCGCCCCACGTCGCCGAGCCGCCCCGCCGGAGTTCGCCGAGCCGCCCCGCCATTTGCTCCGCCCCACCCACCGCCGGCCCTCCCCGCCACCCACCGCCGCCACCAGCTGCTCCGCCCCGCTCCGCCGCCCCCGCCCATCCCCTCGCCTCGCCCGGAGGACCACCGGAGCCACTCCGCCCGAGCCCTTCGTCGGAACAGCTACAGTAATCCCGACCTGCCTTTTTTTCATTCTGTTTTTAAAATAGAATAGTTTCAATCTTGTAAAATCCGCAGTTAATTATCTACGAGGTATTTTTGAGTGATTCCAACTGCCTTGGACCACAAGTTTTATGAAGTTTCTGTTAGTTCAATTGTATTTCATATTTGAGCAGTTTAAATTTGTGTTTGTATGAATTTTCTCAAATCACTAGATTTGAGCTATTTTGAGTTAGGAATATTATTTTTGACCGATTCTTTTTGCTACTGGTTACTTATTAGACTAGCTACGCAGTAGTGTTTAGTTTGCATGTTAGTGAGTTAGTTAGATTAGCTTTTTATTGTAAACAGTACTGTTTACTCTGTTTTTAGTACTGTTTGTAGTTTAATTATTATTAATTAGTTTTAATTAGTTTCTTTTGCTAGTTTTCGCCAGTGTGTCATATATTCTATTGTTTAACAGTAGGTGATTTCTAGGATTTATTAGACTTAGTATTCTTGAGGTTCTAGGTGTTGTTTGTTGTATGACTAGTTGCTAGCAATAGGAATAGTGTTAGAGGTTCTAGGTACTGTTAGAATTTTATTATAGGAAAAATACTTTATGTTACATAGCGAATAATTATTTTTACCTTGTGTTAAGTATTTTTTGTTTTAGGATTTTTACTTGTTGTTAGGTAGAGTTGTTGTGGTGTAGATTAGCCCTATAAGTTTATTTGAGTGATTTGGAGTTTTATTTGGTTTTTACCTTCGATCCTATTTCGATTTCGTTGTTATTTTGATTGTTATGATTGAGTGCTAGAATGATTGCTTATGTGAATACTATGCTTGCTTGTATAGATTTCATCGGAGAGTGACGACTAGTTTATCAAGTTTTTAAGAGCGATAATATCTTCACCAACTGGCCAGGCAAGTTCACTTTGACCATGTTTTCCATACCTATGTTTATTTGCATGTAGTATCACCCTTTTAACAGTCTCTCCAGTAGTGTTATTGAATCTTGTAGTTGAGTAGAATGCATGAGGTAGGAACCATCTCCCTGTTACCAAACCCGGGACGTTATATATTTTTAATGCTACGCTATAGTAGACGGGGTTTGGTATGAGTGCATGAGAGTGGTGTGAAGAAGGAGGACTCTACGTCAATGGCGACAACTTCATGATGGCACCGGCAAGGACTGCATCTTCAGGACTCCTCAAGATTTTCGAGACTCGAGACAAGAATTCAATACACACTACTGGGTGAAGGACGGTTGACGGGCACCCTGGAGAAACCAGTGGTTGGCCGGGATGCATGGAGAAGCGCCATGACATCTTGCGGAAAGCTTCACCCAGACTCAAAGAGACGGAAGGATACTTCATCCCCGGAAGCTTACCTGTGCAACCGCAAGTCACTATGGGCTCTGGCTTGGTTGACCTTAGTGGTGACTCTGGCTGGGACGGTGCTAGCAGATGTAGAACTACGGTAGGATTGGATGAGCACCGGACAGTGGTCAGAGGAACTCTTCGGAAGACCATGTTTCGGTCATCTTGTTCTCAAACACCCTGAAGTGCGAGAATGTAAAGAGAGGGATCGAATCTTGCGGGTAAAGTGTACAAACCTCTGCAGAGGGTTAAAACCTAATCGATTAGCCGTGTCCCCGGTTACGGACAATTTGAGCCTCTGGACTTGGATCTATCTCGGAACTCTCAACACCGGACTGCTAAATTAATTGTGGGCAACTTATGATGATTTGGGCTATGAGACATCGGTTGGCGGAACCATGTCATGATAGAAAACTCCATAGTACAGACTCCTGATAATTCCTTTGATGTAGGGAAAATAAAACCAGCTTTTACGCAAACAAACTCAGATACAGAGCCACAAAGCCATACTGCATATAGAATAGTTTATCATCTGTTTTCTCTTATGGTGATCTTGCCGGTACATTCAATGTACTGACCTACACGGCTGCAACGTCTCATGTTGCAGATATGTTCTTCCGACGAGTAAGAGTACGTCATAGGGTTACGGTCTACACTCAACCTGCCGATGGCGTTGATGGGACTCCACACCCGATTGTTTGTTTCCGCTGAGACTTATGAGGTATATATCAGTTTTACGTTATTTATACATGTGATTGCACTTTGATATATACATTGATGTACTGTGTGTGTGCCAGCATACCGATCCAGGGATGGCACAGATACACAGAGGCTTGACCATCTGAGGTCGGGTCGCTACAGATATGGTATCAGAGCACATGTTGACTGTAGGACGTGACCCTAGAAATCGGAAAGCTCCTAGGACAGGAAATCTCTAAAACTTTATTTTCAAAAGAATCCATTACTTCTCATCTTTTCTGATTTTATCAAATATCTTCTCTTACCTCAAATAGTTAGAATATACCCCTTTTCCCTTTTGACCACACGGAGGATCAACTGAAGCCGCTCCAAGAAGGATAAGATATCGGACAACCGATGACCATTTCAGAGTAAATAGGATTTCACCATGCATTAAAATAGTTGAAGCTACAACAGTTGAAGACTCCGGAGACTCGAAGAATCTGAAGACTCTAAAGATTTATTTGACTTTTAGAAGACCAAACCCCTGTTATATACTTACGTTAGATGCGACGATTTGTGAGCTGTCATCTGTTTGATGTTTTTCCGACAGCCACAAATAAAACCCATTTTCAAAACTATTGCTTGTATTGTGTGTATCCCTCCCCACCTCTCTCTTATCTCACCTTAAAACCCTTGGACCCAGTAGATGATGAATGAAGTTGAACTAGTATTCTCTGGACCGAAAACCTAGCCGGAGGCAGAGCTATGGATTCAGAACATGGAGAATCACTTCGGGAGCAATTCGGTTTCAAGGAAGAATGAAGTATCGTATGCTCTTCAGTACTTTGAAGGAAGTGCTGCAACATGGTGGCATATGCATCAAACTATACAGGGATGGAATGGAGCAAGGACTTGGGAAGAATTCAAGAAGACTGTGACAAGATCACGTCTTATCCGGAAGCACCATGATACCCCAAGAAATAAACCTTGTGCCTGCAAAATTTGCGGAGAAATAGGACACACCCAGGAGAAACACAAGGATGGATGCCCTCATTGTAAGGAGAAACACCCAGCTGAGGAATGCCCAACTAGTCAGGTGACTTGTTTCTTGTGTGAAGGAACCACCCACTACCCAGCTCAGTGTCACATTTACCCCACGGTGCAACAAACTATTCAGAAGCAGGAAGAAGGAATGAAAGAAGCCCTCCGAGAAGTTATGAAAGAACCTGTGATTAAGGAAAGTGTTGAAGACCCTGATGGAGAAAGCCTCAACAGATTTTACTCCAATGCCTGTTATTCATGTGGAGAAGAAGGACATTTTTCACAGTATTGCACCAAGGAAAGAAAAGAGTATCTGGGATACTTCCCGACAGAAGCAGTGGAGTTTGATCCACAGGGAATAGAACGTTTGATCAGAACGAAGAAAACCAGGAAGAGAAAACAAAGACACCCTCAGAACAACCCAATTTCTGCAAAGAGGGACAAGAGTCATATTACCTGTTTTGAATGTAAGGACGTCGGGCATTATGCCAATGATTGTCTCGAAAGGAAGCAAGGAACTCAAGGAGCAGGCACCATCACCAAGAAGCCTCGAGACATGCCGGAAGTTATTTGTTTTCGTTGCAAGGAAGCAGGACATTTTGCTAGGGATTGTTCAAATCATGAGAAAGCTGGAGCTGAGTAGTGGAGATTCTAATATCAGTAATAAGGGTAGTATGGAAAACACCTTTTCATGAGAATGCGGGGTTGAGTTATGTAATAGATTACTCAGAGATTGTAAAATTCATGACTCAATAAAGTTGATATGTCATATGCTGAAAGGCTTTAAGGAGTTGTTATGTTTTATCTTGGAAAGTAATATTCTGGGTGAACATGGAAGAAAATGAGTTGTGATGCATAAGCTGGATGTTGGAAATTGAGTTTGAAGTTTTGTTTGGATGATATGAATGTGTACCCAAGGAGATGTGTATCTTATGTTGAGCACCATTTTTGTTTTACAACTGCAGATGACGAACCTTTATGAGTCTTTCCTTAAGGGCCCGGAAACGATCATGACCCTGACAAGTGATCATGACTACCCGAAGATCCTGAAGGACATGATGAAGCATATTCACCTTGAAGGAGATGCAATCTACAAAGGCTACCCCTTCATGCAAAAGGGAGTGGAACTTTGGTATGTGGAGGTACACCTCCACCGTATCAAAGGAGTTTGCCCAAAGACGATGGGGCAGTACTTTTTCATCTCACGTGTACCACAAGCAACTTTCTTCGACGCTGTTCGTGAAGCAGCCATGGAAGCCATACGCCAGATCAGAGAAATACTTGAAGCAAGACTCCGTTATACTCAGGAATAACTAAGAGAAGTGCATGCAGAGATGATGGAGGTGAAGCTCAAGGCCACCACGATGAAATAGAGGATTGAAGATTTCAAGGAGCATGTCGCCCAATTCCAGTGGGACTGAAGGATCCTCAAGGAGGAAAAATGAATAAAGTGGGAAGTAATGCTTGACCATACCAAACCATGTGGATGGCGGCATTTGTAATAAAGTATTTTTTGGAATTTGGATTTATGAAAAATGGTTAAGGAGGTAATAAAAGATTTGATATGAAAATAATATGATTTATGGATGAACTAGTGCATTTCATTTAAGTGTGGTATTACTTCGTAAAGTCACAGAATCAATGAAGAAAAAAAGGGTGTTGTTCATGACGGTCCATAGAAAGGAGCCGGACGAAATACGTTGGAGTTTGATTATGATAGTTACCCCAAGAGTATGACAAAATGAAGTACTATTGGATTTAAAGGAGGTTTAATGTTGGAATATGGAACAACTGTAACTCCACGGATGAGTTAACACTATGCAAGCGCTGAAGTGGACCCATAACCCACAGGCCCAGGATTTGACAAAGGCACAAGCACAATCTTGTTGAAGGAAGAATTCTGGAAGAAGCTGTGAATTGATCAGCAGACGTTACATAGGATGTTACGTAAACCCCGAGATTGTGAAGAACGATAGATGTTTTGTTCAGCTTGCAGAATCAATGGATTTACCCGAACCCAGTTCGAGGACAAGAGAAATTTCTGCAAAGCTTGTGAGGATGCCCGACTGTTAGAAATACGAGATTCGCTAAACCTTATACAGGGTAATGATCTGGGTGCGGAATGAATTGATCACCATACCGACTTACTCTTATCATTCACTCTTGATATTTGGAATGGTAAATCTGAGAGACTTACCCATAGTAAAGTGACGACGCTCGTTGAAGCCTTTCTTAAGCCTTAGAATGGTATGATGATAAACCCATGTACATGGCAGCTGTTGCCAATCGTAGATTATACGGTGAGAATGAAGCCAATGCCCTTTTTCTGCAGAAACCATTAATGGTAGGCCACCATGAGTATTTCGATAGTTGTCTAGAATGGACGCAGACCTATCAGCTAAGATCCAGTCTCGGACGAACTTCATCTTTGACGAAGCGACCAAAGATTTTGAGGAAAACGCTATGCTTCTGACAGAAGAGCGTTAATGAAGGAGCTATTGTAAGATATGTGAAGAGATAGATATTGTCGGCACTCCGGAGGAAGTATCTGAGTTTATTGGAACTGTAACCTTGCTTTTAAGTGTGGTAGCACCCCTGACCCTTCCGGCCAAAATATTTGCTAGAAGACCCCCAACCCCTAACCTTTTCTTGCTAGCCTCTTCGAATCTCGAGGACGAGATTCATTTTAAGTGTGGTAGTTTGTAACATCCCAAAATTCTAAATTTTGGAATGTTATAATAATTAAAATATATGATTGTTGATTGATTGTTGAGTGATTGATTGAGTGAAATTTATTAGAATTTTAAACTTTTGAAGTTTTGTTGAGAGGGAATAAAAAGGACTTTCCAAAAAAAAGTTTATGTTTGAAAATATTTGAATTTGGAAATATTTCAAACTTCATGCCACTCAATGATCCTCATGATTTCTTCAATGAAAGAGAGTGGGAAGTAAAGAAAAATTTCATTTTGAAGTTGTCATTTAATTTTTTTAACTCAAAGTGGCATTTGAGTTTTATTCAAAAACTTTTCTGACAAAGAACACTTGAACAAAAGTGTTGAGAGGGAGTAACATGACACCCCAAAAATGTTGGAATACATTTTCCATAGAGTTTTGAAAGTCATTTTGATTTTTGTTTGAATTTAAAAAAATTACTTTTCAAAAAGTATTTTATTTGCCCCTGGAAAATACCCCATTAAATTGGGCTTATTTTTCTGATCATTTTGATATATAATACTCCTATATTTTGTTTTCATTTTATTTTATAAAATGATTTTTCTTCGCTGGTTATTCAAAAAAAAGGGAAGGTACTGTTTTTTTGGGCCAAATCCGGCCCGATCCGAACCGAATCATCTCCTTCCTCGAGGCAAGATACTCATGATCTACAGCCACCGCCGGAGCATCGCCGGAATTGCGGGATTCACGAAATCCCTCGCCCCCTCCTCCAAGACGACCTCCTCCCATATAAATAGCCACATCGCACATCCATCCCCCCACCTAGTCCCTCCTCTCCTCGCCCCACATCGCCGAGCCACCCCGCCGGAGTTTGCCGGAGCCGCCTCCGCCATTTGCTCCGCCCCACCCACCGCCGGCCCTCCCCGCCACCCACCGCCGCCACCAGATGCTCCGCCCCGCTCCGCCGCCCCCGCCCATCCCCTCGCCTCGCCCGGAGGACCACCGGAGCCACTCCGCCCGAGCCCCTCGCCGGAACAGCTACAGTAATTCCGACCTGCCTATTTTTCGTTCTGTTTTTAAAACAGAATAGTTTCAATCTTGTAAAATCCGCAGTTAATTATCTACGAGGTATTTTTGAGTGATTCAAACTGCCTTGGATCACAAATTTTATGAAGTTTCTGTTAGTTCAATTGTATTTCATATTTGAGCAGTTTAAATTTGTGTTTGTATGAATTTTCTCAAATCACTAGATTTGAGCTATTTTGAGTTAGGAATATTATTTTTGACCGATTCTTTTTGCTACTGGTTACTTATTAGACTAGCTATGCAGTAGTGTTTAGTTTGCATGTTAGTGAGTTAGTTAGATTAGCTTTTTATTGTAAATAATGATGTTTACTCTGTTTTTAGTACTGTTTGTAGTTTAATTATTATTAATTAGTTTTAATTATTTTCTTTTGCTAGTTTTCGCCAGTGTGTCATATATTCTATTGTTTAACAGTAGGTGATTTCTAGGATTTATTAGACTTAGTATTCTTGAGGTTCTAGGTGTTGTTTGTTGTATGACTAGTTGCTAGCAATAGGAATAGTGTTAGAGGTTCTAGGTACTGTTAGAATTTTATTATAGGAAAAATACTTTATGTTACATAGCGAATAATTATTTTACCTTGTGTTAAGTATTTTTTGTTTTAGGATTTTTACTTGTTGTTAGGTAGAGTTGTTGTGGTGTAGATTAGCCCTATAAGTTTATTTGAGTGATTTGGAGTTTTATTTGGTTTTTACCTTCGATCCTATTTCGATTTCGTTGTTATTTTGATTGTTATGATTGAGTGCTAGAATGATTGCTTATGTGAATACTATGCTTGCTTGTATAGATTTCATCGGAGAGTGACGACTAGTTTATCAAGTTTTTAAGAGCGATAATATCTTCACCAACTGGCCAGGCAAGTTCACTTTGACCATGTTTTCCATACCTATGTTTATTTGCATGTAGTATCACCCTTTTAACAGTCTCTCCAGTAGTGTTATTGAATCTTGTAGTTGAGTAGAATGCATGAGGTAGGAACCATCTCCCTGTTACCAAACCCGGGACGTTATATATTTTAATGCTGCGCTATAGTAGACGGGGTTTGGTATGAGTGCATGAGAGTGGTGTGAAGAAGGAGGACTCTACGTCAATGGCGACAACTTCATGATGGCACCGGCAAGGACTCCTCAAGATTTTCGAGACTCGAGACAAGAATTCAATACACACTACTGGGTGAAGGACGGTTGACGGGCACCTTGGAGAAACCAGTAGTTGGCCGGGATGCATGGAGAAGCGCCATGACATCTTGCGGAAAGCTTCACCCAGACTCAAAGAGACGGAAGGATACTTCATCCCCGGAAGCTTACCTGTGCAACGCAAGTCACTATGGGCTCTGGCTTGGTTGACCTTAGTGGTGACTCTGGCTGGGACGGTGCTAGCAGATGTAGAACTACGGTAGGATTGGATGAGCACCGGACAGTGGTCAGAGGAACTCTTTGGAAGACCATGTTTCGGTCATCTTGTTCTCAAACACCCTGAAGTGCGAGAATGTAAAGAGAGGGATCGAATCTTGCGGGTAAAGTGTACAAACCTGTGCAGAGGGTTAAAACCTAATCGATTAGCCGTGTCCTCGGTTACGGACAATTTGAGCCTCTGGACTTGGATCTATCTTGGAACTCTCAACACTGGACTGCTAAATTAATTGTGGGAAACTTATGATGATTTGGGCTATGAGACATTGGTTGGCGGAACCATGTCATGATAGAAAACTCCATAGTACAGACTCTGGATAATTCCTTTGATGTAGGGACAATAAAACCAGCTTTTAGGCAAACAAAACTCAGATACAGAGCCACAAAGCCATACTGCATATAGTATAGTTTATCATCTATTTTCTCTTATGGTGATCTTGCCGGTACATTCAATGTACTGACCTACACGGCTGCAACGTCTCATGTTGCAGATATGTTTCTTCCGATGAGTAAGAGTTACGTCGTAGGGTTACGGTCTACACTCAACCTGCCGATGGCGTTGATGGGACTCCACACCCGATTGTTTGTTTCCGCTGAGACTTATGAGGTATATATTAGTTTTACGTTATTTATACATGTGATTGCACTTTGATATATACATTGATGTACTATGTGTGCCAGCATACCGATCTAGGGATGGCACAGATACACAGAGGCTTGACCGTCTGAGGTCGGGTCGCTACATGAGGAATAGAACACCTCTCTTCTTCGGAGTTAGTTTAGGAATAGACTCAGTAATTGGAGCAGGAGTTGGCTGAGGAGGTGCCCAATTATTTTCATTTGTCAACATATTATTCAATAGAATTTCAGCTTCATCCAGTGTTCTTTCCCTGAAAAGAGAACCAGCACAACTATCCAGGTAATCTCTAGAAGCATCGGTTAGTCCATTATAAAAGATATCATGTATTTCAGGTTTCTTAAGAGGATGATCAGGCAAAGCATTGAGTAACTTGAGAAGCCTCCCCCAAGCTTGTGGGAGACTCTCTTCTTTAATTTGCACAAATTTGTATATTTCCCTCAAAGCAGCTTGTTTCTTATGAGCAGGGAAATATTTAGCAGAGAAGTAATAAATCATATCCTGGGGACTACGCACACAACGAGGATCAAGAGAATTAAACCATATCTTAGCATCACCCTTTAATGAGAACAGAAATATTTTGAGGATATAAAAGTAACACGATCTCTCATCATTAGTGAACAGGGCGGCTATATCATTTAACTTAGTAAGATGTGCCACAATAGTTTCAGATCCATAGCCATAAAACGGATCAGATTCAACCAAAGTAATTATATCAGGATCAACAGAGAATTCATAATCCTTATCAAGAACACATATAGGTGAAGTAGCAAAAGCAGGGTCGGGTTTCATTTTATCTCTAAGTGATTCTTTGTTCCATTTAACTAATAACCTCTTAAGCTCATACCTATCCCTGCAAGCTAAAATAGCGACAGAAGATTCCATATCAAAAAGATAACCCTCAGGAATAACAGGCATATTTTCATCATCACTATCATCATCGTATTCAGATTCAATAATTTATTTTTCTCTAGCTCTAGCAATTTGTTCATCAAGAAATTCACCAAGGGGCACAGTAGTATCAGGCATAGAAGCAGTTTCATCATAAGTATCATGCATAGCAGAAGTGGCATCATCAATAACACGCGACATATCGGAACAAATAGCAGAAGCAGGTTTAGGTGTCGCTAGCCTACTCATAACAGAAGGTGAATCAAGTGCAGAGCTAGATGGCAGTTCCTTACCTCCCCTTGTAGTTGAGGGATAAATTGTTGTCTTAGCATCTTTCAAGTTCTTCATAGTGTCCAGCAGATATAAATCCCAAGTGACTCAAAGAATAGAGCTATGCTCCCCGGCAACAGCGCCAGAAATTGGTCTTGATAACCCACAAGTATAGGGGATCGCAACAGCTTTCGAGGGTAGAGTATTCAACCCAAATTTATTGATTCGACACAAAGGGAGCCAAAGAATATTCTCAAGTATTAGCAGCTGAGTTGTCAATTCCACCACACCTAGAAACTTAGTATCTGCAACAAAGTGTTTAGTAGCAAAGTAATATGATAGTGGTGGTAGCGGTAACAAAAGTAAAGACAGCAAAAGTAATGTTTTTGGTATTTTGTAGTGATTGTAATAGTAGCAGCGGGAAAGTAAATAAGCGAGAACCAGTATATGGAAAACTCATAGGCACCGGATCAGTGATAGATAATTATGCCGGATGCGGTTCATCATGTAACAGTCATAACATAGGGTGACACAGAACTAGCTCCAATTCATCATTGTAATGTAGGCATGTATTCCGTATATAGTCATACGTGCTTATGGAAAAGACTTGCATGACATCTTTTGTCCTACCCTCCCGTGGCAGCGGTGTCCTATTGGAAACTAAGGGATATTAAGGCCTCCTTTTTAATAGAGAACCGAAACAAAGCATTAGCACATAGTGAATACATGAACTCCTCAAACTATGGTCATCACCGGGAGTGGTCCCGATTATTGTCACTTCGGGGTTGCCGGATCATAACACATAGTAGGTGACTATAGACTTGCAAGATTGGATGAAGAACTCACATATATTCATGAAAACATAATAGGTTCAGATCTGAAATCATGGCACTCGGGCCCTAGTGACAAGCATTAAGCATAGCAAAGTCATAGCAACATCAATCTCAGAACATAGTGGATACTAGGGATCAAACCCTAACAAAACTAACTCGATTACATGATAAATCTCATCCAACCCATCACCGTCCAGCAAGCCTACGATGGAATTACTCACGCACGGCGGTGAGCATCATGAAATTGGTGATGGAGAATGGTTGATGATGACGACGGTGACAAATCCCCCTCTCCGGAGCCCCGAACGGACTCCAGATCAGCCCTCCCGAGAGGTTTTAGGGCTTGGTGGCAGCTCCGTATCGTAAAATGCGATGATTTCTTCTCTCTGATTTTTTTCTCACCGAAAGCAAATATATAGAGTTGGAGTTGGCGTCGGAGGGCATCTAGGGGGCCCACGAGGTAGGGGGCGCACCCTAGAGGGGGGGGTGCCCCCACCCTCGTGGACAAGGTTTGGGCCCCCTGGTCTTCATCTTTGGCGAGGATTTTTTATTATTTTTTCTAAGATGTTCCGTGGAGTTTCAGGTCATTCCGAGAATATTTGTTTTCTGCACATAAAACAACACCATGGCAATTCTGCTGAAAACAACATCAGTCCGGGTTAGTTCCAGTCAAATCATACAAGTTAGAGTCCAAAACAAGGGCAAAAGTGTTTGGAAAAGTAGATACGACGGAGATGTATCACATATCAACTGCCACCAAGCTACAAGAGCTTCGTGATGAACTATAATATGCAAGGGATGGATAAGACGATTCCCGAGCTCTTCGCAATGCTAAAGGCTGCGGAGGTACAAATCAAGAAGGAGCATCAAGTGTTGATGGTCAACAAGACCACTAGTTTGAAGAAAAAGGGTAAAGGGAAGAAGGGGAACTTCAAGAAGAACGGCAAACAAGTTGCTACTCAAGTGAAGAAGTCCAAGTCTGGACCTAAGCCTGAGATTAAGTGCTTTTACTGCAAAGGGCTGGTCACTGGAAGCGGAACTGCCCCAAGTATTTGGCGGAGAAGAAGGATGGCAAAGTGAAAGGTATATTTGATATACATGTTATTGATGTGTACCTTACTAATGCTCGGAGTAGAGCCTGGGTATTTGATACTGGTTCTATTGCTACTATTTGCAACTCAAAACAGGGGCTACGGATTAAGCGAAAATTGGCTAAGGATGAGGTGACGATGCGCGTGGGAAATGGTTCCAAAGTTGATGTGATCGCCGTCGGTACGCTACCTCTACATCTACCTTCGGGAAGAGTTTTAGACCTAAATAATTGTTATTTGGTGCCAGCATTAAGCATGATCATTATATCTGGATCTTGTTTGATGCGAGACGGTTATTCATTTAAATCAGAAAATAATGGTTGTTCTATCTATATGAATAATATCTTTTATGGTCATGCACCCTTGATGAGTGGTCTATTTTTATTAAATCTTGATAGTAGTGATACACATGTTCAAAGTATTCAAGCCAAAAGATATAAGTTTAATAATGATAGTGCAACTTATTTGTGGCACTACCGTTTAGGTCATATTGGTGTAGAGCGCATGAAGAATCTCCATGCTGATGGTCTTTTGGAATCACTTGATTATGAATCACTTGATGCTTGTGAACCATGCCTCATGGGCAAAATGACTAAGACTCCGTTCTCCGGAACAATGGAGCGAGCAACAGACTTGTTGGAAATAATACATACTGATGGATGCGCTCCGATGAGTGTTGATGCTCGTGGCGGGTATCGTTATTTTCTTATCTTCACAGATGATTTGAGCAGATATGGGTATATCTACTTGATGAAACATAAGTCTGAAACATTTGAAACGTTCAAAGAATTTCAGAGTGAAGTGGAAACTCATCGTAACAAGAAAAGAAAGTTTCTACGATCTAATCGTGGAGGAGAATTTTTGAGTTTCGAGTTTGGTCTTCATTTGAAACAATGCGGAATAGTTTCTCAACCCACGCCACCTGGAACACCATAACATAATGGTGTGTCTGAACGTCGTAACCGCACTTTATTAGATACGATGCGATCTATGATGTCTCTTACTGATTTACCGCTATCATTTTGGGGTTATGCTTTAGAGACGGCTGCATTCACGTTAAATAGGGCACCATCAAAATCCGTTGAGACGACACCTTATGAACTGTGGTTTGGCAAGAAACCCAAGTTGTCGTTTCTTAAAGTTTGGGGCTGCGATGCTTATGTGAAAAAGCTTCAACCTGATAAGCTCGAACCCAAATCAAAGAAATGTGTCTTCATAGGATACAAAAGGAGACTATTGGGTACACCTTCTATCACAAATCCGAAGGCAAGATATTCGTTGCTAAGAATGGATCCTTTCTAGAGAAGGAGTTTCTCTCGAAAGAAGTGAGTGGGAGGAAAGTAGAACTTGATGAGGTAATTGTACCTACTCCCTTATTGGAAAGTAGTTCATCACAGAAATCAGTTCCAGTGATTCCTACACCAGTAAGTGAGGAAGCTAATGATGATGATCATGAAACTTCTGATCAACTTACTACCGAACCTCGTAGGTCAACCAGAGTAAGATCCGCATCAGACTGGTATGGTAATCATGTTCCGGAGGTCATGTTACTTGACCATGACGAACCTATGAACTATGACGAAGCGATGATGAGCCCAGATTCCGCAAAATGGCTTGAGGCCATGAAATCTGAGATGGGATCCATGTATGAGAACAAAGTGCATACTTTGGTTGACTTGCCCATTGATCGAAAGCCATAGAGAATAAACGGATCTTCAAGAGGAAGACTAACGCTGATGGTAATGTTACTGTCTACAAAGCTCGACTTGTTGCAAAAGGTTTTCGACAAGTTCAAGGAGTTGACTATGATGAGACCTTCTCACCCGTAGTGATGCTTAAGTCCATCTGAATCATGTTAGCAATTGCTGTTGGGGAACGCTGTAATTTCAAAAATTTCCTACGCACATGCAAGATCATGGTGATGCATAGAAACAAGAGGGAAGAGTGTTGTCCACGTACCCTCATAGACCATAAGCCGAAGCTTTATGACAACGCGGTTGATGTAGTCTTACGTCTTCACGATCGACCGATCCTAGCACCAAAGGTACGACACCTCCGTGATCTACACACGTTTGGTTCGCTGACGTCCCACGAACTCATGATCCAACAGAGTGTCAAGGGAGAGCTTCGTCAGCACGACGACGCGATGACGGTGATGATGATGCTACCGGAACAGGGCTTCACCTAAGCACCGCTACGATATGACTGAGGTGGATTATGGTGGAGGGGGCACCACACACGGCTAAGAGATCAATGATCAACTTGTGTGTCCATGGGGTCCCCCTCCCCCATATATAAAGGAGTGGAGGGGGAGGGGGCCGGCCTCCTAGGCGCGCCCCAAGGGGAGTCCTACTCCCACGGGGAGTAGGATTCCCCCCTTTCCCTAGTTGGATTAGGAGAGAAGGAAGGGGGAGGGAGGAGGAAGGAAAGGGGGGCCGACCCCCCTCCCAATTCAGATTGGGCTTGGGGGCGCGCCCCTCCTTTGCTTCCTTCTTCTCTCTCCCACTATGGCCCAGTAAGGCCCATGTACCTCCCGGGGGTTTCCGGTAACTTCCCGGTACATCGGTAAATGCCCTATCTCACCCGGAACCATTCCGACATCCAAATATAGTCATCCAATATATCGGTCTTTATGTCTCGACCATTTCGAGACTTCTTGTCATGTCTGTGATCATATCCGGGACTCCGGACTACCTTCGGTACATCAAAACACATAAACTCATGATACCGATCGTCACCGAACATTAAGTGTGCGGACCCTACGGGTTCGAGAACTATGTAGACATGACCGAGACATGTCTCCGGTCAATAACCAATAGCGGAACCTGGATGTTCATATTGGCTCCCACATATTCTACGAAGATCTTTATCGATCAAACCGCATAACAATATACGTTGTTCCCTTTGTCATTGGTATGTTACTTGCCCGAGATTTGATCGTGGTATCTCAATACCTAGTTCAATCTCATTACCGGCAAGTCTCTTTACTCGTTCTGTAATGCTACATCCCGTAACTAACTCATTAGCTAGATTGCTTGCAAGGCTTATAGTGATGTACATTACCGAGAGGGCCCAGAGATACCTCACCGACAATCGGAGTGAAAAATCCTAATCTCAATCTATGCCAACTCAACAAACACGATTGGAGACACCTGTAGGGCACCTTTATAATCAGCCATTCACGTTGTGACATTTGGTAGCACACAAAGTGTTCCTCCGGTATTCGGGAGTTGCATGATCTCATAGTCATAGGAACATGTATAAGTTATGGAGAAAGGAATAGCAACAAACTAAACGATCATCGTGCTAAGCTAACAGATGGGTCAAGTAAATCACATCATTCTCTAATGATGTGATCCCGTTAATCAAATGACAACTCGTGTCTATGGTTAGGAAATATAACCATCATTGATTCAACGAGCTAGTCAAGTAGAGGAAAACTAGTGACACTCTGTTTGTCTATGTATTCACACATGTACTAAGTTTCCAGTTAATACAATTCTAGCATGGATAATAAACATTTATCATGATATAAGTAAATATAAATAAAAACTTTATTATTACCTCTAGGGCATATTTCCTTCAGTCTCCCACTTGCACTAGAGTCAATAATCTAGATTACATTGTAATGATTCTAACACCCATGGAGTCTTGGTGCTGATCATGTTTTGCTCATGAGAGAGGCTTAGTCAACGGGTCTGTAACATTTAGATCCGTAGGTATCTTGAAAATCTCTATGTCTCCCTCCTTGACTTGATCGCGGATGGAATTGAAGCGTCTCTTGATGTGCTTGGTTCTCTTGTGAAATCTGGATTCCTTTGCTAAGGCAATTGCACCAGTATTGTCACAAAAGATTTTAATTGGACCCAATGCACTAGGTATGACACCTAGATCGGATATGAACTCATTCATCCAGACTCCTTCATTTGCTGCTTCCGAAATAGCTATGTATTCCGCTTCACACGTAGATCCCACCACGATGCTCTGCTTTGCACTGCACCAACTGACAGCTCCACCATTTAATAAAAACATGTATCCGGTTTGTGACCTAGAGTCATCCGAATCAGTGTCAAAGCTTGCATCGACATAATCGTTTACGACGAGCTCTTTGTCACCTCCATATACGAGAAACATATCCTTAGTCCTTTTCAGGTATTTCAGGATATTCTTGACCGCTGTCCAGTGATCCACTCCTGGATTACTTTGGTACCTCCCTGCTAAACTAATAGCATGCCACACATCAGGTCTGGTACAAAACATTGCATACATGATAGAGCCTATGGCTGAAGCATAGGGAACACCTTTCATTTTCTCTCTACCTTGTGCAGTGGTAAGGCATTGAGTCTGAGTCAACTTCACACCTTGTAATACAGGCAAGAACCCTTTCTTTGCCTGATCCATTTTGAACTTCTTCAAAAATTTATCAAGGTATGTGCTTTGTGAAAGTCCAATTAAGTGTCTTGATCTATCTCTATAGATCTTGATGCCCAATATATAAGCAGCATCACCGAGGTCTTTCATTGAAAAATTCTTATTCAAGTATCCTTTTATGCTATTCAGAAATTCAGTATCATTTCTGATCAACAATATGTCATCTACATATAATATCAGAAATGCTACGGAGCTCCCACTCACTTTCTTGTAAATACAGGCTTCTCCAAAAGTTTGTATAAAACCATATGCTTTGATCACACTATCAAAGCACATATTCCAACTCCGAGAGCCTTGCACTAGTCCATAAATGGATCGCTGGAGCTTGCACACTTTGTTAGCACCTTTTGGATTGACAAAACCTTCTGGTTGCATCATATACAACTCTTCTTTAAGATATCCATTAAGGAATGCAGTTTTGACATCCATTTGCAAAATTTCATAATCATAAAATTCGGCAATTGCTAACATGATTCGGACAGACTTAAGCATCGCTATGGGTGAGAAGGTCTCATCGTAGTCAACTCCTTGAAGTTGTCAAAAACCTTTTGCAACAAGTCGAGCTTTGTAGATAGTAATATTACCATTAGCATTAGTCTTCTTCTTGAAGATCCATTTATTCTCTATGGCCTGCCGATCATAGGGCAAGTCAACCAAAGTCCACACTTTGTTCTCATACATCGATCCCATCTCAGATTTCATGGCCTCAAGCCATTTTGCGGAATCTGGGCTCATCATCACTTCCTCATAGTTAGTAGGTTCATCATGGTCAAGTAACATGACTTCCAGAATAGGATTACCGTACCACTCTGGTGCGGATCATACTCCGGTTGACCTACGAGGTTCGGTAGTAACTTGATTAGAAGTTTCATGATCATCATCATTAGCTTCCTCACTTACTGGTCTATGAATCACTAGAACTGATTTATGTGATGAACTACTTTCCAATAAGGGAGAAGGTACAATTACCTCATCAAGTTCTACTTTCCTCCCACTCACTTCTTTCGAGAGAAAATCCTTCTCTAGAAAGGATCCATTCTTAGTAACGAATATCTTGCCTTCGGATCTCTGATAGAAGGTGTAACCAACAGTCTCCTTTGGGTATCCTATGAAGACGCATTTCTCCGATTTGGGTTCGAGCTTATCAGGTTGAAGCTTTTGAACATAAGCATCGCAACCCCAAACTTTAAGAAACGACAACTTGGGTTTCTTGCCAAATCATAGTTCGTAAGGTGTCGTCTCAACGGATTTAGATGGTGCCCTATTTAACGTGAATGCAGACATCTCTAAAGCATAACCCCAAAATGATAGCGGTACAATGAGAGACATCATAGATCGCACCATATCTAATAAAGTGCGGTTACGACATTCAGACACACCATTACGTTGTGGTGTTCCAGGTGGCGTGAGTTGCGAAACTATTCCGCATTGTTTCAAATGAAGTCCAAACTCATAACTCAAATATTCACCTCCACGATCAGATCGTAGAAACTTGATTTTCTTGTTACGATGATTTTCCACTTCACTCTGAAATTCTTTGAACTTTTCAAATGTTTCAGACTTATATTTCATTAAATAGATATACCCATATCTGCTCAAATCATCTGTGAAGGTGAGAAAATAATGATGTCCGCCACGAGCTTCAATGTTCATTGGACCACATACATCAATATGTATGATTTCCCATAACTCTGTTGCTCGCTCCATTGATCCGAAGAACGGAGTTTTAGTCATCTTGCCCATCAGACATGGTTCGCAAGTACCAAGTGATTCACAATCAAGTGATTCCAGAAGTCCATCAGAATGGAGTTTCTTCATGCGCTTTACACCAATATGACCTAAACGGTAGTGCCACAAATAATTTGTACTATCATTATCAACTCTGCATCTTTTGGCTTCAATACTATGAACATGTGTATCACTACTATCAAGATTTTGTAAAAATAGACCACTCGTCAAGGGTGCATGACCATAAAAGATATTAATCATATAAATATAACAACCATTATTCTCTAATTTAAATGAATAACCGTCTCACATCAAAGAAGATCCAGATATAATGTTCATGCTCAACGCTGGCACCAAATAACAATTATTTAGGTCTAAAACTAATCCCGAAGGTAGATGTAGAGGTAGCGTACCAACGGTGATCACATCGACTTTGGAACCATTTCCCACGTGCATCGTCACCTCGTACTTAGCCAATCTTTGCTTAATCCGTAGCCCCTATTTCAAGTTGCAAATGTTAGCAACTGAACTAGTATCAAATACCCAGGCACTACTGTGAGCATTAGTAAGGTACACATCAATAACATGTGTATCAAATATACCTATCACTTTGCCATCCTTCTTCTCCGCCAAATACTTGGTGTTGTTCCACTTCCAGTGACCAGTTCCTTTGCAGTAGAAGCACTCAGTATCAGGCTTAGGTCCAGACTTGAGTTTCTTCACTCGAGAAGCAACTGGCTTGCAGTTCTTTTTAAAGTTCCCCTTCTTCCCTTTACCCTTTTTCTTGAAACTGGAAGTCTTATTGACCATCAACACTTGATGCTCCTTCTTGATTTCTACCTCTGCAGCCTTTAGCATTGCGAAGAGCTTAGGAATCGTCTTATCCATCCCTTGCATATTATAGTTCATCACGAAGATCTTGTAGCTTGGTGGCAGTGATTGAAGAATTTTGTCGATGACACTATCATCAGGAAGATTAACTCCCAGTTGAGTCAAGTGGTTGTGGTACCCAAACATTCTGAGTATATGTTCACTGACAAAACTATTCTCCTCCATCTTGTAGCTGTAGAACTTATTGGAGACTTCATATCTCTCAATCCGGGAATTTGCTTGAAATGTTAACTTCAACTCCTGGAACATCTCATATGCTCCATGACGTTCAAAACATTGTTGAAGTCTCGGCTCTAAGCCGTAAAGCATGGCACACTGAACTATCGATTAGTCACCAGCTTTCCTCTACCAGGTGTTCACAACATCTGGTGTTGCTCTTGCAGGGGGTTTGTCATCTAGCGGTGCTTCCAAGATGTAATTCTTCTGTGCAGCAATGAGGATAATCCTCAAGTTACGGATCCAGTCCGTGTAGCTGCTACCATCATCTTTCAACTTAGCTTTCTCTAGGAATGCATTAAAATTAAACGGAACAACAACACGGGCCATCTATCTACAACAACATAGACATGCAAAATACTATCAGGTACTAAGTTCATGATGAATTAAAGTTCAATTAATCAAATTACTTAAGAACTCCCACTTAGATAGACATCTCTCTAATCATCTAAGCGATCACGTGATCCATATCAACTAAACCATGTCTGATCATCATGTGAGATGTAGTAGTTTTCAATGATGAACATCACTATGTTGATCATATCTACTATATGATTCATGCTCGACCTTTTAGTCTCAGTGTTCCGAGGACATATCTGTATATGCTAGGTTTGTCAAGTTTAACCCGAGTATTCTGCGTGTGCAAAACTGGCTTGCACCCGTTGTATGTGAATGTAGAGCTTATCACACCCGATCATCATGTGGTGTCTCGGCACGACGAACTATAGCAACGGTGCATACTCAGGGAGAACACTTATACCTTGAAATTTAGTGAGAGATCATCTTATAATGCGATCGCCGAACTAAGCAAAATAAGTGATATGATATGGCCATCATCATCTTGTGCCTTTGATCTCCATCTCCAAAGCACCGTCATGATCACCATCGTCACCGGCTTGACACCTTGATCTCCATTGAACCATCGTTGTCGTCTCGCCAACTATTGCTTCTACGACTATCACTACCGCTTAGTGATAAAGTAAAGCAATTACATGGCGATGGCATTTCATACAATAAAGCGACAACCATATGGCTCCTGCCAGTTGCCGATAACCGTGTTACAAAACATGATCATCTCATACAATAAAATTTAGCATCATGTCTTGACCATATCACATCACAAGTTAGACGTCCTCTACTTTGTTGTTGCAAAAACAAGTTAGACGTCCTCTACTTTGTTGTTCCAAGTTTTACGTGGCTGCTACGGGCTGAGCAAGAACCGTTCTTACCTACGCATCAAAAACCACAATGCATCAAAAACAGAATCTGGCAAAAACAGAACAGTCTGTAGTAATACGTAGGTTTTGAATAATTATGTAACCCCAAAAATTCTGAAATAAATTGGTGGACGTGAGGAATTTGTATATTAATCATCTTCAAAAATAATCAACCTAATCGCACTCTCCAGTAAAAAATGGCAGCAAATCTCGTGAGCACTAAAGTTTCTATTTTTTACAGCAAGATCGCAAAGACTTCCCCCAAGTCTTCCCAAAGGTTCTACTTGGAAAAAACACTAATTAAAAGCATAAAACCACATCTAAACAGAAGCTATATGAATTATTTATTACTAAATAGGAACAAAAAACAAGAAACAAAAATAAAATTGGGTTTCCTCCCAACAATCGCTATCGTTTAACGCCCCTAGCTAGGCATTGATAATTTCAATGATGGTCACATGAAAGACAAGAATTGAAGCACAAAGAGAGCATCATGAAACACGTGACAAACACATCTAAGTCTAACATACTTCCTATGCATATTCATCTTATAGGCAAACAAAATATCATAGCAAGCAAAAACTAGCATATGCAAGGAAGCGGAAAGAAACGATAGCAATCTCAACATAACGAGAGATAATTTAGTAACATGAAAATTTCTACAATCATATTTTCCTCTCTCATCACAATTACATGTGGGATCATAAGAAAATTCAACAAAATAGCTATCACATAAAATATTTTCAACACGATCCACATGCATGCAAATTTTACACTCTTCCAAAATAGTGGGATTAACATTAACTAAAGTCGTGACCTCTCCAAACACACTTTTATCGAAAATTGCATAAGATTGAACATTCTCCAAATACGTGGGATCTAAAGTTGACACTCTTCCAAACCCACTTTCAATATTGCAAACATGATTATCAATCTTATATTCATCATGGGGCTTAAATAAATTTTCAAGATCATAAGAAGACTCACCCCAATCATGATCATTGCAACAAATAGTAGTCATAGCAAAACTAGCATCCCCAAGCTTGAGGTTTTGCATATCATTAACTCAATTTCCATTAAGTGAATTTATAATAACATCATTACAATCATGCTTTTCATCGAAGGAACTATCAAGTATGGGTGCAATAGCAACGATCTCATGTTTAACATAAGGAACTATAGCAAACTCATCTTCATAAATATTGGCATCATGGCCACAAGAATAGCAAGCATCATGTTCATCGAGGGATATTTCAATCAAATCATAGGAATTATAATTATATATAGATTCATGCATATTATTATTTTCTTCCCAAGCAATAGTCATTCTTTCAATATATTCTTTGACATAGACATTATGAGCATAGTTTTCATAGCAATATTTAAGTATGTCAAAATTTTCAGATTCATAGAGAGTAATATCATACTTTTCAATCAAAGAAGCAACTTCATAAGCACCATTAAAGCAACTAATTCTTCAATTTGTTCGATATCATAGTAACTATAAACACCCTTTGCATAAGAAGATAAGATTTCATTATCATTAAACTCACATAGGTAGGGGAGGTGTATTTTAGGGTTCTTAGAGCAACAAGAAAAATCATAAATTTCACAAAGATTCCAAGCATAACATAGCAATCTGTTTATTTGATCCCATAAGAGTGTCCCTTTTTCAGACAAACGATGACACATAAAATGAGCATGCTCATCTAAAAATTTCCCATCGACTAGGCTAGTTGGGGTTTCAGCACGAGCGCAGAAGGATCGAAGATGATCCAAGTAGAACACTTCAAGGGGATCCATATCAATAGATTTTTAGCAAGCAAAGATGCAAGCAAATAGAAGGTACATGGGAACACAAACAAAGATACATACAGGAAGAAGGAGAAGAAAAGGCAAAGTGAAGTGGGGGAGAGGAAAACGAGAGGCAAATGGCAAATAATGTAATGCGAGGGATAAGAGTTTGTGATGGGTACATGGTATGTCTTGACTTGTGCATAGATCTCCCTGGCAACGGCGCCGGAAATCCATCTTGCTACCTCTTGAGCTTGTGTTGGTTTTCTCTTGAAGAGGAAAGGGTGATGCAGCACAGTAGGTAAGTATTTCCCTCAGTTTTTGAGAACTAAGGTATCAATCCAGTAGGAGACTACACGCAAGTCCCTCTTACCTGCACAAACAAACAAGAACCTTGCAACCAATGCGTTAAAGGGGTTGTCAATCCCTTCACGGTCACTTACGAAAATGAGATCTGATAAAAATAATAAGATAAATATTTTTGGTATTTTTGTTGTATAGATTGGAAAATAAAGATTGCAAAATAGAAATAGCAAGTTGATAGGAAAATAATATGATGGAAGATAGACCCGGGGGCCATAGATTTCACTAGTGGCTTCTCTCAAGAGAGCAAATTCTACGGTGGGTGAACAAATTTGTTGGGGATTTGGTGCGACATATGCGAAAGCATGGCTTATCATGGTGGGGGCGAGTAGAACATCGCCGGTGCCTAGAAACGGGATGAGGCGAAGACATGCACGCCGGCGAATCTTACCCAGCTTCAGGGCTCTCCGAGGAGATAATACCCCTACTACTGCTCTGCAGGGTCTCCGCATGATCACTATGGCAAGGTGTTTACACAGTTGCTCCTTGAGCTGTTTCTAGGAGGTAGGAGAGGGCAAGGCTAGCTCTCTCCCTTCTATATGATCTGGTCTAGAGCTAATGGGTTCCAACCCTTTGCATGGGTGCCCTGGGGGGTTTATATAGGCCAACCCCCCAGGGGTACAATGGTAATCTGGCTGGACGCGGGCCCAGCCGTCAGCGCCTCTAGTCACATCTCCATCACATCTTGATTAATGGTGCGTGGGCCCTGGGGGAGGGCTCGGCCGACTCCCCCGGGCCAACTTCCGACGGGTCCGACTAGTGGTCCTCTTGCCGTCTCTTGGTGTCTCACCGTCTGGTGGGACCCGCTGCCTCTGAGCCGTACAGACAAGCCGTCGTGGATGCAGGATTCGGTCCTGCGGTGCTGATGTCAGGGCCAGCACGACAACAGTGCCACGCCGCACGGAGATCTTTCGGGGTACGGCATGCTGTGGCCATGCCCGCCCTTGGTAAGGGGCGGGAGTGGGCTTCACTGTAGCCACTCCCCTGCCCTGTCCCCCTTGATGAGGTCACGAGGTTTGTTGGAATCGCAGGCCGACTCCCCAAAGCCGGCTTCTCCGGAAGTCGCCAGTCAGGAGTCGGCTTACCCTGCGGTCGTCCCTAGGACTCGGCCGCGAGTGGTCAGTTGGCCGTCTTGTCATGGACTTCTTGAAGGCGGCTCTCCATCCTGGGGTCTTGAGGGACGCAGCCTGCCCCGATGTCTTGAAAGGTTCTAGGGCTCGGGTTGGCCTACCCGTGGCCCACTACTCCGACAGTAGTCCCCGAAGCTGGTGAGGCACCTCGGACGATCGGCCGAGAAGCCTCAGCAGTTTCTCTTTCCGGGTGCTCAACACATGGTCTTTGATTGACTTCTGCTCGCACAATATTTCGAACGTCACGGTGGGATCCAAGTAGCGTGCTGGCTAAGCCTCCAGGCTGCCGCCCGTTCTAGGCCTGTCATGCAATACCACGTGGCTGGGCCGTCCTGCCAGCCTACGTGCGCGACGGGACAGGCCCATAGGCGGGGCCCGCCACTACCGCGCCTCGGCGCCCGAGTGGATCCGCTGCGGCCCCGGCGGACGGTTGAGATTCTCGTGGAGTTATTGCGCGCAGTAACTTTATCGTGGAACATGGGGGTCGTGGGGCCGTGGGCGCAGTAAATCCCCACGTCCGCCCCCTCGGCTTCGCAGCCCACGGGGCTATAAGTAGGGGGAAGAGGGGGGCACACGCGCCCCTCCTTCCCACCACTCCTCACTTTCTTCCTTCTCACTGCTCCTCGCTCTCCTCCTCCTTCTTCTTCTTCGCTCCGCTGCACTCCCAAGCTCCGGCGAACACCACGGCGATCAGCTCGCGATGAGTTCTTCCTCCGCCGTCGCGCCTCCCCCGATGCGCTCCGGCACTTGGGACGGTTCCGAAGTTCACGACGACCACATCGAGTTCCTTCGCCGGACTCGTCGGCTTCCCGGCGAGGATCACGTGCGGGTGCGCCTTGCTCCGAAGGGGGAGATTTCCCCCGCGCCGCAGGAGGGCGAGCGGGTCATCTTCCGCTCGCACTGCTTGCGCGGGTTGGGGCTGCCGGCGACCAGTTTCTTCCGATCTTTCCTGGACTTCTACGGCCTCCAGCCACACCACCTCACCCCCAACACAGTCGTGCTGCTGTCTGCCTTCGTGGCCTTGTGCGAAGGCTTCCTCGGAGTCCTCCCCACCCTCGAGCTCTGGGGGAGTTCTTCTTCTCCAAGCTCGGCACCCAGGCCGCGGGCGTGCCGGCTCAATGCGGTGCTTTCATCGCCGTGCGGAGGTCGGGGGCCGACAATACCTTCCCCTCCATCTCGCTGATAAAGTCGGTGAAGATGTGGCAGAGATCCTACTTTTACGTCAGGAGCATCTCCGCAAGGGGGGACTGGGTCAACCTGCCGGCTTTCGAAGCCGGCCCGCCAGCTGGGCGACTGCCCAACTGGTCGTACCGGGCCAAGTCACTAACGCTTGCGGGAGCCGGCGCCATCGCGCGACTTCGAGTGCTGACGCAGTCGGAGGGTTTGACTGGTCCAGACCTGCTGGCCGCCTTCGTGGCGTGCCGAGTTCTCCCACTCCAAGGCCGCCCCCACATGATATGCCAGATGAGCGGGCACCGCGACCCGAGTCGGATGTGGACCAAGGACATGCCTCACGAAGAGGTGCCTTCATGGTGAACTACCTCTCGGATAGCAAGCTCCTGGAGGATTGGCGGTTCGGCAAGGAGCCGTACTCCTGCGCCAACCCTTTGCCCGTGGTGAGTTGTCTGTCCTTTCTTTCTTCGGATTGTCTTCTCTCTCGCCGAGTTTGTTTTGACCAGTCGGCTTTGGTCAGAATCCCCTCCTCCACCCGCCAGCCGGCACCTCGGGGCCGGCCCGCGAGTTCCTCGCCGACCGGGCGGAGAGCAACATCGACGACCCCGATCTGGGGGCGGAGGCTCTAGAGGACGACGCCAAGGGAGGAGGAGGAACAGCAGGCGACTTCAGGCCTTCGGCCACTTTCGCCGACTGGCCTGACGACGACGCCGAGGGGGAAGTTGCCCCCCGCCATCGGCCAGGAGCCAGCCAGCCTGGCGCGGGCTCTTCTGCTGCGCCAGGTGCTCCAGGCGGCGGGAAGAAGCGCAGGGCCGTGCCGACCTTGTTCGGCAGTCGGCCGAAGAAACCCAAGGGTTCGGCTGCGGCGACCCGGCGGGATGAGGCGGCCGTGAAGGCCATCCGCTTCCGTAAGGAAGTGAAGAAGCCACCATTGGTCTCCGAGTGAGTATTCTGTCTTAATGCTTTATTCTTTCTTTGTGGCTTTGTCTGAGTGTTTGCTTGCTCCCCTTGCTTCAGGGCTCCCCTCACTCTTGAGAGGGTCACCGCCGCCTCCGTCATGGGGTCAGCGGAGACGTCCGCCACCAGTCGGCAGATTGACCCCGCTGCTGACCTCCGGGAGGCGACGGAGCGGAATGCACAGGAGAAGCGCAACGAAGAAGAGGCCGTTCACCTGGAGAAGGCGGAGGCCTCTGCCAACAAAAAACTGGCGGAGGCCAAAGCCACCGCCACGACGAAGTGGCAGGCTGAGGAAACTGCACGCCGCCAATCGGCGGTGTTCGTCACCCCATTGAACTCTGCGTCGCCGCCTCCGGAGTTCACGGGGTAGACTGGGGAAGCCGGCAGTGAGAACCCCGTCGTGGAGAGGGAAGGCGGCGACCCCTCTACGCCGGACGTGATTGTTCCGCCGCCGCCTCCGCCTCCATCTGCGAGTGCGCAAGGGGAGCAGCCAACGGACCATCCGGTGCCGCCGACCGAAGACAAGGCCGTGGCGAGGCTGCTCCTCCAAGTCGGCTCGCCAACGCGCCGCCGTCTGGAGAAGGCGACTTCGGCACCCTGCCCCCTGGAAGCCGGCACCGCCAGCTCGGCGATCCCAGACGCCGAAGCGACAAGCGCCGCACCCATTGGGTGGGTGCGAGGAGGCGGCACAGGGCCGCTGAACCAGGCGCTCCTGGACGTCCAGGCGAAGCTTCGCGCTGAGGGCGACGCTCTCCAAAGTTGCACCAAGGCGTTCCTGGCGTCGCGGGAAGCCGTCCGGGTATGTTTTTTCCTTTGGTCTTTGTTTTCTTGTTCCTCTCTGTGGGGGCGCGCCAGTGCACCCACTAGGTGTAGTCCCTGAGTTTTGGGCTGGCTGCTGAGCAGGCGGCCCGGAACTCCAATTGATGAACTCTGGGTATTAAGTTTTTGTCTGAAACGTTTGACGTAGGATTACCACAACCTCCGCGTCACTGCCTTCAACCGTAACGTTGAAGAGCTGGGCAAGCGGACCGCCGAGTTTGTCGGAGAGCCGGAGTAAGTCCTTTTCCTTCTTTGCGGGGGCGCGCTGGCGCACCCGCGGGCTGTAGTCCCCGAGATTCGGGCCGACTGCTGAGCAGTCGGGCCGGATCTCCCCGGCGACCTTCTTTACCTGATGACTTAACGCCTTCTTTCTTCCTTCTTTTCAGGAGCCAACACTGCTCTTCAAAGCAGCTGAGTGATGCCAACTCCGCTTTGCGCGCCAAAGAGGAGGAGTGCGGCAAGCTCGCCACGGAGCGCGACCTGCTGGCCACTCAATTGGCAGAGTAGAAGGAGCTACTTGTGAAGACGCAGAGGGAGGCGGAGGAGATGGAAACCGCCCTCCTAGCCGAGTTCGCGAGCGAGCGCTCCTCCTGGTCCGACAAGGAGGCGATGCTGGCCTCCGGCTTCCATGAGATTGAAGACATCATTGATGGTGGGTTTCTTTACTTTCTTTCTTCGAGCTGCCAATTTAAGTCGTGCCGACTTCTGGTTTTTGACTTGCTTCTTTGTTTCTTCTTGTCTTTGCGGACTTCTTTCCTGGGCACTCGCAGGCCGCCATCCAAGCCATTGAGGCTGACCGAGAAGGTCGGAGGGGGCAGAGATTGCCGCCGACGCCCCCCGAACTCTTGACGAGCACATCCTGAGCATCGAGGCTCGCCTTCGGCCGGCTCACCGGATGCTGCGCCGGCTTCAGCGTGTTGGTGCCCAGGCGATTGCCGCCCTGTGGCCGGACATGCAGGCTCCGTGCACCCCCAGCCTGACGGCCGACTGGCTAGAGGTCGTGGCTGGTCGTCTTGAGGCCTGGGAGGGCTCTTCGGCCCGAGCTGGAGCGCGCCGGGCCTTGGAGTTCGTCAAGGCATGGTATCCGGGGCTGGATCTAGACCGGCTGGCCACGCTTCGGTCGGAGGCCCAGCCGGAGCTGGCAGCAGTGGAGGACACCCTCGTCAAGCGTGCTGCGGCGATCGCCGAGTACACCGAAACCAGCATCTTCGTCCCCGAGCGGTCTGAAGACGGCGAGGAGGTACCGCCGGAGTGGTTTGGGATGAACCCAGACTACAACGAGGACTCGGCGGAGGTGATTGGCTCCAGCGTCGAGGAAGAAGGCGAGGCGGAGGACGGAGGCGAGACGGAGGCACCAGAAGACGGAGCAGACGGCCAGCCTCAGCTCGACCGCGCCTCCAGCAACGAGCCGCGTGCGACCGACCCGACTGCCACCGGAGGCGATCAAGCCGAGACTAGCCAGCCGGCCGCCCCGACGCCTGATGCTGCCGCCTCCTCCGACCCTCCGAATCCGTCTGCTGCTTCCTAAGCTGCCGCTTTATTTTATCTGCTTCAGTAGTCTTTGAAGAACTTGTTAATTCGCACAATTCCACCCGCGGGGTGTATTTTGAACTTCTGCTCGAAGATTTGGCCAAGGGCCTATGTTATGTAAATATATTTATCCGAGTTCCATCTTTTCTTGCTTATTGCTCTTTTGGCTTTTTTCCTTTGCTGCTTTCTCTTAGTTGCCTGCCTTGCCAATCGGACGGCCGCTCTGCGGACTGCCGCTGGATCAAATGCTTGGCTACTTTGGGAAGGCAAGTACTTAGCCGTTTTTAAGAGTTTTTGAGCAAGTTGAATAGAAGACGGTAATCCGACTATTGAGAGTCGGTTTGCGAGAAAGGCTGGAAGCCGTCTTGAGCTATGTTTTATGCTTTGAGTCCTTAGCCATTTTTCATGCGAATGCCCATTCTACCTTACTTCTGCCCACCATTTAGTCGCTCTGCGAGCTGCGGCTTCTGACAAGAGACGGTTTAGGCATTTACACACTACTTGTCTGACTGCAGGAAGCATTTCATAGTGCAAGGCGGCAAGTCCCCGGGCCGACTTGTCGAGCCCGGTGCCAAGCGGTATGACAAAGAGTAACATACTTGTAGGCATAACCTTTATCATACAGACAAAAGAGGGCAGTCCCCGAGTTCGTCTCGGGGGACCCGAAGTCTTGGTACTTTAATACAAAAGGTAGCGTGGTACATACTTCATCAACTGTAAAATATTTGGAGGAGATTTGCATTCCATGGCCGCTCTGTCTCCTTGCCGGAGTCATCCCTCTTGCGTGCTCGGTGCTTCTGAGCATCAGTCAGGTAGTAGGAGTCGTTGCCCAGTACTTTGCTGATGATGAAAGGGCCTTCCCAAGGCGCCGACAGCTTGTGCTGGCCGGCTGTTCGCTGGATCAGCCGGAGCACAAGGTCGCCTTTTTGGAAGGATCTTGGCCTGACCTTCCTGTTGTGGTATCGGCGCAGGCTCTGCTGGTAGATGCTGGACCGGCTGAGTGCCAACAGCCGGCCCTCTTCCAGCAGATCGACGCCGTCTTGTCGTGCTTCTTCTGCTTCCTCCTCGGTGTACATGGTGACTCGTGGGGAGTCGAACTCTATGTCCGTTGGGATGACGGCTTCGGCACCATAGACGAGGAAGAAAGGCGTGAAGCCGGTTGACTTGTTTGGAGTCGTGCGCAGACTCCAGAGGACGGCTGGTAGCTCATCGAGCCAGCAGCCAGCCGAGCGCTCCAGAGGCTCGATCAGCCGGGGCTTGATGCCGGACAGGATGAGGCCGTTTGCTCGCTCCACCTGGCCGTTTGACTGTGGATGGGCGACGGACGCTAGGTCCAGTCGGATGCCCTGTGTTGCGCAGAAACGGGCCAAGGCGCCTTTGGCGAAATTTGTGCCGTTGTCGGTGATGATGCTGTGTGGTATGCCGTACCGAATTGTGATATCGGCGATGAAAGTCACGGCAGTTGGACCGTTCAGCTTCTTGATTGGCTTCGCTTCTATCCACTTGGTGAACTTGTCCACTGCGACAAGTAAGTGAGTTAAGCCACCTCGTGCTGTCTTGAATGGTCCCACCATGTCTAGACCCCAAACTGCGAAAGGCCAGGCAATGGGGATGGTCTTGAGTGCAGAAGCTGGCTGGTGCGGCTTGGAGCTGAACTTCTGGCACCCTTTGCATTTTTGGACCAACTCCTTGGCCTCTTCCAAGGCAGTTGGCCAGAAGAAACCGTGTCGAAAGGCTTTGGCGACGAGTGCTCTTGAAGCCGCATGGTGGCCGCACTCGCCTTGATGGATGTCTTTGAGAATCACTTGGCCTTGCTCTGGCTCTACGCAGCGCTGGTAGACACCAGTGACGCTGCGCCTGACCAGCTCTCTGTTGACTATGGTGTAGGCTGCCGCCCGGCGTTGTACTTGCCGAGATGAGGTCTCATCCGTCGGCAGCTCTTTGTTCACCAGGAACTTGAGGATGGGTTGGGCCCATGAGGGTGCTGCTATTTCTTCGACTGCCAGAACTGCGACTTGGAGGAGGGCGGTTGGGCTGGGAGGCGGCGGGTTGGAGTCAACAACCGCTTGCTGGGTTAATGAAGTCCCCAGGCCGACTGGCGCGGCCCTTGGGCCGAGTTCTGGAGTCTTCGAGTCCGCCGCCGCGGTCCCCGGGCCGGGTTCGACTGTGGCGGCTTTGGAGTCATCCGCCAAAATCCCCGTACCGACTGCCGGGCTCTGGAGTCGGATCCGACGTCTTCGGGAGGAGCCGGCACAAAAATGGAGTCTGATTCTGGTGAAGGCTTGACAGACGGCTTGAGGAGGCGTTGAAGGGCGACGCCAGATGGTATTGCTTGGCGGGTAGAGCCGATTCGTGCCAAGGCATCTGCTTGGTTGTTGTCGTTTATTGGCACATGGAGGAACTCGCACCCTTTGAAATACCCGCTGAGCTGCTGCACGAGGAAACGGTAACTCGCCATGTTTGCATCTTTCGCGTCCCAGTCGCCAGATGATTGCTGGACCACTAAGTCCGAGTCGCCATAACACAAGATCCGGCGGATGCCAAGTTCTTTGGCAAGCCGGAGCCCATGAATGAGCGCCTCGTACTCGGCGACGTTGTTGGAGGCAGCGAAATGGATTTGTAATGCGTATTTGAGCTTGTCGCCTTTAGGAGAGGTGAGGACGACGCCGGCTCCCAAGCCGGTGCGCATCTTGGAGCCGTCGAAATGCATCCGCCAATGGGTGGAGTCAGGAGCTGGAGGTAGGTACTGGGTCTCGGCCCAGTCGACGAGGAAGTCGGCCAGTGCTTGTGACTTGATAGCGGTGCGGGGCTGGTAGTGGATGGTGTAAGGAGCCAGCTCTATGGCCCACTTGGCCACTCGGCCAGAAGCATCTCGGCTACCAATGATCTCGGCAAGTGGGGCCGTGCAGACCACCGTGATTGGATGCTCTTGAAAGTAAGGCTTCAATTTCTTGGCAGTAAAGTGTACACCATAGCACATCTTCTGGTAGTGGGGGTAGTTCTGCTTGGAGGTCGACAGTACTTCGCTCAGGTAATATACCGGTCTCTGGATAGGTAGTGCCTTGCCTTCCTCCTTGCGTTCCACTACAATGACCGTGCTGACCACCCGGCTGGTGGCGGCGATGTACAGGAGCATAGGTTCCTTGGGAGTCGGAGCCGCCAGGACGGGTGGAGTAGTCAGCATCTTCTTCAACTGGAGAAAAGCTTCGTCCGCCTTATGGTTCCACTCGAAAAAAGTGGTCTTCTTCATCAGTTGGTATAAGGGAGAGCTTTCTCGCCCAGCCGACTGATGAATCGGCTGATGGACGCCAAGCAGCCAGTGAACTTTTGCACATCCAGCAGTCGGCTGGGTACCTCCATTCTCTCAATGGCCTTGATCTTTACTGGGTTGCATTCTATGCCGCGTTCAGAGACCAGGAAGCCAAGGAGCTGGCCGGCTGGTACTCCGAAGACACACTTCTCGGGATTGAGCTTGATCTGGAATCGGCGCAGGTTCTCAAAGTCTCCTTGAGGTCTTCCAGCAGTGTTCCACGCTTTTCCGTCTTCACCACCACGTCGTCCACGTAGACGTGGGCGTTCCTGCCGAGCTGCTTGAGGAGGCACTTCTGCATGTAGCGCTGAAAGGTGGCGCCGGCATTCCTTAAGCCGAACGTCATGGTGAGGTAGCAGAAGGCTCCAAACGGCGTGATGAAGGCGGTCTTCAGTCTGTCAGCCGGGTTCAGCTTGATCTGGTGATATCCTGAGTATGCATCCAAAAAACTCAACAGCTCGCATCCGGCTGTGGAGTCTATCACCTGATCGATTCTTGGTAGAGCAAATGGGTCCTTGGGGCAGGCCTTGTTGAGGCTCGTGTAGTCAATACACATTCGCCACTGCTTGTTCTTCTTCAGTACCAGGACCGGATTTGCTAGCCATTCTGGAAAGAACACTTCCATAATGAAGCCGGCTGCTAGGAGTCGGGCTATCTCTTCTCCGACAACTCTTCTCTTCTCTTCTGATAGGCGGCGCAGGGGCTGCCTGACCGGCTTTGCATCAGATCGGACATGTAACTTGTGCTCGGCGAATTCCGTCGGTACACCTGGCATGTCTTTGGGGGACCATGCGAAGATGTCCCGATTCTCACGGAGGAAATCGACGAGCTCGCCTTCCTATTTGCTGTCGAGGTTTGCACCTACGACGGCGTACCTCTCTGGGTGCTCCGGATCCAAGGGTATCTTCTTTGTCTCTTTGGCCGGCTTGAACGAACCCTCAGCCTCCGACTCTTTTGGGTTGGGCGATACCTCAGGCTGCTGCCGGCCATCGCCACAACTCGCTCAAGGAGCCGCTTCTCGGCCGCGATTACCGGGGACTCGGCCAGCCGACTGCTCTCAGCCGCGCAAGCAGACAACTTCCGGTAGTTGCCAGCCACAGTCAGAATTCCCCTGGAACTAGGCATCTTCATCTTGAGGTAGGCATAGTGGGGACCGCCATGAACTTGGCCAAGGCGGGTCAGCCAAGTAGCGCATGGTATGGGCTCTCAAGGTCCACCACCTCAAACCAAACAGACTCTCTGTGGAAGTGATCTTTGTCTCCAAAGAGGACGTCCATCGGGATATTGCCGATTGGCGAGCAAGAAAGCCCAGGAACAATGCCGTGGAACACAGTTCAGCTGTTCTGAAGCTGTCTTTGCTTGATTCCTAACTTCTCCATGGTGTCCTTGTACAGGATATTGATGCTGCTGCCTCCGTCTATCAGAACTCGCGAGAAACGCGTGGCTCGTCTGTCCGTAGCAAAGGTGGCGTCCAGGACCAAGGCATAGGAGCCCGGACACGGCATCACTTCTGGGTGGTCAGCCCTGCTCCAGCTGATGGGCTTCTCAGACCAGTGCATGAACTCTGGCGTCTCCGACGCTACTGCATTCACCTCTTGTCGCTGCAGCTGCCTGCTGCGTCGATCATCAGCCACACTGGTGAACACCACGTAGGCTCCATGCTCTTCAGGGTATTCGTCTTGTACCGCGCCCACTGGCCTGACAGCCGGCTGCTGGGGCGGCGGTGGAGGCGGTTACCCAGCAGGCGGGGAGGTAGGAGGCCGTCTCCCTTGGCGATCCTGGTGAGCCAGTGGCACTTCCGGGTGGTGTGATTCGACGGCTTCGCGCCGCTATGGAACTTGCAAGGTCCATCCAAGGTCTTCTCATAGGAGAAGGCCGGCAACCAGTTTGGCTTGCCGCTGTCGCTTGGGCGGAGGTTGCTCATCTGGCTACTGGGCTTCAATGGTCGCGACTTGCCGACTGCTGGAAGCCGGCTGCGGGGCCTTGCGCTTGTGGTCGCCCTGCTGTTGTCGCCGGTTGGCATCTGCCGCCGGAGTTCTTGGAGCTTGAGGAGCCACTTTGCCAGTTGTGCTGATTTGAATCTCCGCCTTCATGGAGGAGTCGGCCGTGGCGTACTTGTCCGCTATGATCAGCAGCTCGTCGAGGGTTTCTGGCTCGTCGCAGAGGAGCTTGTGCTTGAGGAGGGTGCCTTCTCTGCACCCGGTTGTGAAGTACTCAATGGCCTGCACCTCATGCACGCCCTCACAGGAGTTCCGAAGCTCGGCCCAACGCGTGAGGTAATCACGAGTTGACTCGTCGGGGCCTTGCACGCACAAGGAGAGCTGACGAGGCTTGGGAGGACGCTTGTACATGCTGGTGAAGTTGCGGACGAATGCTTCAGTGAAGTCGACCCAGCTATTGATGCTGCGGGGCTTTAGGCTGTTCAGCCATGTCCGGGCCGTGCCCTGGAGCATGAGCGGAACGTACTTTACAGCGACGCACTTGTTGCCGTTCGCTATGCTGACAGCCGTGGAGTAGTCGACTAGCCAGTCTTCCGGCTTCACGGAGCCGGTATAGTTGGGCGTGTCTCTTGGGAGCGTGAACCCTCTGGGAAAGGGCTCGTCCCGAATGCGGGGCCCGAAACAAGGCGGACCCAGCTCGTCTTCTTCTTCCAGCGCTAAGGATCGGTGAAGTCGGTCGACCCGGTGGCGGGCGTCATTCTCTCCAAGTCCCTCTCGGCGGCCAAGGCGGTCGCCGAGAGTCGGATGGTCAACAGGCGGCGGGGAGACTTGCCTCTCCTTGCGGGGAGGGGGAGGCGGACAGTCGTTCCACTGCTCTCGGGCGGCCGTCTCGGACACGCTCTATGGTAATGCGAGTCCAACTGTGGCTGACAGCCGGCTCCCTGTCCCTTCTTCCTCGGGCGATGCCAGTTGGCGTCCGAGACGTCGCGCCTTGATCTCGGTGAAGGTCGTCGTTTGGCCGCTGCGGCGCCTCCATGCGGCAGCCGGCCTCGTTCTGCGCGGCGGCCGCGTCGAGGAGCCGCTGGACTCGCTCCATCATGAGGCGGCGCTCTTCGCCCTCGAAATTGTCCAGCTCATCCGCCGCTGCCTGGGCGGCTCGGATGTTCTCCGCTGGTATAGCGTACACAGGGCGGCTTGCCCCAAATAGGTTGGCGATGGCTACGCCGCGCTACTGGACCGTGCCAAGGCGGCTGGGCCCCACCGGGGCCGGCGAGCCGCCGACGTCAGGATCCATCTCCCGCTGGTAGGCTTCTGACAAGCGTCTCATGCTGGCCAGCTTCTTCGCGCCTTCAACGAGCTGAAGGCGGCGCACCTCCAACGTCTCTGCGTCAGCGTCTTCCGGAACGGGTGCAGTTAGGTCTTGCAGCGCCACGCCGAGTGAGTAGTGCGCTCCTCCGCCGGGAGCTCGTCATGACTGATGACGAGCACCTCGGTGACGGTGCTTCCGTTGCTCTCCGCGCGAGGGAGAGGTTCATCGTAGACCACCATGTTGGTGGGGAATGCGTCGAGCGATGCGGTGTCGGAGTCGACCAGCATCGGGTCGGTGGAGCCCACAGACTCCAAGTCTATGGCAGGCTCGCCGGAAACGTGGAGTTGATCGAGGAGGCCCGCGAGGAGGCTCTCGGGGCCGCCCGTGCCTGCGTTGGATGCAGGTTCGTCGGAGAGGCGGACCTCACCGACAAGTTCGGCCAGGTAGCTGGCTGCGCAGGTGATCTCAACGCCGCTTAGCGCGTCAGCGCAAACTCCGTCTAGCGTGCCTGGTTGGCTGCGCTTGCCAGGGAGAAAAATGGTTCCCGTCCAGAACAGGTCTCCTGACAGCGGTGCACCAGGCCCCACGGTGGGCGCCAAATGTCGGGGGTTTGGTGCGACATATGCCAAAGGATGGCTTATCATGGTGGGGGCGAGTAGAACGTCGCCGGTGCCTGGAAACGGGATGAGGCGAAGACATGCACGCCGGCGAATCTTACCCAGCTTCAGGGCTCTCCGAGGAGATAATACCCCTACTGCTGCTCTGCGGGGTCTCCGCATGATCACTATGGCAAGGTGTTTACACGGTTTCTCCTTGAGCTGTTTCTAGGAGGCAGGAGAGGGCAAGGCTAGCTCTCTCCCTTCTATATGATTTGGTCTAGAGCTAATGGGTTCCAACCCTTTGCATGGGTGCCCTGGGGGGTTTATATAGGCCTACCCCCCAGGGGTACAATGGTAATCTGGCTGGACGCGGGCCCAGCCGTCAGCGCCTCCGGCCTCCGTCTTCTCTGCCGACCGCTGGGGCCCGCCGGCTGGCAGGACCTGCTGACTGGCCTGGTACGGAGCCGAAAGGCCGCGTCCGCCGCGGGTGGGTCTTGCCAGCTGCTGATTACTGTAGCCGTGCTTCTGATGACGCGGGCTTGATCATGGGGTCGTGGCAACAGCCCCACCGCCTGGCGGGCGATCACTATTGCCACTCTCCATCACATCTTGATTAATGGTGCGTGGGCCCCGGGGGAGGGCTCGGCCGACTCCCCCAGGCCGACTTCTGACGGGTCCGACTAGTGGTCCTCTTGCCATCTCTTGGGGTTTCACCGTCTGGTGGGACCCACCGCCTCTGAGCCATACAGACAAGTCGTCATGGGTGCAGGATTCGGTCCTGCGGTGCTGATGTCAGGGCCGGCACGACAATAGTGCCACGCCGCACGGAGATCTTCTGGGGTACGGCGTGTTGTGGCCATGCCCGCCCTTGGTAAGGGGCGGGAGTGGGCTTCACTGTAGCCACTCCGCTGCCCCGTCCCCCTTGACGAGGTCACGGGATTTGTTGGAATCGCAGGCCGACTCCCCAAAGCCGGCTTCTCCGGAAGTCGCCAGTCAGGAGTCGGCTTACCCTGCGGTCGTCCCTGGGACTCGGCCGCGAGTGGTCAGTTGGCCGTCTTGTCGTGGACATCTTGAAGGCGGCTCTCCGTCCTAGGGTCTTGAGGGGCGCAGCCTGCCCCGATGTCTTGAAAGGTTCTGGGGCTCGGGTTGGCCTACCCGTGGCCCATTACTCCGACAAAATTACTGTTGAGCAATTGATAGAAAAGCGCATAGTAATGAGAATATCTAGGCATGATCATGTATATAGGCATCACGTCCACGACAAGTAGACCGAAACGATTCTGCATCTACTACTGTGACTCCACACATCGACCACTATCCAGCATGCATCTAGAGTATTAAGTTCATAAGAACAGAGTAACGCATTAGGCAAGATGACATGATGTAGAGGGATAAACTCAAGCAATATGATATAAACCCCATCTTTTTATTCTTGATGGCAACAATATAAATAGGTGCCTTGCTGCCCCTGCTGTCATTGGGAAAGGACACGCAAGATTGAACCTAAAGCTAAGCACTTCTCCCATTGCAAGAAAGATTAATCTAGTAGGCCAAACCAAACTGATAATTCAAAGAGACTTGCAAGATATTTAAATCATGCATAAACGATTTCAAAGAAGAATCAAATATTGTTCATTGACAATCTTGATCATAAACCCACAATTCATCGGATGCCGACAAACACACCGCAAAAAAATTACATCGAATAGATATCCAAGAGAATCAAGGAGAACTTTGTATTGAGATCCAAAGAGAGAGAAGAAGCCATCTAGATAATAACTATGGACCCGAAGGTTTGTGGTACACTACTCACACATCATCGGAGCGGCTATGGTGTTGATGTAGAAGCCCTTCGTGATAGATTCCCCCGCCGGCGGAGCGCCGAAAAAGGCCTCAAGATGGGATCTCATGGGTACAGAAGGTTGCGACGGTGGAAATAGGGTTTCATGGTGCTCCTGGATGTTTTCGGGGTATATGGGTATATATAGGAGGAAGAAGTACGTCGGTGGAGCTGCGAGGGGCCCACGAGGGTGGGGGCGCGCCTACCCCCTGGGCACGCCCTCCTGCCTCGTGGCCTCCTCGCTTCTTTCTTGACGTCCACTCCAAGTCTCCTGGATCACGTTTGTTCAAAAAATAACTCTCCCGAAGGTTTCATTCCGTTTGATATTCCTTTTCTGCGAAACAATGAAATAGGCAAAAAAATAACAATTTGCACTGGGCGTTTGGTTAATAGGTTAGTCCGAAAAATAATATAAACAGGTATATTAAAGCCCATTAAACATCCAAAATAGATAATATAATAGCATGGAACAATAAAAAATTATAGGTACGTTGGAGACGTATCAATACGCCTAGTTGATGTGAGATTATCTTCTCCTTTTTTTGTCTTCTCCACAACCACCATTCTATTCCACATATAGTGCTATGTCCATGGCTCACGCTCATATATTGCATGAAGATTGAAAAAGTTTGAGAACATCAAAACTATGAAACAATTGCTTGGCTTGTCATCGGGGTTGTGCATGATTAAATACTTTGTGTGATGAAGATAGAGCATAGCCAGACTATATGATTTTTTAGGGATAACTTTCTTTGGCCATGCTATTTTGAGAAGACATGATTGCTTTGTTAGTATGCTTGAAGTATTTTTATTTTTATGTCAATATTAAACTTTTGTCTTGAATTTTTCGGATCTGAACATTCTTGCCACAATAAAGAAAATTACACTAAGAATTATACTAGGTAGCATTCCACATCAAAAATTCTGTTTTTTATCATTTACCTACTCGAGGACGAGCAGGAATTAAGCTTGGGGATACTTGATACATCTCCAACGTATCTATAATTTTTGATTGTTCCATGCTATTATATTATCAGTTTTGGATGTTTAATGGGCTTTAATATGCCTTTTTATATTATTTTTGGGACTAACCTACTAACCAAAGGCCCAATGCAAATTGCTGTTTTTTTGCCTATTTTAGTGTTTCACAGAAAAGGAATAAAAAACGGAATCCAAACAGAATGAAACCTTCGGGAGAGTTATTTTTGGAACAAACGTGATGTAGGAGACTTGGAGTGGACGTCAAGAAAGAAGCGAGGAGGCCCCGAGGCAGGAGGGCACGCCTAGGGGGGCCAGGCGTGCCCCCACCCTCGTGGGCCCCTCGCAGCTCCACCGACCTACTTCTTCCTCCTATATATACCCATATACACTGAAAACATCCAGGAGCACCACGAAACCCTAGTTCCACCATCGCAACCTTCTGTACCCGTGAGATCCCATCTTGGGGCCTTTTCCGGCGCTCCGCCGGAGGGGGAATCGATCACGGAGGGCTTCTACATCAACACCATAGCCTCTCCGATGATGTGTGAGTAGTTTACCACAGACCTTCGGGTCCATAGTTATTAGCTAGATGGCTTCTTCTCTCTCTTTGAATCTCAATACAAAGTTCTCTTCGATTCTCTTGGAGATCTATTTGATGTAATTCTTTTTGCAGTGTGTTTGTCGAGATCCGATGAATTGTGGGTTTATGATCAAGATTATTTATGAAAAATATTTGATTCTTCTCTGAATTCTTTTATGCATGATTTAATATCTTTGCAAGTCTCTTCGAATTATCAATTTGGTTTGGCCTACAAGATTGATCTTTCTTGCAACGGCAGAAGTGCTTAGCTTTGGGTTCAATCTTGCGGTGTCCTTTCCCAGTTACAGAAGGGGTAGCAAGGCACATATTGTATTGTTGCCACCGAGGACAGAAAGATGGGGTTTATATCATATTGCTTGAGTTTATCCCTCTACATCATGTCATCTTGCCTAATGCATTACTCTGTTCTTATGAGCTTAATACTCTAGATGCATGCTGGATAGCGGTCGATGTGTGGAGTAATAGTAGTAGATGCAGAATCATTTTGGTCTACTTGTCGCGGACGTGATGCCTATATACATGATCATGCCTAGATATTCTCATAACTATGTGCTTTTCTATCAATTGCTCGACAGTAATTTGTTTACCCATCGTAGAATTTGCTATCTTGAGAGAAGCCACTAGTGAAACCTATGGCCCCCGGGTCTATCTTCCATCATATTATTTTCCTATCTACTTGCTATTTCTATCGTTGTTTATTTTGCAATCCTTATTTTCCAATCTATATAGTAAAAATACCAAAAATATTTATCGTATTATCTCTATCGGATCTCACTTTCATAAGTGACCGTGAAGGGATTGACAACCCTTTATCGCGTTGGTTGCGAGGTTCTTGTTTGTTTGTGCAGGTACTAGGGACTTGCGTGTTACCTCCTACTGGATTGATACCTTGGTTCTCAAAAACTGAGGGAAATACGTACACTACTTTGCTGCCTCACCCTTTCCTCTTCAAGGGAAAACCAATGCATGCTCAAGAGATAGCAGCAGTGATTGAAGAACTCTGTCAATGACACTATCAACTGGAAGATTAACTCCTAGCTGAGTCAAGTGATTGTGGTACCCAAACATTCTGAGTATATGCTCACCGACAGAACTATTCTCCTCCATTTTGCAGCTGTAGAACTTATTGGAGACTTCATATCTCTCAATCTGGGCATTTTCTTGAAATATTAACTTCAACTCCTGGAACATCTCATACGCTCCATGACGTTCAAAATGTCATTGAAGTCCCGGTTCTAAGTCGTAAAGCATGGCACGTTGAACTATCGAGTAGTCATCAGCTTTGCTCTACCAGGTGTTCATAACATCTGGTGTTGCTCCTGCAGCAGGTTTGGCACCTAGCGGTGCTTCCAGGACGTAATTCTTTTGTCCAGCAATGAGGACAATCCTCAAGTTACGGACCCAATCCATGTAATTGCTACCATCATCTTTCAACTTAGCATTCTCTAGGAATGCACTAAAGTTCAACGGAACAATAGGAAGGGCCATCTATCTACAACAACATAGACATGAAAAATACTATCAGGTACTAAGTTCATGATAAATTAAAGTTAAATTAATCATATTACTTAAGAACTCCCACTTAGATAGACATCCCTCTAATCATCTAAGTGATCATGTGATCCATATCAACTAAACCATATCCCATCATCACGTGAGATGGAGTAGTTTTCAATGGTGAACATCACTATGTTGATCATATCTAGTATATGATTCACACTCAATCTTTCGGTCTCAATGTTCCGAGGCTAGATCTGCATATGCTAGGCTCGTCAAGTTTAATCCAAGTATTCCACGTGTGCAAAACTGGCTTGCACCCATTATATGTGAACGTAGAGCTTATCACACCCGATCATCACGTGGTGTCTCGGCACGACGAACTGTAGCAACGGTGCATACTTAGGGAGAACACTTATACCTTGAAATCTAGTGAGAGATCATCTTATAATGCTACCGCTGAACTAAGCAAAATAAGATGCATAAAGGATAAACATCACATGCAATCAATATAAGTGATATGATATGGCCATCATCATCTTGTGCCTTTGTTCTCTATCTCCAAAGCACCATCATGATCACCATCGTCACCGGCTTGACACCTTGATCTCCATCAAAGCATCGTTGTCGTCTCGCCAACTATTGCTTCTACGACTATCGCTACCGCTTAGTGATAAAGTAAATCAATTACATGGCGATTGCATTTCATACAGTAAAGCGACAACCATAAGCCAGTTGCCAATAACTCTGTTACTAAACATTGATCATCTCATACAATAAAGTTTAGCATCATGTCTTGACCATATCACATCACAACATGCCCTGCAAAACAAGTTAGATGTCCTCTACTTTGTTGTTGCAAGTTTTACGTGGCTGCTACGGGCTTAGCAAGAACCGCTCTTACCTACGCATCAAAAACCACAGCGCAGTATAGTGATTGCTTTTGGATCTTCAGAAAGAACCATGTTCATTGAATCCGATTCAACTAAAGTTAGAGAAACAGACACCCACTAGCCACCTATGTGCGAAGTACGTCGGTAGAACCAGTATCACATAAGTGTACGCGTAATGTCGCTTCATCCAACAATACCGCTGAATCAAGAATCAACTAGCGACGGCAGGCAATATGTATATACCCACACCCACAACTCCTTTGGGTTCTACTCGTGCATATAAAATCTACACATAGACCTGACTTTCATACCACTGTTGGGGAACACAGTAATTTCAAAAAAAAATCCTATGCACACGCAAGATCCATCTAGGTGATGCATAGCAACGAGAGGGGAGAGTGTTTTCCACGTACCCTCCTAGACCATATGCAGAAGAGTTATGACAACGCAGTTGATGTAGTCGTACGTCTTCACGATCCGACCGATCCTAGCACCGAAGGTAGGGCACCTCCACGATCTGCACACGTTCAGCTCGGTGACGTCCCACAAACTCTAGATCCAGCTGAGGTCGAGGGAGAGTTTCGTCAGCACGACGGCGTGATGATAGTGATGATGAAGTTACCAACGCAGGGCTTCACCTAAGCTCTACAACGATATGACCGAGGTGGAAATTTGTGGAGGTGGGCACTGCACACGGCTAAAACAATCAACTTGTGTGTTCTAGGGTGCCCACCTCCCCATGTATATAAAGGAGGGAGAGGGAGACCGGCCGGCCCTCCTTGGCGCGGCCCAAGAGGGGAATCCTACTAGGACTCCAAGTCCTAGTAGGTTTCCACCAAAAGGGAGAGAGGGGGAAGGAAGGAGAGGGAGAGGGGAAATGAAAAGGGGCCGCCGCCCCCTCCTAGTCCAATTCGGACTCAAGGGGGAGGGGGCGCGCGGCCTGCCCTGGACGCCCCTCTCTCTCCACTAAGGCCCATCGAGGCCCATTAGTTCCCCTGGAGTTTCCGATAACCCTCCGACACTCCAGTTTTATTCGAAACTTCCCCGGAACACTTCCGGTGTCCGAACATATCCGTCCAATATATCAATCTTTATGTCTCGGCCATTTTGAGACTCCTCGTTATGTCCGTGATCACACCCGAGACTCTGAACTACCTTCGGTACATCAAAAGACATAAACTCATAATAACGATCGTCATCGAACGCTAAGCGTGCGGACCCTACGGGTTCGAGAACTATGTAGACATGAACAAGACTCACTTACGGTCAATAACCAATAGGGGAACCTGGATGCTCATATTGGTTCCTACATATTCTTAGAAGATCTTTATCGGTCAAACCGCATAACAACATATGTTGTTCCCTTTGTCATCAGTATGTTACTTACCCAAGATTCGATCGTCGGTATCTCAATACCTAGTTCAATCTCATTATCGGAAAGTCTCTTTACTCGTTCTGTAATGCAACATCCTGTAACTAACTCATTAGTCACATTGCTTGCAAGGCTTATAGTGATGTGCATTACCGAGAGGGCCCAGAGATACCTCTCCGATGCACGGAGTGACAAATCCTGATCTCGATCTATGCCAACTCGACAAACACCATCGAAGACACCTGTAGAGCATCTTTATAGTCACCCAGTTACGGTGTGACGTTTGACAGCACACTAAGTGTTCCTCTGGTATTCAGGAGTTGCATAATCTCATAGTCATCGGAACATGCATAAGTTATGGAGAAAGCAATAGCAGTAAACTAAATGATCATCGTGCTAAGCTAACAGATCGATCAAGTCAATCAAATCATTCTCTAATGATGTGACCCCGTTCATCAAATGACAACTCTTTGTCCATGGCTAGGAAACTTAACCATCTTTCATTAACGAGCTAGTCAAGTAGAGGCATACTAGTGACACTCTATTTTTCTATGTATTCACACATGTACTAAGTTTCTGGTTAATACAATTCTACCATGAATAATAAACATTTATCATGATATAAGGAAATATAAATAACAACTTTATGATTGCCTCTAGGGCATATTTCCTTCATAATTATGGATTGGTAGAAATACTTGTGTTCAAGTTTTCGATTCCCATAACATGCATGTATGGTGAACTGTTATCTGATGAAGTCGGCGCATGATTTTTTATTTTCATTTTATTGTGTGGAGGTCGGGAGCGCGCGATGGTTAACTCCTACCAATCTCTCCCCTAGGAGCATGCGTGTAGTACTTTGTTTCGATGGATAATATTTTTTTGCAATAAGTATGTGAGTTCTTTATAACTAGTGTTGAGTCCATGAATTATAGCACTCTCATCCTTCCACCATTGCTAGCCTCTCTAGTGCCGTGCAACTTTCGTTGGTACATTAAACCCACCATATACCCTTCCTCAAAACATCCACCATACCTACATATTATGACATTTCCATAGTCATTCCGAGATATATTGCCATGCAACTTTCACCATTCCGTTTATTATGACACGCACCATCATTGTCATATTGTTTTGCATGATCGTAAGATAGCTAGTATGATGTTTTCATGGCTTGTCCGGTTTTTTGATGTCATTTGCTACGCTAGATCATTGCACATCCCGGTACACTGTCTGAGGCATTTGTATAGAATCATATTTTGTTCTAGTATATATCGAGTTGTAATTCATGAGTTGTAAGTAAATAAAAGTGTGGTGATCATCATTATTAGAGCATTGTCCCACGTGAGGAAAGGATGATGGAAGCTATAATTCCCTCACAAGTTGGGAATAGTCCCCGGACTATATAAAAAATAAAAGAAGCCAAAGAAGCCCAAATAAAAGAAAAGAGGCCAAATAAGGTCAAAAAAAGAGAGAAGGGACAATGTTACCATCCTTTTTCCATAATTGTGCTTCAAAGTAGCACCATGTTCGTCATGATAGAGAGTCTTCTATTTTGTCACTTTCATATACTAGTGGGAATTTTTCATTATAGAACTTCGCTTGTATATTCCAATGACGTGCTTCCTCAAGTTGCCCTAGGTCTTCGTGAGCAAGCGAGTTGGATGCGCACCCACTTAGTTTCTTTTTGAGCTTTCATACACTTATAGCTCTAGTGCATCTGTTGCATGACAATCCCTACTCACTCACATTGATATCTCTTTATGGGCATCTCCATAGCCCGTTAATACGCCTAGTTGATGTAGACTTTCTCCTTTTTGTCTTCTCCACAAGCACCATATTCTGTTCCACCTATAGTGTTATGTCCATGGCTCATGCTCATGTATTGCGTGAAAGTTGAAGAAGTTTGAGAATACTAAAGGATGAAACAATTGCTTGACTAATATTGGGGCTGTGCATGATGAAATACTTTGTGTGATGAAAATGGAGCATAACAAGACTATATGATTTTGTAGGGATAACTTTCTTTGGCCATGCTATTTTGAGAAGACATGATTGCTTTATTACTATGCTTGAATTATTATTGTTTTTGTGTCAATATTAAACTTTTGTTTTTAATCTTATGGATCTGAATATTCATGCCACAATAAAGAAGATTACATGCATAAATATGTTAGGTAGCATTCCACATCATGTTTTTATCATTTACCTACTCGAGGACGAGCATGAATTAAGATTGGGGATGCTTGATACGTCTCCAGCGTATCTGTAATTTTTTGTTCCATGCTATTATATTACTTATTTTGGATGTTTTATATGCATTAGTATGCTATTATATATTATTTTGGGAACTAACCTATTAACCTAGAACCCAGTGCCAGTTTATGTTTTTTCCTTGTTTTTGAGTTTTATAGAGAAGGAATATCAAATGGAGTCCAAATGGAACATAACTTCCGCGACGATTTCTCTTGGACCAGAAGACATCCAGAAGAATTGGAGAGGGGGACAGAGGAGTCCCGAGGAGGTCACACCCAGGGGGCGCCCTAAGGGCTTGTGGGCCCCTCGGGTGTCCTCTAACCCTAAGTCTTGCACTATAAATTCCCAAATATTCCCAAACCATCAGAGACATCCACCAAAATACTTTTACGCTGCCGCAAGCCTTTGTTCACATGAGATCCCATCTTGGGGCCTTTTTGGCACCCTACCGGAGGGGGATTCGATCATGGAGGGTATCTACATCAACCTTGCTGCCGTTCTGATGAAGCTTGAGTAGTTTACCATAGACCTAAGGGTCCATAGCTAGTAGCTAGATGGCTTCTTATCTCTTTATGATCTTCAATACCATATTCTCCTCGATGTTCTTGGAGTTCTATCCGATGTAATATTCTTTTGTGGTGTGTTTGTCGAGATCCGATGAATTCTGGATTTACGATCATATTATCTATGAATATTATTTGAGTCTTTTCCGAACTCTTTTACACATGATTAAATATCTTTGTATTTCTCTTCGAATTATCGGTTTGGTTTGGCCAACTAGATTGGCTTTTCTTGCAACAGGAGATGTGCTTAGTTTTGGGTTCAATCTTGCAGTGTCCTCACCCAGTGACATAGTAGGGGTAGCGAGGCACGTATTGTATTGTTGCGATCAAGGGTAAAAAGATGGGGCTTTCATCATATTGCTTGACTTTATCCCTCTACATCATATCATCTTACTTAAGTCTGGATGCATGCTGGATAGCGGTCGATGTGTGGAGTAATAGTAGTGGATATAGAATTGTTTTGGTCTACTTGACACGGACGTGATGCCTATATTCATGATCATTGCCTTGGATATCATTATAACTTTGCGCTTTGCTATTAATTGATCGACAGTAATTTGTTTACCCATTGCATGTTTTCTTTCAAGAGAGAAGCCTCTAGTGGAACCTATGGCCCTCGAGTCTATTTTCCATCATATATTTTCTAACCTATAAACCAAAAACCCAAAAATATCTTGCTGCAATTTATTTAGATTTACTTTAGTTTGCTCTTTTATTTATGGTTTATACTTATCTCTATTAGATCTCACTCTTGTTCGTGACCATGAAGGGATTCACAACCCCCTTTTCGCGTTGAGTGCAAGTGTTTGTGAGTTTGTGCATGTGCAAAGACTGGAGACTTGTGTGTTTCTCCTAATGGATTGAAACCTTGGTTCTTAACTAAGGGAAATATTTTTCTCTACTTTGCTGCATCACCCTTTCCTCTTCATGGAAAAAATCAACGCAAGCTCAAGAAGTAGCAGCCACCCACCTACTAGTGCACCCAACCGGCGCCTGCATCGCTGAGGGAGTCCTGGATTAGGGGGTCCTCGGACAGCCGGACTATATACTTTGGCCGGACTGTTGGATTATGAAGATACAAGATGAAGACTTCGTCCCGTGTCCGGATGGGACTCTCCTTTGCGTGGAAGGCAAGCTTGGCAATTCGGATACGTAGATCTCCTCCCTTGTAACCGACTCTGTGTAAACCCTAGCCCCCTCCGGTGTCTATATAAACCAGAGGGTTTAGTTCATAGGACAACAATCAGAATCATAGGATAGCTTCTAGGGTTTAGCCTCTATAATCTCATGGTAGATCAACTCTTGTAATACTCATATCATCAAGATCAATCAAGCAGGAAGTAGGGTATTACCTCCATCGAGAGGGCCCGAACCTGGGTAAACTTTGTGTCCCCTGCCTCCTATTACCATCTGCCTTAGACACACAGTTCAGGACCCCCTACCCGAGATCCGCCGGTTTTGACACCGACATTGGTTCTTTCATTGAGAGTTCCACTGTGTGGTCGCCATAAGGCTTGATGGCTCCTTCGATCATCGGCAATGATGCGATCCAGGGTGAGGGTTTTTCTCCCCGGACAGATCTTCGTATTCGGCAGCTTCGTACTACGGGCCAACTCGCTTGGCCATCTAGAGCAGATCGAGAGCTACGCCCCTGGCCATCAGGTCAGGTTTGGAAGCTTATACTACACTGCCGACATCCGCGGAGACTTGATCTTCGACGGATTCGAGCCCATGACGGGTGCGCCGCACAGTCTAGACAAGCATGACTTAGCTCGGCCGTCGAAGGGTGTTCGGGAGATCGCACCTATGGCTACTCCGGCCTTCGATCCGGAGTAGATCGTGTCGTCCGAGGACGTGTGGATAGACCCCGCCACGGAGGCCGCACACTCAGCGGCGATAGAGCCGAATACTGACTTCACCCCCTATGAGACCTGTGTTGCCAGCCAGACCCTTGGATTCATCCCCAGCCAGTGGCTCTGAACCGCCTGCATCCGTGACCATCGAATCTGATTGGGCACCGATCATGGAGTTTGCCTCCGCGGATATCTTTCAACACTCGCCCCTGGGCAACGTGCTAAGTTCATTAAGGTCTCTCTCCTTGTCAGGAGACCCTCGGCCGAACTATGTACGACTTGAGCGGGAAGCGGACAACGAAGAAATTCATTACCCACCCACCACCCACCTAATAGCCACTGTCGAAGACTTCACCGATAGGCTTGATTTCGGCTCTGAAGACATCGACGGTATGGACGACGATGCAGGAGAAGAATAGGAACCACCGCCCACAGGGCGCTAGACAGCCACTCCATCACATGATATATACATGGTGGATACACCCAAAGAAAACAATGACGAGGAACGGAAGGATGCAGCAGAGGGTAATCCCCTCGAGAAGCAACCAAAGCAACGACTTAGGCGCCGCTCCAAATCCCACCTCGGCAAAAACAGCGACAACAGTGTAGGAAAGAATAATACCCCGGTCGACTCCAAAGCAAACGACGACCACATGGACCCAGCGATAGAGCAGGATGACCCAGCGGACGCCAAACATAGTACGGAGCCATTGCTCAATCACAATGACGCCGAGGGTAAATCTCACCAACCTGTCTCCGGAGAGGAGAACAGTCCGGACGATGACGCACACATCATCCCAGAAAGGCACTTAGAGCAAGAGAACCTCCATGGAAGGCTTATTGCCACCGCAAGGAGTCTATAGAAGCAGAAGCAAAGGCTTAAAGACGCGCAAAATACACTCAACAATAGATGGAACAAAGTGCTCGACACTGAAGAAAAGTACTGTGGCAGTTGCCAGACAAAGAGCTATTCAAAGCGCAAGCTACTGCCTGAATTCGATGACGAGGCCTTCGAGCCCACACAGCCGAAACATAAAACAGCCGATCAGCTGGATCGACCACCCCGTGGCCGCGATAGGGCGGCTAATGATGTCGAACATAAGTCAGTGCACGACTTACATGGGGACTTGCACAAAAAAGCCGGTCTGACCAGGTCCATCTATGGATCTAGGAAGTGCGCTCCAGTAGAGAATCAAAACAGAACACTACAACCGCCGGAACACCAAGGCACATCCCAATACAGGGGTGCTGCACACCCTCTATGCTTCATCGATGAGGTGCTGGATCACGAATATCCCGAGGGATTCAAACCCGTGAACATAGAGGCATACGACGGAATGACAGACCCTGGAGTCTGGATCGAGGATTTTATCCTCCATATCCATATGGCTCGCGGAGATGATCTCCACGCCATCAAATACTTTCCCCTCAAGTTGAAAGGACCAGCCCGACACTGGCTGAAGAGCCTCCCTAAAAACTCAATTGGAAGTTGGGAAGAGCTTGAGGATGCTTTTAGGGCTGATTTTCAAGGGACCTATGTCCGACCTCCAGATGCAGACGATTTAAGTCACATAATTCAACAGCCCGGAGAGTCTGCCCGAAAGCTTTGGAATAGATTCCTCACAAAGAAGAATCAAATTGTCGACTGCCCGAATGCCGAAGCCCTAGCGGCTTTCAAACACAGTGTCCGGGATGAATGGCTTGCCAGACACCTCGGCCAGGAAAAACCAAGGACAGTGGCAGCCCTAACAAGCCTTATGACCCGCTTTTGCGCGGGTGAAGATAGTTGGCTGGCCCATAGCGGCACCAGCGACCCAGGCACATCCGAAGTTAGGGATGGCAATGGAAAACCACGCCGCAATAAGAGCAAGCGTCGAAACAATGAAGACAGCCCAGACAACACGGCGGTAAACGCTGGATTCACGGGCTCTCAACCTGATCAACGGAAAAAGCCATTTAAAGATAGCAGAGATGGACTGTCCAGCCTAAACAAGATTCTAGACCGATTATGTCAGATTCATGGCACCTCCGACAAACCGGCGAATCACACCAACAGGGAATGCTGGGTCTTCAAGCAAGCCGGCAAGCTAAACGCCGACCACAAGGGGATGGAGACACCAAGTGAGGACGCTAATGAACCTCGCCACTCGAACACTGGGGGATAGAAAAAATCCCCACCAGAGGTCAAAACAGTGACATGATTCACGTAGCGAAGAGGAGGAGCAAACGCGCACTGCGAGACACATGCGCCATAGAGCCCGTCTCCCCCAAGTTCAACCCCTGGTCGGACTGCCCGATCACCTTTGATCGTAAGGATCACCCGACTAGTATCTGACACGGAGGATCAGCTACCTTGGTACTAGACCCAATAATTGATGGATACCATCTCACCCGAGTCCTTATGGACGGCGACAGTAGTCTTAACCTGATATATCAGGACATAGTCCGCAAAATGGGGATAGACCTGACAAGAATCAGCCAAAGGAATACTACCTTTAAAGGAGTAATACCAGGCCCAGAGGCCCACTGCATGGGCTCTTTAATACTAGAGGTTGTATTCGGTTCTCCCGACAACTTACGAAGTGAAAAGTTAACCTTCGACATCGCTCCGTTCCGAAGCGGCTATCAAGCACTACTCGGAAGAATGACCTTCGCTCGTTTTAATGCAATACCGCGTTACGCTTATCTTAAGCTTAAGATGCCCGGTCCACGTGGCATCATCATAGTTAGCGGAAATACAAAACGTTCCTTAAGTGCCGAAGAAAGTGTGGCAGCTTTGGCAACCGAACACTAAGCGGCCTCTCCAACCAGAATAAATGACTGGTCGTTAAGACCGCGGACACGGCTAGATGAGTCCGGCGCACCACTAGCTGTAATAGCTCAGATAAACCTAAGGCTAGGTCGATGGATATACCCCCATGGGTGGTGCTAGGGGCTTCCCACATGTAAAAAGGACTACAGTCAACTTGATCTTATTTAGATTGAATTTTAATGGTTTATTAAGAATAACCAATTTTTCTCATGAAAACTTTCACCTGGGCTTTTCTCTCTTACAGATGATCATTGTGCTACACCTTTCCAGGATACGGTACAACGGAGACACAGGCGCAGACGTGCAGCATGGCCCCGTTCAAAGGTTTCTTTTTAGATTAAGACCCTGTGTAAACCTTTTTCACTGTCTCTTGTTGCTTCACACCCTCAGGATACTCAACATAACCAAGAGGGATGCTGGCATTATTGACATTTTTGTCACGTCAGACTAATGCACATACCTGGAAATTTAGGGCTTATTATCGAGGGCGTTACTCAGCCCAGTATGCATTGTAAAGACCGAATACCTTAGGGAGTGTTTGGCGTCGTGAGTTTGGCCTTATATGCATCAGCTCTGAATCATGTCTTTAGTCAATAGTTGGGTTTCCCCGGCTCCCATGTTTTGCTACCTTACATTTCGCTCTATCGGCAAAGGTGGCACCGGGAGAACTACTGCGATTGTGCCTTGGTTCATCTGGATGAGCACCTTAGTAGAGAAAGCCGAAATCTGACTGTCGTGATAAAGCATGAGACTGGTCAACCACTCGAGGACTCAGCGGAATCTTCGTGATTCCTCTGCATTAATGAAGGACTGGGTTCCCGGTCATGTATGAACATGCACCGTATTCGGATAAGCGCGGAAGTACCAGGGGCTATATAGTAGCCCCACTGTCAAACTCCTATGGCTAAGTGAAAGTGTTAAAGCAATATAGTTCGATTGCCTTGTTCGCCACACTATCACCTCCTTCATGGACCAAGATGTTGGATCAAGTGTGAACATGTGCTTTTCCGAACACCCCTGCATTATATGCGTGGGGGCTGAAGCCGATGACTGCAAACTTTCAGGTTATATACACACATAAAACGGCCGCACAGGAGGCATCATAATACTTTCAGGCAAAAGTATAAACACAACCTTTATAATCCAAATAGCATTGTTTTTACAATGGGCATACATGTCACTCAAACATAATACTCTTTGAGCACTGACCCTCTATTAAACGAGCGCCTTCTAGGACTTCTTCAAAATAGTGCTCAGCCGAGACCTGGCCTACGGCCGGACCCCGGTTCGTAATAGCAGTGGCATCCATCTCTGCCCAGTATGTCTTAATACGGGCAAGAGCCATCCGCGCACCCTCTATGCATGCCGACCTCTTCATAGCATCGATGTGCGGCACATCACCAAGGAAACATTGCACTAAACCAAAATAACTATTCGGCCTTGGCCCTTCCGGCCAAAGATGATCCACGACAGTCCTCATGGCAAGCCCGAACAACCTATGGAGCTCAGCCCACTCGGACATTTGCTCATTTAGCAGCAACGGACGCGTTGGAGCACTGAACTGCGACCAGAACAACTTCTCCACTTCATGAACTTTTTGATCTTTGAAAAAGGCAGTCGCATCAGCAACACTCATTGCCAGGTCTGAATATGCGTCTGCAGCACTCCACAATTGATCTAGAGGGGCATACTTCGGATCTCCGAACTTCGTCTGCAACAAAAAGGGTTTCCCAGCCGTGATATCTCCGGCTTGAAGAAGCTCCTCCTTCACCGCTCTGACTTTAGAGCGGGTCTCCTTGGCTGCTACCATGGCCTTCTCCAGGTCCGCCACTTTCGCTTGGCTTTGCTTTTCAAGAAGCTCATACCGGTCGGCGACATCCTTCAGCTCAATAGCCATCGTGGCTATTTTATCTTCGCTCTTGCGATGAGCAGCCTGCTCGGCTCTTAAGTCTTCGGCCGCCTTTAAGGCAGCCGCATCACTCCACCTGGCTTGTTCCTTGGCTCGGGCAAGTTCCGCCCAAAGGTTCTCCACGGCGGCAGCTCCATCTGCAGTCACAACATATTATAGATATTAGCATCATGCCCCTCTTAATATTTGTTGACCACCTGAAAATACATACCCTAAGCCTCGTCAAGCCGCTTGTTCACAAGCGCAATCTCGGCATCTGCCGCGTCAAGTTGCCGGCTCATTCCGGCCAACTCAGCAGTAATACGTCTCCGTCGTATCTATAATTTTTGATTGTTCCATGCCAATATTATTCAACTTTCATATACTTTTTGGCAACTTTTTATATTATTTTGGGACTAACATATTGATCTAGTGCCCAGTGCTAGTTCCTGTTTGTTGCATGTTTTTTGTTTCGCAGAAAACCCATACCAAATGGAGTCGAAACGTAATAAAAACTGACGGAGATTTATTTTGGAATATTTATGAATTTTGGGAAGTGGAATCATCGCCAGACGGTGCCCGAGGGGGGCACGAGATAGGGGGGCACGCCCCAGGGTGTCAGGCGCGCCCCTAACCCTCGTGGCCACACCGTAAGGCGGTTGGCTCCCTTCTTTCGCCGCAAGAAAGCTAATTTCCGGATAGAGATCGTGTTAAAATTTCAGCCCAATCGGAGTTACGGATCTCCGGGAATATAAGAAACGGTGAAAGGGAAGAATCTGGGAACATAGAAACAGAGAGAGACAGAGAGACATATCCAATCTCGGAGGGGCTCTCGCCCCTCCCGTTCCATGGAGGCCATGGACCAGAGGGGAAACCCTTCTCCCATCTATGGAGGAGGTCAAGGAAGAAGAAGAAGGAGGGGGGCTCTCTCCCCCTCGCTTCCGGTGGCACCGGAGTGCCACCGGGGGCCATCATCATCACCTCGATCTACACCAACACCTCCGCCATCTTCACCAACATGTCCATCACCTTCCCCCCCTCTATCTACAGCGGTCCACTCTCCCGCAACCCGCTGTACCCTCTACTTGAACATGGTGCTTTATGCTTCATATTATTATCCAATGATGTGTTGCCATCCTATGATGTCTGAGTAGATTTTCGTTGTCCTATCGGTGGTTGATGAATTGCTATGATTGATTTAATTTGCTTGTGGTTATGTTGCTGTCCTTTGGTGCCCATCATATGATTGCGCGCGTGGATCACACCCTAGGGTTAGTTTGTATGTTTATAGGACTATGTATTGGAGGGCAAGAGTGACGGAAGCTTCAACCTAGCATAGAAATTGATGCATACGGGATTGAAGGGGGACCAATATATCTTAATGCTATGGTTGGGTTTTACCTTAATGAACATTAGTAGTTGCGGATGCTTGCTAATAGTTCCAATCATAATTGCATAGAATTCCAAGTCAGGGATGACATGCTAGCAGTGGCCTCTCCCACATAATAATTGCTATCAGTCTAGTAAAGTTGTCAATTGCTTAGGGGCAATTTCACAACTCCTACCACCACTTTTCCACACTCGCTATATTTACTTTATTGTTTCTTTATCTAAACAGCCCCTACTTTTTATTTACGTACTCTTTGTTATCTTGCAAACCTATCCAACAACACCTACAAAGTACTTCTAGTTTCAAACTTGTTCTAGGTAAAGCGAAGCTCAAGCGTGCGTAGAGTTGTATCGGTGGTCGATAGAACTTGAGGGAATATTTGTTCTACCTTTAGCTCCTTGTTGGGTTCGACACTCTTACTTATTGAAAACTGTTGCGATCCCCTATACTTGTGGGTTATCAAGACCTTTTTCTGGCGCCATTGCCGGGGAGCAATAGCGTGGGGTGAATATTCTCATGTGTGCTTGTTTGCTTTATCACTAAGTAATTTTTATTTGCTATTCTTAGTTGTTACCTATCTTCAGTTATGGGTAGGAAACGCAAAATACCAAAAAGATTAGTTGTACCTACCGAACCAGTGGTTGAAGAACCAATCAAAATCTATCACACTGCTGAAGCTTATTACTTGGATCATCTTCGATCCCTATGTGCTCGTGCTGAAACCCCAACTAGCTTAGTTGAGGGCAAATCTTTAGATGAGCATGCTTGTTATGTGTGACACGGTATATCTGAAAAAGGGAAATTATTATGGAGTCAAATTCAACGTTTGCAATGCTATGCTTGGAATTTATGTGAATTATATGATTTTACTTGTTGTTCTGAAAACCCTAAGAAACACCTTCCCTACCAATGTGAGTTTATTGATAATGGAATCTTATCTTCTTATGCTAAAGGTGTTTATAGTTACTATGATGTTCAACAATTTGAAGAATTTGTTGCTTTTGAGGGTGCTTATGAAATTGCTTCTTTGATTGAAAAGTATGATGCTACTTTTCACAAATCTAAATTTTTTGCTATACTTAAATATTGCTATGATAATTATGCTTCTAATACCTATGTTAAACAATATATTGAGGAATACTCCGCTTTCCAAGAAGAGACTAATATTTTGCAGGAGTCTATGGAAGAAGAAATTGATGAAACTGTGAGCTCATTGGATGAAAAAGATGTTGAGGAGAGCGAAGAACAAAAGGAGGAAGAGTGGATTGATCAGCCATGCCCACCTTCTAATGAGAGTAACTCTTCAACTCATACATTATTTAATTCCCCTTCATGCTTACCGAAGGATGAATATTATGATAATTGCTATGATCTCGTTGATTCTTTTGAAATATCCCTTTTTGATGATGCTTGCTATGCTTGTGGCCAAGATGCCAATATGAATTATGCTTATGGAGATGAACTTGCTATAGTTCCTTATGTTAAACATGAAATTGCTATTGCACCCACACATGATAGTCCTATTATCTTTTTGAATTCTCCCAACTACACTATATCGGAGAAGTTTGCCCTTATTAAGGATTATATTGATGGGTTGCCTTTTACTGTTACACATGATGATTTTAATGAATATAATATGCATGTGCTTGCTGCTCATACTTGCAATTGTTATGAGAGAGGAACTGTATCTCCACCTCTCTATGCTTCCCACATGATAAAATTGCAAGAAACTATTTATACTATGCATTGGCCTTTACTAGGTGTGCATGAATTGTTCTTTTATGTCATGCCGATGCATAGGAAGAGAGTTAGACTTCGTCATTGCTTGATATATGTTGCTTTGTTCTCACTACTAAATTACAAATCATTGTTAATTAAAATTGGCTTTGATATACCTTGGGATCCGGGTGGATTCACTACTTGAGCACTATATGCCTAGCTTAATGGCTTTAAAGAAAGTGCTGCCAGGGAGACAACCCGGAAGTTTTAGAGAGTCATTTATTTCTGTTGAGTGATTTCATATAGTTTAAAAACAACAAAAATAAAGAGGGTAACCCAAAACTTTTCAAAAAGGAAAGCGAAAGTGAGAAAGACAAGCATTGTTGAAGTGGGAGAGCTCCTTGAACTTTGTTCATGCTCACGGCAACTTTGTGAATCTTGATTACAGAAACTTTTCAATAAAAATAATTATCCCCTTGTACAATTCCATTGTATTATAAAAATAATGTGCCAAGGTTTGCCTTTAGGATGTTTACATTTGCTTGATGGTTTGTACGGTGCAGGACAGAAACTTTGGCTGTAGTGCGCGATTTTACATTTTTAGCTGGAACGCAAAATGGTTCTGATTCTTTTTGCATTGTATTCCTATACAAATTGTTTATTTTTAGTAATTTTGGTAGAATTATTCAAGTATCAGAAGTATGGTGAATGTTCAAATTATTACAGACTGTTCTGTTTTAGACAGATTCTGTTTTTGATGCATAGTTTGCTTGTTTTGATGAAACTATCGAGTCATATTAGTGGATTAAGCCATGAAAAAGTTATATTACAGTATACACAATGCAAAAACAAAATATGAATTGGTTTTCAACAGTACTTAGAGTAGTGATTTGCTTCATTATACTATCGGATTTTACCAAGTTTTCTGTTGAAGTTTTGTGTGGATGAAGTGTTCGATGATTGAGAAGGTTTCGATGTGAGAAGAAGGAAGAGAGGCAAGAGCTCAAGATTGGGGATGCCCGAGCCACCCAAAATAAATATTCAAGGAGACTCAAGCGTCTAAGCTTTGGGATGTTGGGGAGGCATCCCCTCTTTCTTCAACAAGTATCGGTATGTTTTCGGATTCGTTTCGTTCATGCGATATGTGCAATCTTGGAGTGTCTTTTGTTGGAAATATGCCCTAGAGGCAATAATAAATTGGTTATTATTATATTTCCTTGTTCATGATAATCGTTTATTATCCATGCTAGAATTGTATTGATAGGAAACTCAGATACATGTGTGGATACATAGACAACACCATGTCCCTAGTAAGCCTCTAGTTGACTAGCTCGTTGATCAATAGATGGTTACGGTTTCCTGACCATGGACATTGGATGTCATTGATAATGGGATCACATCATTAGGAGAATGATGTGATGGACAAGACCCAATCCTAAGCCTAGCACAAGATCATGTAGTTCGTATGCTAAAGCTTTTCTAATGTCAAGTATCATTTCCTTAGACCATGAGATTGTGCAACTCCCGGATACCGTAGGAGTGCTTTGGGTGTGCCAAACGTCACAATGTAACTGGGTGGCTATAAAGGTACACTACAGGTATCTCCGAAAGTGTCTGTTGGGTTGGCACAAATCGAGACTGGGATTTGTCACTTCGTGTGAACGGAGAGGTATCTCTGGGCCCACTCGGTAGGACATCATCATAATGTGCACAATGTGATCAAGGAGTTGATCACGGGATGATTTGTTATGGAACGAGTAAAGAGACTTTCCGGTAACGAGATTGAACAAGGTATCGGGATACCGACGATCGAATCTCGGGCAAGTATCGTACCGCTAGACAAAGGGAATTGTATACGGGATTGATTAAGTCCTTGACATCATGGTTCATCCGATGAGATCATCGTGGAACATGTGGGATCCAACATGGGTATCCAGATCCCGCTGTTGGTTATTGATCGGAGAGTTATCTCGGTCATGTCTACATGGTTCCCGAACCCGTAGGGTCTACACACTTAAGGTTCGATGACGCTAGGGTTATAAGGAATAGATATACGTGGTTACCGAATGTTGTTCAGAGTCCCGGATTAGATCCCGGACGTCATGAGGAGTTCTGGAATGGTCCGGAGGTAAAGATTTATATATGGGAAGTCCTGTTTTGGTCGCCGGAAAAGTTTCGGGTTTATCGGTAATGTACCGGGACCACCGAGAGGGTCCCGGGGGTCCACCAAGTGGGGCCACAAGCCCCGAAGGGCTGCATGGGCCAAGTGTGGGAGGGGACCAGCCCCAGGTGGGCTGGTGCGCCCCCCACAAAGGCCCAAGGCGCCTAAGGGCAGGAGGGGGGGGGGCAAACCCTAAGGGCAGATGGGCCTTAGGGCCCATGCCTGGTGCGCCTCCCTCTCCCACTCCACCTGGCCGCCACCCAGATGGGATCTGGGGGCTTCCTCCACCCCTAGGGAGGGAACCCTAGGTGGGGCGCAGCCCCTCCCCTCCCCCTATATATACTTGAGGTTTGGGCTGCCCAAGACACACGAGTTCCTCTCCTTCTTGGCGCAGCCCTACCCCTCTCCCTCCTCATCTCTTGCGGTGCTTGGCGAAGCCCTGCTGGAGTACCACGCTCCTCCACCACCACCACGTCGTTGTGCTGCTGCTGGATGGAGTCTTCCTCAACCTCTCCCTCTCTCCTTGCTGGATCAAGGCATGAGAGACGTCACCGGGCTGTACCTGTGTTGAACGCGGAGGTGCCGTCCGTTCGGCACTAGGATCTCCGGTGATTTGGATCACGACGAGTACGACTCCTTCAACCCCATTCTCTTGAACGCTTCTGCTTAGCGATCTACAAGGGTATGTAGATGCACTCTCCTTCCCCTCGTTGCTGGTTTCTCCATAGATAGATCTTGGTGACACGTAGGAAAATTTAGAATTTCTGCTACGTTCCCCAATAGTGGTATCAGAGCCAGGTCTATGCGTAGTTTCTATGCACGAGTAGAACACAAAGTAGTTGTGGGTGTTGATTTTGTTCAATATGCTTACCGTTACTAGTCCAATCTTGATTCGGCGGCATTGTGGGATGAAGCGGCCCGAACCGACCTTACACGTACTCTTACGTGAGACTGGTTCCACCGACTGACATGCACTAGTTGCATAAGGTGGCTAGCGGGTGTCTGTCTCTCCCACTTTAGTCGGATCGGATTCGATGAAAAGGGTCCTTATGAAGGGTAAATAGCAATTGGCATATCACGTTGTGGTTTTTGCATAGGTAAGAAACGTTCTTGCTAGAAACCCATAGCAGCCACGTAAAACATGCAAACAACAATTAGAGGACGTCTAACTTGTTTTTGCAGGGTATGCTATGTGATGTGATATGGCCAAGAAGAATGTGATGAATGATATGTGATTTATGAGATTGATCATGTTCTTGTAATAGGAATCACGACTTGCATGTCGATGAGTATGACAACCGGCAGGAGCCATAGGAGTTGTCTTTATTTATTGTATGACCTGCGTGTCATTGAACAACGCCATGTAATTACTTTACTTTATTGCTAACCGGTAGCCATAGTAGTAGAAGTAATAAGTTGGCGAGACAACTTCATGGAGACACAATGATGGAGATCATGATGATGGAGATCATGGTGTCATGCCGGTGACGATGATGATCATGGAGCCCCGAAGATGGAGATCAAAAGGAGCAATATGATATTGGCCATATCATGTCACTATTTGATTGCATGTGATGTTTATCATGTTTTTGCATCTTATTTGCTTAGAACGACGGTAGTAAATAAGATGACCCCTCATTAAAATTTCAAGAAAGTGTTCCCCCTAACTGTGCATCGTTGCGAAGGTTCGTTGTTTTGAAGCACCACGTGATGATCGGGTGTGATAGATTCTAATGTTCAAATACAACGGGTGTTGACGAGCTTAGCATGTACAGACATGGCCTCGGGACACATGCGAAACACTTAGGTTGACTTGACGAGCCTAGCATGTACAGACATGGCCTCGGAACATGGAGGACCGAAAGGTCGAGCATGAGTCGTATGGTAGATACGCTCAACATGAAGATGTTCACCGATGATGACTAGTCCGTCTCACGTGATGATCGGACACGGCCTAGTTGACTCGGATCATGTAATCACTTAGATGACTAGAGGGATGTCTATCTGAGTGGGAGTTCATAAGATCCTGAACATAGTCAAAAGGTCTTCGCAAATTATGTCGTGGCTCGCGCTTTAGTTCTACTGTTTAGATATGTTCCTAGAGAAAATTTAGTTGAAAGTTGATAGTAGCAATTATGCGGACTAGGTCCGTAAACTGAGAATTGTCCTCATTGCTTCATAGAAGGCTTATGACCTTCATGCACCGCTCAGTGTGCTGAACCTCGAACGTCGTCTGTGGATATTGCGAACATCTGACATACACATTTTGATAACTACGTGATAGTTCAGTTAAACGGTTTAGAGTTGAGGCACCGAAGACGTTTTGAAACATAGCGAAACATATGAGATGTTTCGAGGGCTGAAATTGAGATTTCAGGCTCGTGCCCACGTCAAGAGGTATAAGACCTCCGACGATTTTCTTATCCCACAAACTAAGGGAGAAAAGCTCAATTGTTGAGCTTGTGCTCAGATTGTCCGAGTACAACAATCATTTGAATCGAGTGGGAGTTGATCTTCCAGATGAGATAGTGATGTTTCTCCGAAGTCATTACCACCAAGCTGCTAGAGCTTCGTGATGAACTATAATATATCAGGGACATATATGATGATCCTTGAGATATTCGCGATGTTTGACACCACAAAAGTAGAAATCAAGAAGGAGCATCAATTGTTGATGGTTGGTGAAAGCACTAGTTTCAAGAAGGGCAAGGGCAAGAAGTGATACTTCATGAAACGGCAAATCAGCTGCTGCTCTAGTGAAGAAACCCAAGGTTGAACCCAAACCCGAGACTAAGTGCTTCTGTAATAAGGGGAACAGCCACTGGAGCAGAATTACCCTAGATACTTGGTAGATGAGAAGGCTGGCAAGGTCTATAGAAGTATATTGGATATACATTGTGTTAATGTGTATTTTACTAGTACTCCTAGTAGCACCATGGTATTAGATACCGGTTCGGTTGCTAAGTGTTAGTAAACTCGAAATAAAAGGCTGCGGAGTAAACGGAGACTGGCTAAAGGTGAGCTGGCGATATGTGTTGGAAGTTTTTCCAAGCGTGATGTGATCAAGCATCGCACGCTCCCTCTACCATCGAGATTGGTGTTTGCGTTGAGCATAGACATGATTGGATTATGTCTATCGCAATACGGTTATTCATTTAAGGAGAATAATGGTTACTCTGTTTATTTGAATAATACCTTCAATGGTCTTGCACCTAAAATGAATGGTTTATTGAATCCCGATCGTAGTGATACACATGTTCATGCCAAAAGATATAAGATAGTAATGATAGTACCACATACTTGTGGCACTACAATTTTAGTCACAATGGTATAAAACGCATGAAGAAGCTCCATGTTGATGGATCTTTGGACTCGCTTGATTTTGAATCACTTGAGACATGCAAATCATACCACATGAGCAAGATGACTGAAATGCCTCATTTTCAGTAAGATGGAACAAGAAAGCAACTTGCTGGAAGTAATACATCTTGATGTGTGCAGTCCAATGAGTGTTGAGGCATGTAGTGGATATCGTTATATTCTTACTTCACAGATGATTTGAGTAGATTCTAAGTATATTTACTTGATGAATCACGAGTCTGAATTATTGAAAGGTTCAAGTAATTTCAGGGTGAAGTTGAAGATCGTCGTGACAAGAGGATAAAATATCTATGATATGATCATAGAGATGAATATCTGAATTACGAGTTTGGCACAGAATTAAGACATTGTGGAAATTGTTTCACAACTAATACAGCCTGGAACACCATAGTGTGATGGTGTGTCCGAACATCATAACTGCACCCTATTGGATATGATGCATACCATGATGTCTCTTATCGAATTACCACGATAGTTTATGGGTTAGGCATTAGAGACAATCACATTCACTTTAAATAGGGAACCACGTAATTCTGATGAGATGACATCATATGAACTATGGTTTAGAGAAACCTAAGCTGTCATTTCTTAAAAGTTTGGGGCTGCGACGCTTATGTGAAAAAGTTTCAGGCTGATAAGCTTGAACCCAAAGCGGATAAATGCATCTTCATAGGACACCCAAAACAGTTGGGTATACCTCATGTCTCAGATCCGAAAGCAATAAGGGATTGTTCCTAGAATCGGGTCCTTTCTCAAGGAAAAGTTTCTCTCGAAAGAATTGAGTGGGAGGATGGTGGAGACTTGATGAGGTTATTGAACCGTCTCTTCAACTAGTGTGTGGCAGGGCACAAGAAGTTGTTCCTGTGGCACCTACACCAATTGAAGTGGAATCTTATGATAGTGATCATGAAACTTCAGATCAAGTCACTACCAAACCTCGTGGGATGACAAGGATGCGTACTACTTTAGAGTGGTACGTAATCCTGTCTTGGAAGTCATGTTGCTAGACAACAATGAACCTACGAGCTATGGAGAAGCGATGGTGGGCCCGGATTCCGATAAATGGCTCGAGGCCATAAAATCCGAGAGAGGATCCATGTATGAAAACAAAGTGTAGACTTTGGAAGAACTACTTGATGGTCATAAGGTTGTTAGGTACATGTGGATTTTAAAAGGAAGACGGACAATGATGGTAAGTATCACCATTAAGAAAGCTCGACTTGTCATTAAGATGTTTTCCGACAAGTTTAAGGAGTTGACTACAATGAGACTTTCTCACTCGTAGCGATGCTAAGAGTCTGTTGGAATTGTATTAGCGATTACTGCATTATTTATGAAATCTTGCAGATAGGATGTCAAAACATTGTTTCCTTGACGATTTTCTTGAGGAAAGGTTGTATGTGATACAACCGGAAGGTTTTGTCAATCCTGAAAGATGCTAACAAGTATGCAAAGCTCCAGCAATCCTTCTAAGGACTGGAGTAAGCATCACGGAGTTGGAATGTATGCTTTGATGAGATGATCAAAGTTTTGGGTGTATGCAAAGTTTATGAGAAACTTGTATTTCCAAAGAAGTGAGTGGGAGCACTATAGAATTTCTGATGAATATATGTTGTTGACATATTGTTGATCAGAAATGTCGTAGAATTTCTGGAAAGCATATAGGGTTATTTGGAAAGTGTTTTTCAATGGAAAGCCTGGATTAAGCTACTTGAACATTGAGCATCAAGATCTATAAGGATAGATCAAAACGCTTAATGGTACTTTCAAATGAGCACATACCTTGACATGATCTTGAAGGTGTTCAAGATGGATCAGTCAAAGAAGGAGTTCTTGCCTGAGTTGTAAGGTATGAAGTTAAGACTTAAAGCTCGACCGCGGCACAAGAAAGAGGAAGGACGAAGGTCGTCCCCTATGCTTTTGTCATAGGCTCCATACGGTATGCCATGCCGAGTACCACACCTGATGTGTGCCTTGCCACATATTTGGCAAGAGGGTACAAAGGTGATCTAGGAGTAGATCACCAGATAGCGGTCTAACACTAGTAGAAAACAGGGCTTTGGTCCAGGCCAGCTCAGCCCATTAGTCCCGGTTCAGTCTAGAACCGGGACCAATGTGGGCATTGGTCCTGGTTCGTGAGCCCAGGGGGCCGGCTGGGCCACGTGGGCCATTGGTCCCGGTTCGTCTGGACCTTTTGGTCCCGGTTGGTGGGACGAACCGGGACCAATGGGCCTTGCTCCTGGCCCACCACCATTGGTCCCGGTTGGTGGCTTGAACCGGGACCAAAGGCTTCCCTTTAGTCCCAGTTCATGTCATCAACCGGGACCAATGAGGTGCCTATACATACCCCCTCGCGCAAGAGTAGAGCACACTGCTCTGCTTTTTCTGGCCGAGGGGGAGAGGGCTTTGTGGTGCTCTAGCTCACCTCCTATGCACATGAGGTGTTCGATGGAATGCCCGAGCCACACTACTTAAGCTTTCTCCTCTCGAAGCTCGACCTCCAAGCTCCATTTTCCTCGAGATTTGTCTAGATTTAGCGGTCCGTCACGCCCCGTCCCCGTCTTCACCGCCGTCGATCACCCGCGCCGATCTCATCACTGACACCACCGTGGTGAGCCTCTTGTTCTTATCTTCTTTCTGAAAGGAAAAATATTCTTACTTGTATGTTTATATAGATACTTGTATCATTTTCTTACATTTATTATTGCATCTTATATAGTGCGATGGTTTTGGTATCCGCCCCCGTCGGCCCTCGTCCTGTCTATGATTCGGATTTGGTATGTATATTATCTTTATAACTATTTGTTCATTTATTGTTTATGAAAATTATGCCAACCAACGTGACATAGATTTTATTTATCTAGGATGTATGTGAATCGGAAATGCCAACCGACCCTATTGTCGAGAGGTTAAATTTAGTTGAAGAAGAAAACAATTTGTTGAAGGAAAAAATAAAAAAAAATTGAGGAGGAGAAGATGATATTGGAGTTGCATGTTGCGGATGTCGTCGATGATCACAAGATCAGGATGGATGCAATGCGCTTGAAGATTAGAAAGTTTAGAAAATATGCCATTCATACCGAGGCTTGGTATCATTATGCCGTTGGATCAATTGTTACCTTGGTTGCGATTATGATCGCATTTGTTTTCGCATTGAAATGTTTTACATAGTTTCATTGTATGGTTTAATTAATTAGATGCTCTGGAGAGCTATATGTTGTTAGATGAGAACTACGTATGCACTTCGGTTTTAATGTGATGATGAACTTCTATTAATTTGGACACTCAATTATATATAATGCACGCAGATGAACCGGCAGTGGATGTACAGTGACAGACACACCCGCGAGTACATTAAGGGCGTGCATGAGTTTCTCGATGCGGCTGAGGCAAACAAGCAGAATGGTTTTATGTGTTGTCCATGCACTAAATGTGGAAATACGAGGTCTTACTCTAACCGGAAAATCCTTCACTCCCACCTGCTTTACAAGGGTTTCATGCCACACTGTAATGTTTGGACGTGGCACGGAGAAATAGGGGTTATGATGGAAGACGGCGAAGAAGAAGAGTACGATGACAACTATGTGCCCCCTGAATACGGTGATGCTGCAACGGGGGGAGCTGGTGAAGATCAAGAGGAACCAGACGATGTGCCAAATGATGCTGCCACGGGTGAAGCTGCTGAAGATCAAGAGGAACCAGACGATGTGCCCGATGTTGATGATCTCCGCCGGGTCATTGTCGATGCAAGGACGCAATGCATTAGTCAAAAGGAGAAGCTGAAGTTCGATCGCATGTTAGAGGATCACAAAAAAGGGTTATACCCCAATTGCGAAGATGGCAACACAAAGCTTGGTACCGTACTGGAATTGCTGCAGTGGAAGGCAGAGAATGCTGTGGCTGACAAAGGATTTGAGAAGCTACTGAAAATATTGAAGAAGAAGCTTCCAAAGGATAACGAATTGCCCGAAAGTACATACGCAGCAAAGAAGGTCGTATGCCCTCTAGGATTGGACGTGGAGAAGATACATGCATGCCCTAATGACTGCATCCTCTACCGCGGTGCATACAAGGATCTGAACGCATGCCTGATATGCGGTGCGTTGCGGTATAAGATCAGACGAGATGACCCTGGTGATGTTGACGGCGAGCCCCTCAGGAAGAGGGTTCCTGCGAAGGTGATGTGGTGCTCCTATAATACCACGGTTGAAACGTCTGTTCAGAAACAAAGAGCATGCCAAGTTGATGCGATGGCACAGTGAGAACCGAAAGAAAGATGGAAAGTTCAGAGCACCCACTGACGGGTCGCAGTGGAGAAAAATCGAGAGAAAGTACTGGGATGAGTTTGCAAAGGACCCAAGTAATGTATGGTTTGCTTTAAGCGCGGATGGCATTAATCCTTTCGGGGAGCAGAGCAGCAATCACAGCACCTGGCCCGTGACTCTATGTATGTATAACCTTCCTCCTTGGATGTGCATGAAGCGGAAGTTCATTATGATGCCAGTTCTCATCCAAGGCCCTAAGCAACCCGGCAATGAAATTGATGTGTACCTAAGGCCATTAGTTGAAGAACTTTTACAGCTGTGGAATGGAAACGGTGTACGTACGTGGGATGAGCACAGACAGGAGGGAATTTAACCTTAAGGCGTTGCTGTTCGTGACCATTAACGATTGGCCCGCTCTCAGTAACCTTTCAGGATAGACAAACAAAGGATACCACGCATGCACGCACTGTTTAGATGACATTTAAAATATATACCTGGACAAATGCAGGAAGAATGTGTACCTGGGCCATCGTCGATTTCTTCCGACCAACCATCAATGTCGAAAGAAAGGCAAGCATTTCAAAGGCGAGGCAGATCACCGGAAGAAGCCCGCCATGCACACCGGTGATCACGTGCTTGCTATGGTCAATGATTTACACTATGTAATCTTTGGAAAGGGTCCCGGTGGACTAGCTGTTCCAAATGACGCTGAGGGACACGCACCCATGTGGAAGAAGAAATCTATATTTTGGGACCTACCCTACTGGAAAGACCTAGAGGTCCGCTCCTCAATCGACGTGATGCATGTGACGAAGAACCTTTGCGTGAACCTGCTAGGCTTCTTGGGCGTGTATGGGAAGACAAAAGATACACCTGAGGCACGAGAGGACCTGCAACGTTTGCACGAAAAAGACGGCATGCCTCCGAAGCAGTATAAAGGTCCTGCCACCTACGCTCTTACGAAAGAAGAGAAAGAAATCTTCTTTGAATGCCTGCTCAGTATGAAGGTCACGACTGGCTTCTCGTCGAATATAAAGGGAATAATAAATATGCCAGAGAAAAAGTTTCAGAACCTAAAGTCTCATGACTGCCATGTGATTATGACGCAACTGCTTCCGGTTGCATTGAGGGGGCTTCTACCGGAAAACGTCCGATTAGCCATTGTGAAGCTATGTGCATTCCTCAATGCAATCTCTCAGAAGGTGATCGATCCAGAAATCGTACCAAGGCTAAGGAGTGATGTGGCGCAATGTCTTGTCAGTTTTGAGCTGGTGTTCCCACCATCCTTCTTCAATATCATGACGCACGTCCTAGTTCATCTAGTCGACGAGATTGTCATCCTGGGGCCCGTATTTCTACACAATATGTTCCCCTTTGAGAGGTTCATGGGAGTCCTAAAGAAATATGTCCGTAACCGCGATAGGCCAGAAGGAAGCATCTCCATGGGCCATCAAACAGAGGATGTTATCGAGTTTTGTGTTGACTTCATTCCTGGCCTTCACAAGATAGGTCTCCCTAAATCGCGGTATGAGGGGAGACTGACTGAAAAAGGCACTCTTGGAAGAGACTCAATAATATGCAGGGACGGATATTCTTGGTCTCAAGCACACTACACAGTTCTACAGAACTCTACCTTGGTGACCCCGTATGTCGATGAACACAAGAACAGTCTGCGCTCCAAACACCCGGAGCAGTGCGACGACTGGATTACATGTGAACACATCAGGACTTTCAGCAGTTGGTTGGAAACACGTCTCAGAGGTGACAACACTGTTTGTGATGAGTTGTACTTGTTGTCCAGGGGACCATCTTTGACTGTATTGACTTACAAAGGATACGAGATAAATGGGAATACATTTTACACGATCGCCCAAGATCAAAAGAGCACCAACCAAAACAATGTGTCCGCTTTGATGCAGCAACCGAGAGCGGAAAGGACACATATTATGGTTACATAGTGGACATATGGGAACTTGACTACGGACCTGATTTTAAGGTCCCTTTGTTTAAGTGCAAATGGGCCAGTCTGTTAGGCGGCGTGGTACAGGTAGACCCATAGTACGGAATGACAACAGTGGATCTGAAAAATCTTGGGTACCCTGACGAACCGTTCGTCCTAGCCAATGATGTGGCACAGGTTATCTATGTGAAGGACATGTCTACCAAACCGAGAAAAAGAAAAGATAAGGAAGCGAATACATCATACGATGAGCCAAAGCGCCACATAGTTCTTTCAGGAAAAAGGGACATCCTGGGAGTGGACGGCAAGACAGACATGTCTGAAGATTATGAAAAGTTTCATGAAATTCCTCCCTTCAATGTCAAGGCTGACCCAAGCATCCTGATAAACAATGAAGATTATCCATGGTTATGGCGCAATAAGCAAATGACACAAGCGAAGAAAAAGTGAAGACTTTCTCCCGCAACTATTACGATGATACCATGCCAAATTTGTAACAGACGAACATGCTACCATTGTCCGTTTTGTACATGCACATGCTATGTGGGTGAAATTATGATACCATCCCAACTTTCAACTTTTTCAGAGTTCATTTGAAATGCTTTCATGTCTTATGGTTCGAAACTTTGATACTTCGAAAGTGATTGTCCATTTTGTACACGAAGTGCATCAAGTTTTTGTCGTAACCCTCTCTACTTTTTGGAACATGCTATGTGGGTGAAATGATGATACCATGCCAACTTTCAACCTTTTCAGAGTTCATTTTGAAATGCTTTCCAATTTCAGAGTCATTTAGCTCAAAGAATGAATTAATAGCAAACAGAATGAACTACAAAACTTTTATGAAAATAAAAACAAGCAAAAAGAAATCACTAAAAAACTGTAAGTATTTAGTTGTAAGTAGAAATAAAAAATAAATAGAAAAAAAATTCTATTTTTATAGTAAAGTTATTCATAGACTAGTGATTCACACAAATTTTTAAAAATTCAAATTTAAACTATTCAAAATTTAAAACTAATGGCACTAACAGAAAGTTTATAATTTTTGTGACCTAAAATCAAAAAGAAATCACTAAAAAACTATAAGTATTTAGTTGTAAGTATAAATAAAAAATAAATAGAAAAAAATGCCTCCTACTGGGCCTCCACGGCCTGAATACGACTAGAAACCCTATATGGGCCAGGATTTAGGCCCGCAGAAGGCCCAATAGGCCCACAGGCAGTAGCACGTTTAGGCCCGAAAGCCTGCATTAGAGAGGAGCTCGAATGGGGAGGCACACCAGCGCTTATAAACCAGTGCCGGCGCCCTTCAGCTAGCGATGTGGGACTAAACTTTTGGGCGGGGGGCAGCACAAGGCCATTGGTCCCGGTTGGTGGCATGTTGGTACGAAGTTCTGCAAAGTTGTTCTGGAATGGAGTCCCGGATAGAATAATCCGCCTTTTGGTACGAATTCAGCAAAGGCCTTCCAAATAGCGATATTCGGAAGGCTCTTGCTGAACTTTGTACCAAAAAGCGAATTATCCTATCTGGGACTCCGTTCCAGAACAACTTTGAAGAGCTTCGTACCATCATGCACATGTTACTTTTGCCTAATGATGAAGACATGGTTTTGTTGAATCCTTTGACACTAGGCAACCTCCCGACCCCTCGGCGATCCTCTCGAACATGAGAGGAAGAAGAGGGTCGTCTAGGGGTCGAGGGTTCGAGGGTTCTTCTCCTCTATTCTTTCTTCTCCTCCCGATAGCTTACTATGATTAGGTAGCTAGTTCTACGTTTGGCACTAATATATCCATCTGTCATGTTTGAATAATAATTGCCATGTTGTAAATATTTGTAGAAACTATGGACACCGCCCTAGACGAAGCAACAAAAGAAGCGTTGTTGAGGGACATAATCGCAAAAGGAAGTGATGCCATCTCGTTGTTTCTCAACGAAACCGATGGTCTGGAAGGAGAGGGTGAACAAGCTAGCTACGGTGACCTAATGCGGGTGCAACAAGAAGAACATGAGGATGGCTCCGGTGACCCAATGCCGGTGCAAGAAGGAGACCGTGATGACGGCTCCGGTGACCGAACCGAGTCCGGCCAGGTATATATATTAGTTAAGCCTATGCTGACTAGCTGATTGATGCATTCTTCATTGTTTTGGTATGTACACATATTAATTAAGTCTGTGTTCTTTTTTCTAGCCCTCCAGATCGAGAACAACTTCGGTAAAGAGACGAGGCCCGAAGAAAAAGTTGAGCTCGGATGAAAAGTTTGAGATCATAGCAATCGCACCCGACGGCCAACCTATTGAACCCCTCTGGATAAAGAGCGCATTTGTTGCTCAGTGCGGGGTTCTGGTTAGGGACAAGATCCCGATAAGCATCCAGCAATGGTTTAAGCCGGCTACAGAAGACCCTGAGGTCTCTTATGTCAATGATATGCAGAAAAATGATCTTTGGACTGAGCTGAAGTCAAATTTCACCCTACCGCCTGAGGATTATCCAGAGAACCCAGTTAAAGAGAAATTAATCAAGTCTTTTGCTCTGAAGAGGATGGCAGAACTATTCAGGAGGTGGAAGAAAGAGCTGAATAAGTTTGTCGAAAATAATGAGACACCAGAATTCAAGGGTAGATATGAGAAGATCAGAGATCACTGGCCCGCATTTGTGGCCCACAAGACATCAGAAAAAGAGTCAGAAGATGTCGGTGACAAACAAGCAAAATGCTGCAAAGAAGAAGCTTCACCATCGCACGGGGTCCGGTGGCTACCTCGTAGCCCGGCCTAAGTGGTCCAAGACTGAGAATGATCTGGTTCATAAAGGGATCGAACCAGAGACAATTAACTGGCCAGGCCATTGCCGGACTTGGTTCTTCGGGGCTGGCGGAACCCTGGACCCTGTAACAGGGAAGTGCATTTGGACGAACGATCAAATGGACATACCAGTCAGTAAGCTTAAGCAGTATATCGAAGCAGCGCAGGAAGGGACGTTCTTTCCAGACAGAGAGAACGACGAGCTCACAATGGCCCTCGGGAATCCTGAGCACCCTGGACGGACACGAGGCACGGCAGGCTCCATTCCATGGAAGGTTGGGTTTCCGAACGCAGGCGGTTACAAATCCCAGGAGAGGAGGAAAAAAGTGCAGCAGACCCAAATGCAGGCGCTGCAAGCAAGGGTAGACGCGATAGAGGAACGAGAAGCAAATCGCAGCAAACATACTGCCGAAGCCTCCCCCGAAGCTACCCCGCCATCTCAGCGCAGAAGCAGCGTGGCTTCCACCGAGCTGCTTCTGCCGGAGCATGCCTTGACGGCTCCTGCCAGCTATCCCGTGGATGCTATAATGGAGTCTCAAAATTGCCACCTTATGACGCAATGGATGAATTTGAAGGTCAAGGCGGCTGTTGGCTCTGTTTATCCTACTGAACCCGGCGCAACTTTTCACTGCCGGCCGATTCCAGAAGGATATGCTAGGGTGATGGTGGATGAGATAACGGAGGGATTTGAGGACCTCCAGCTTGACCACCCTACCGGTGAAGGGGAGACTAGGCTGGGGTCTGCTCTGAAGACTCCATGCCTATGGCGGAAGGAGCTCATCAACCTTCCGAACTGGACGTCACCGCCTCCTCCTCCTCCTCCGGCGAGTCAGGGCACTCCGCCTCCACCGCCTCCTCCTCCGGCGAGTGACAATCAGGGCCCTTGGTCGGCTCCTTCTCCGGCGCGTGGCGGCACTCCGCCTCCTTCTCCACCTGCGCTGACGCGCCCGAGCAGCCAGCCTCCTCCTTCTCCGCCTCGTCAGCAAGGGCGGAAGAGACCTGCCGCCGCTCCAGCTACTCCGGCGCGTCGTAGTCCTTCTCCTCCGCCTCTTAAGCAAGTAAAGAACACAACCGCTACGTCTGCTCGGTCGGTGTCTATCAGTACAACCAGAGGCGGGAGGACATACAGATTCGGTCCTTCTCTGAAGACTCCAGAGAAGTTACCATATGAGAGGACCCTGGGGGAGAACACCGAGATCGCGCGAGAAGAAGTGAGGAACTTCTTTGAAGTGGTGAAAGCAAAGAAACATCCACCTCCGGAGGAGAAGGTAGATCGGGTGAAAGTGAAGCGCACTCTGGCTGCCCTGACAAAACCACCGAAGTCTGATCCGCCGAAAGGAAACTATGACCGCATTATTGGAAAGGAATTTGCCGAAGCGGAGCAGTCGGGAAGTACTGTCAGTGATCAAAGGCTGAAAGAACGACGAGCTGGGAAACAAATTGCCCAGCTCGGCGAACAAACAAAGCAATCATTCCCCCCCGCTCAAGGTGCGTAGCCACAACGTCGCTAATGATCCGAGGATGGTGCCCGGTTATAGCAATCTTGCAGATTACCTGCCCGACGAAGTACATTATGAACCCATGGACGTGTAGATACAAAGATACGAGTACGGGAAGCCTCTCGTCAAAGATGAAAGATCTCTATCAACGATGATGCGAAGATTGCATGATTGGTACTTGAAAATCTGCAGAGACTCTAGGGGGAGGAGTACTTTGTATGTGAAAGTTAAAAAGGAGCATGACCTCGTTGGAATTGATCTGTTGCCTGTTCCATTTGAGGAGTTCTATTAGTTTTTCAATCAATTGGCCCTCGATAAAACAACGGTCACCTGCTACTGTCTGTAAGTAGTACTACTTCTGTCATTAAGTTTCTCTATATAGCTTAGCTCTTTCATTGCATGTATTTATAATCATCCTCACTATATTATGCAGATTGAAGATCGTCGAATTGAAGAAAAGACAAGTCGGTGATATTGGGTTCATTAACACATATCTCATAGATGCAACTGAGGTTAAACTTCATGCTGCAGCTACCGAAGCCAACTTGCTACGATCGTTCATACTAAATCAAAACAAAGATATAATACTCTTTCCTTACAACTTCAGGTGAGTGTTACTGTCTTGTGCGTATTCGGTTTCCCTTATATATTAGTCAAGGTTATAGTAATGTAATTGATGAGTTATGCATGTGAGTGCAGTTTCCACTATATTCTCCTAGAGATTAAGCTTGAGCAGGGAGTAGTAACCGTCTTAGACTCTAAACGAAAAGATCCCCAGGACTATGCAGACATGACTCAAATACTCCAGAAGTAAGTTAAATCGATCATTATCCACCATATCAGCAACTTTGTTCATTTCCTGATATCAAGTAATTGTTTTCTTTGTCCGGCAGGGTTTGGAGAAAATTCACCAAAACAGTTCCGGGACTGCAGAAGGAGCTGGAATTTAGACACCCGAAAGTAAGTACTATAGTAGCATGTTCCGCGCATCTCCTAGTGATTCAAGCGCTAGTTTCATCAATACCATTTAGCGTTCTTGCTTATCAGTTTGATTGACCTCTATTTCTTGTAAAGTGGTTGTGGCAGGAACAAGGGAATGATTTCTGTGGATACTACATCTGCGAGTCCATCTGCCACACGACCTGTGAGTGGGGTGGGTACTCTAACGAACAATATGAAGTACGTAAATAACAACATTCACAATTTTATTTTATTACCATCATTTGTGTTGAGTTTCATTCATTCATATATATATGTATTGACCCCCTTCTTCAAATTAGATGTTTTGGAAGCGGGATGAACTCCTAGCACCAGCTCGCATGTGAGCAATTCAAGAGGAATTGGCGGCATTCTTTCTTGACCACATGATCCCTGAAGACGGAGAATTCTATGTGGACCCTGAGTCCGTATGATTATATTTGTAAGAGATAATTATTGTATATATGTAGCCGGTAGTCTAAGATAGATATACGAGAACTTGTTGTTCGACCAATCTCTCGGAGAAGGAGAGGTGGTCGATATCACTTCTCTCTGTATGCATATATGTTCATGACGATCTTCTGTTTCCTTCGTTTGCTTACTAGCTAGCCAGCGTGTCTAGTCCTCTCTATACGTATGTATAGTACGTAGCGTCGACCAAGCACGGACATAAGAGAGGACACTTCTCTCTATTAATTATAGCTAGCTAACACAATATATGAAACACCTAAATTAACCCCCCAAAACCCCCAACCCCCCCCCTTCCAAAAAAAAACAAAAACCCCAGCCACAGAAATGCTGACGCGTGGATGCCTATTGGTCCCGGTTGGTGCCACCAACCGGGACCAAAGGGTCTCCTGACTGGGCTCTGCGCACTGCCCACGTGGAGGGCCTTTAGTCCCGGTTCTGGATTGAACCGGGACTAAAGGGGGGAGGTATTAGTACCGACACTTTAGTCCCGGTTCCGGAACCGGGACTAAAGGCCCTTACAAACCGGGACTATAGGCCCTTTTTCTACCAGTGTAAATTATCCTTAGAGGAATAAGGATATGTTTCTCGGTTATGGAGGTGATAAAGAGTTCGACATAAAGAGTTACGTCGATGCAAGCTTAACACCTATCCGGATAGCTCTGAGTAGAGATACCGGATACGTATAATGGAGCAACAATTTAGAATAGCTCCAAGTAGAACACTTATTTGAAATGGCTCCAAATGTAGCGTAGTAGTTGCATCTACAAGATGACATAGAAATTTGCGAAGTACATACGGATCTGAATGCTGCAGACCCGTTGACTGAAACCTCTCTCACAAGCATAACATGATCAAACCCAGAACTCTTGGGTGTTAGTCACATGGGGATGTGACCTTGAGTGTTAATCACATATCGATGTGAACTGGATTATTGACTCTAGTGCAAGTGGGAGACTGTTGGAAATATGCCCTAGAGGCAATAATAAATTGGTTATTATTATATTTCCTTGTTCATGATAATCGTTTATTATCGATGCTAGAATTGTATTGATAGGAAACTCAGATACATGTGTGGATACATAGACAACACCATGTCCCTAGTAAGCCTCTAGTTGACTAGCTCGTTGATCAATAGATGGTTACAGTTTCCTGACCATGGACGTTGGATGTCATTGATAACGGGATCACATCATTAGGAGAATGATGTGATGGACAAGACCCAATCCTAAGCCTAGCACAAGATCATGTAGTTCGTATGCTAAAGCTTTTCTAATGTCAAGTATCATTTCCTTAGACCATGAGATTGTGCAACTCCCGGATATCGAAGAAGTGCTTTGGGTGTGCCAAACGTCACAACGTAACTGGGTGGCTATAAAGGTACACTACAAGTATCTCCGAAAGTGTCTGTTGGGTTGGCACGAATCGAGACTGGGATTTGTCACTTCGTGTGAATGGAGAGGTATCTCTGGGCCCACTCGGTAGGACATCATCATAATGTGCACAATGTGATCAAGGAGTTGATCACGGGATGATGTGTTACGGAACGAGTAAAGAGACTTGCCGGTAACGAGATTGAACAAGGTATCGGGATACCGACGATCGAATCTCGGGCAAGTATCGTACCGCTAGACAAAGGGAATTGTATACGGGATTGATTAAGTCCTTGACATCGTGGTTCATCCGATGAGATCATCGTGGAACATGTGGGAGCCAACATGGGTATCCAGATCCCGCTGTTGGTTATTGACCGGAGAGTTATCTCGGTCATGTCTGCATGGTTCCCGATCCCGTAGGGTCTACACACTTAAGGTTCGATAACGCTAGGGTTATAAGGAATAGATATACGTGGTTACCGAATGTTTTTCGGAGTCCCGGATGAGATCTCGGACGTCACGAGGAGTTCCGGAATGGTCCGGAGGTAAAGATTTATATATGGGAAGTCCTGTTTTGGTCGCCGGAAAAGTTTCGGGGTTTATCGGTAACGTACCGGGACCACGGGGAGGGTCCCGGGGGTCCACCAAGTGGGGCCACAAGCCCCAGAGGGCTGCATGGGCCAAGTGTGGGAGGGGACCAGCCCCAGGTGGGCTGGTGCACCCCACCACAAAGGCCCAAGGCGCCTAAGGGGAGGAGGGGGGGCAAACCCTAAGGGCAGATGGGCCTTAGGGCCCATGCCTGGTGCGCCTCCCTCTCCCCCTCCACCTGGCCGCCACCCAGATGGGATCTGGGGGCTGCCACCACCCCTAGGGAGGGAACCCTAGGTGGGGGCGCAGCCCCTCCCCTCCCCCTATATATACTTGAGGTTTGGGCTGCCCAAGACACACGAGTTCCTCTCCTTCTTGGCGCAGTCCTACCCCTCTCCCTCCTCATCTCTTGCGGTGCTTGGCGAAGCCCTGCTGGAGTACCACGCTCCTCCACCACCACCACATCGTTGTGCTGCTGCTGGATGGATTCTTCCTCAACCTCTCCCTCTCTCCTTGCTGGATCAAGGCATGGGAGACGTCACCGGGCTGTACGTGTGTTGAACGCGGATGTGCCGTCCGTTCGGCACTAGGATCTCCGGTGATTTGGATCACGACGAGTACGACTCCTTCAACCCCGTTCTCTTGAACGCTTCCGCTTAGCGATCTACAAGGGTATGTAGATGCACTCTCCTTCCCCTCATTGCTAGTTTCTCCATAGATAGATCTTGGTGACACGTAGGAAAATTTTGAATTTCTGCTACGTTCCCCAACATCTTTTGCATTTAGTTTTCATTTTTCTTTTATGCACCATGCTGGTATGAGATAGTCCTTGGTTGATTTATAGAATGCTCTTTGCACTTCACTTATATCTTTTGAGTATGGCTTTATAGAATGCTTCATGTGCTTCACTTATATCATTTGAAGTTTGGATTGCATGTTTCTCTTTACATAGACAACCGCCATTTGTAGAATGCTCTTTTGCTTCACTTATATTTGTTAGAGCGTGGGCATACCTTTTGTAGAAAGAATTAAACTCTCTTGCTTCACTTATATCTATTTAGAGAGATGATAGGAACTGGTCATTCACATGGTTACTCATAAAAATCCTACATAAAACTTGTAGATCACTGAATATGATATGTTTGATTCCTTGCAATAGTTTTGCGATATAAAGATGGTGATATTAGAGTCATGCTAGTGGGTAGTTGTGGATTAGTAGAAATACTTATGTTGAGGTTTGTGATTCCCGTAGGATGCACGTATGGTGAACCGTTATGTGATGAAGTCGGAGCATGATTTATTTGTTGATTGTCTTCCTTATGAGTGGCGATCGGGGACGAGCGATGGTCTTTTCCTACCAATCTATCCCCCTAGTAGCATGCGCATAGTACTTTGTTTCGATGACTAATAGATTTTTGTAATAAGTATATGACTTCTTTATGACTAATGTTGAGTCCATGGATTATACGCACTCTCACCCTTCCACCGTTGCTAGCCTCTCTAGTACCGCACAACTTTCGCTGATACCATAAACCCACCATATACCTTCCTCAAAACAGCCACCATACCTACCTATCATGGCATTTCCATAGCCATTCCGAGATATATTGCCATGCAACTTCCATCATCATCATATACATGACTTGAGCATTTATTGTCATATTGCTTTGCATGATCGTAAGATAGCTAGCATGATGTTTTCATGGCTTGTCCATTTTTCGATGTCATTGCTACGCTACATCGTTGCACATCCCGGTACACTGCCGGGGGCATTCATATAGAGTCATATCTTTGTTCTAGATATCCAGTTGAATATTGAGTTGTAAGTAAATAAAAGTATGATGATCATCATTATTAGAGCATTGCCCAAAAAAAGAAGAGAGGCCAAAGAAGCCTAAATAAAAAAAGGGGGGCCAAAGAAGCCCGCAAAAAAGGGCAATGTTACTATCCTTTTACCACACTTGTGCTTCAAAGTAGCACCATGTTCTTCATATAGAGAGCCTCTTGAGTTATCACTTTCATATACTAGTGAGAATTTTCATTATAGAACTTGGCTTGTATATTCCAACGATGGGCTTCCTCAAATGCCCTAGGTCTTCATGAGCAAGCAAGTTGGATGCACACCCACTTAGTTTCAGTTTGAGCTTTCATATACTTATAGCTCTAGTGCATCCATTGCATGGCAATCCCTACTCACTCACATTGATATATATTGATGGGCATCTCCATAGCCCGTTGATACGCCTAGTTGATGTGAGACTATCTTCTCCTTTTTGTCTTCTCCGCATAACCCCCATCATCATATTCTATTCCACCTATAGTGATATGTCCATGGCTCACGCTCATGTATTTCGTGAAAGTTGAAATGGTTTGAGAACGTCAAAAGTATGAAACAATTGCTTGGCTTGTCATCGGGGTTGTGCATGATGTGAATATTTTGTGTGGTGAAGATGGAGCATAGCCAGACTATATGATTTTGTAGGGATGAGCTTCCTTTGGCTATGTTATTTCAACAAGACATAATTGCTTGGTTGGTATGCTTGAAGTATTATTATCTTTATGTCAAAAGATAGATTATTGATTTGAATCATTCATGTCTTAATATTCATGCCATGATTAGACATATGATCATGATTATGCTAGGTAGCATTCCACATCAAAAAATTTCTTTTTTATCATTTACCTACTCGAGGACGAGCAGGAATTAAGCTTGGGGATGCTGATACGTCTCCGTCATATCTATAATTTTTGATTGTTCCATGCCAATATTATTCAACTTTCATATACTTTTTGGCAACTTTTTATATTATTTTTGGGACTAACATATTGATCCAGTGCCCAGTGCCAGTTCCTGTTTGTTGCATGTTTTTTGTTTCACAGAAAACCCACACCAAACGGAGTCCAAACGGAATAAAAACTGACGGAGATTTATTTTGGAATATTTATGAATTTTGGGAAGTATAATCATCGCGAGACGGTGCCCGAGGGGGGCACGAGATAGGGGTGCGCGCCCCTGACCCTCGTGGCCACCCCGTAAGGCGGTTGGATCCCTTATTTCGCTGCAAGAAAGCTAATTTCCGGATAGAGATCGTGTTAAAATTTCAGCCCAATCGGAGTTACGGATCTCCGGGAATATAAGAAACGGTGAAAGGGAAGAATCTGGGAACGTAGAAACAGAGAGAGACAGAGAGACAGATCCAATCTCGGAGGGGCTCTCGCCCCTCCTGTGCCATGGAGGCCATGGACCAGAGGGGAAACCCTTCTCCCATGTAGGGAGGAGGTCAAGGAAGAAGAAGAAGGAGGGGGGCTCTCTCCCCCTCGCTTCCGGTGGCACCGCAGTGCCACCGGGGGCCATCATCATCACCGCAATCTACACCAACACCTCCGCCATCTTCACCAACATCTCCATCACCTTCCCCCTCTATCTACAATGGTCCACTCTCCCGCAACCCGCTGTACCCTCTACTTGAACATGGTGCTTTATGCTTCATATTATTATCCAATGATGTGTTGCCATCCTATGATGTCTGAGTAGATTTTCGTTGTCCTATCGGTGGTTGATGAATTGCTATGATTGATTTAATTTTCTTGTGGTTATGTTGTTGTCCTTTGGTGACCATCATATGATTGTGCACATGGATCACACCCTAGGGTTAGTTTGTATGTTGGTAGGACTATGTATTGGAGGGAAAGAGTGACAGAAGCTTCAACCTAGCATAGAAATTGATGCATAAGGGATTGAAGGGGGACCAATATATCTTAATGCTATGGTTGGGTTTTACCTTAATGAACGTTAGTAGTTGCGGATGCTTGCTAATAGTTCCAATCATAAGTGCATAGAATTCCATGTCAGGGATGACATGCTAGCAGTGGCCTCTCCCACATAATACTTGCTATCGGTCTAGTAAAGTAGTCAATTGCTTAGGGGCAATTTCACAACTCCTACCACCAATTTTCCACACTTGCTATATTTACTTTATTGTTTCTTGATCTAAACAGCCCCTACTTTTTATTTACGTACTCCTTATTATATTGCAAACCTATCCAACAACACCTACAAAGTACTTCTAGTTTCATACTTCTTCTAGGTAAAGTGAATGCCAAGCGTGCGTAGAGTTGTATCGGTGGTCGATAGAACTTGAGGGAATATTGGTTCTACCTTTAGCTCCTCGTTGGGTTCAACACTCTTACTTATCGAAAACTGTTGCGATCCCCTATACTTGTGGGTTATCAAGAAACAGCCGGTCAGCCACCGTACTGTCAGCCGCCTGCACATGAAAGCAGCATGATCATTACCTGGGACTACGATCCTCTGTTTGCCGCCTCTAGACAGCAACCAGAGTCTCAGGGGCTACTATTTGTATAGAGCACACCTAGCGTGTACGGTACCATCAAAAAATTTATACATTACCTTGCGTACCTCAAAGCCTCTTAGCAGACTCACAAAAGCTTCATGCAACCCACTTTTGGTGGATGAAATCCTCTCAACAACCGTACCCATTAAAGTACGATGCGCCTCTGAAATAGCCGCTTTCTCCAAAAGACTCATCAGTGTGTCCGGTTGCCCACCGGACAGTCCCGGACTCTTTTTATTGCTCTCCGTAGGAGACGAATATTCAGGAGGCCTTGGCGGATCAGGAGAAACCCTCCATGCTGACACCGCAGGGTCGTCTGCCCCAGGAGGCGGGGAGGCATTTCGCTCTCCATCATCTTCGGAAGAAGATCCCCCGAAGACGAACTCTGTTGAGAAGGGCTACGAGACGGACTGCAAGATATATGTCTCGGTTATTGACCTCAAAGTTAAAGCAGGATATATTTACCAAAAGTACTCTTGATTCACTTACAGCTCGGTGGAGGGCTGGCCCGCTTGCGGGCACTGTGCGGTAAGGACGCCCTCTGGGCAGGGCCCCTGGCGAAGGTTTTTTCCCTCGTTTGGAAACCTTCGCCTCCAAGTCTTTAGAGGCGGTCCTTTTCCTTCCTTGGGGGGGGGATTCTAGATTCTCCTCCCCGATCATCCTCCTTCATGGAGACATTAATTCCCCCGGTTTGGGTAAGCGATGCGTGAGGCCTGCTTTCAGCTTCTTTATTCCTCCCTTTATCTTCCACTGATGGCACTTGATAAGGTGCGTGCTCAAGCATCCTGGCTAGTACAGGATCCGGTGAGCCTTAGGGAAGGGGGGCCGAACACCTGATCATCTTCGCCTTTCTTATTCAGTCCTGGGCAAGAGCAATTTTTTCTGAATGATGTTGGGACAAATAAAAAGACAGCATGTTCGGCCGTAGAACTACTCACCTGGGTATCTGGACGGTGTCAGTTGAGATCCGCATCCCCGGTGGTGTCCGGACACTTTATTCGCGATCTGAAGAACAATCCATACATCTCTTCAAGCGTCATGCTGAAGAACTGCTGAATAGTTCGTGGTCCTTCTGGGTTGAACTCCCACATACGGAGAGATCGGCGTTGGCATGGCTGGGCTCGATGAACTAGCATGACTTGCATTACCTTGACAAGGCTGACATCTCTCTTGAGGAGATCTCGGATGCGACTCTGCAATATCGGCACGTCATTAACTGGGCCCCAGTCCAGCCCCTTGTTGACCCATGATGCCAGTTGCGGCGGGGGGCCCGAACAGAAGGTGAGGGGAGCTACCCACTTAGTACTTCGGGGAGCTATGATGTAAAACCACTCCCGCTGCCATAGGTTGGACACCTCCAGGAAGGAACTCTTGCGCCATGGAGCATCGACACCTTCTCTTATGGTGGTGCCTCCGCATTCTGCGTGTCGCCCATCGATCACCTTCGTCTTCACATTGAAGGTCTTGAGCCATAAGCCAAAGTGCGGGGTGATGCGAAGGAAGGCCTCACACACGACGATAAACGACAAGATGTGAAGGATGGAATCTGGGGCTAGATCGTGGAAGTCAAGCCCATAATAGAACATGAACCCTCTAACAAAGGGATCAAGACTGAAACCTAGACCTCGGAGGAGGTGGGAAACAAATACGACGCTCTCGTTGGGTTCTGGAGTAGGGATGACCTGCCCTTGAGCGGGTAGCCTGTGAGAGATTTCGGCGGTCAGATACCTTCCTTCTTTTAACTTCTTGATGTCCTCCTCTGTGACAGAGGAGGCCATCCACCGACCTTGAAGGTTGGATCCGGACATGTTGATAGTCCGAAGCGCTTATCCTGAGCCTTGGGTGTTGGAACTCAAGGTGGGGGAAGGGAAGGATCAAGTGCGAGGGGAAAAGGATAGGCCTTGGCTCCTTTATAAAGAGGGCGAATATCAAGTGTCCTCCGCGTGCCCGTTTGGGACTTGCCTAAAATCGAGGAGCCATATTAACAAACACGGTTGGGTTACCCACACCCGTATTGATGAGAATCCCGTGATAAGGGGACACGATCTCTGATTCAACAAGACGTGCCAAGAAAACCGCCTCGCAACATGTGCAATGGCAGACAAGGAAAAATGGTTCGTAATGACCGGGCCACGGCAGGACGTCACGTTATCAAAAATTGTCAGCAGATTGGATTTGTGGAATATTATAGTCTCTACGGTGGTATGTGGAATTTTTTTTGCAGAGCCGGACACGATCCTTATGTTCGGAATCATTTAGGGAGTATTCGGAGAAGGAACCCTCCCTGGAATGCCGAAGACAATCTGCACGCCAGACTCATCGTCATTGAAGCCTAGTTCAGGGGCTACTAAGGGAGTCCTGGATTAGGGGGTCCTCGGATAGCCGGACTATATACTTTGGCCGGACTGTTGGATTATGAAGACACAAGATTGAAGACTTCGTCCCATGTCCGGATGGGACTCTGCTTTGCCTCGAAGGCAAGCTTGGCAATTTGGATATGTAGATCTCCTCCCTTGTAACTGACTCTTTGTAAACCCTAGCCTGCTCTGGTGTCTATATAAACCAGAGGGTTTAGTCCATAGGACAACAATCAGAATCATAGGCTAGCTTCTAGAGTTTAGCCTCTAAGATCTCGTGGTAGATCAACTCTTGTAATACTCATATCATCAAGATCAATCAAGCATGAAGTAGGGTATTACCTCCATCGAGAGGGCCCGAACCTGGGTAAACTTCGTGTCCCCTGCCTCCTGTTACCATCCGCCTTAAACGCATAGTTCGGGACCCCCTACCCGAGATCCGCCAGTTTTGACACCGACAACCGCATTTTGTCCGGCTTGGCAATTTGAAAAAAAGGTTGCACATTAAAAAAATAGAATAAACTTAATTAAACATTAAGATAAACTACAAATTGTTCAAACACATCCCAGTTGCACATTTAAACAAACTAAAATTACAAAAATAAAATAAAAAAGATAGATTTGCCGCCACCGCCGTGGTCATCTTTGATGCTGCCGCCGTCCTCCAGGTCATCATCCTTGGTGAGATCGACGTACCGAGGTGGCTGCCATAGGTGGGCTGGTGGACCTGCAATGGCTGTGTGGCTGAAGGCGCCTGCACCACCTCCTCCTATGGCGGGGACGTCGGCCACACATCGGCGCCCACCCACGTGGGCAGCACGGTCACGAACTCCGTGGTGCAGGGCAGGGTGTCCATCCACGTCCAGGATTGGCCCACCAATGCTGCGAAGGGTGGCACGCCCTCCTCCTCGGTATCCTCAATGGCCTCCTACTTGATATGCAGCTCCGGGGGGATGCGATGTCGCCGACGGTGTAGAGGGCCATCATCACATCGAGGCCCTCCCACTGGGTGCTGTCGTGCTCCCGAATAGAGTCCTCTAGCACACGCCTCACGAGCTCCTCCTCCTCCTTGGCCGCCATGGAAAGTGGTGGTGGCGGGGACGGAGAGGGGAATGGTCCGTGCACCCGCGCACGACCATGCGCCTAGGAGGGCACGGAGCACGCGCCCGTGGTGGGCTCTGACCATGTTGTGGTGGGCGCACGACAGATGCCAAGGGATGGATAAAAGAGAGGAGGAGGCTCGAGGGCATTGCTGGGATCCAGAGGCGAGGTCGGCATGAGCGAGCATGGGACGCAAGACATACCTAGGTTTGGGGCTCCCCGGAGAGATAACACCCCTAGTCCTGCCTAATGGCGCAATAAGCCATGTCTCCGTGCGGTGGTGACCGGCATCGGGCGCCTTGGTCTGGTCCGTGGAGTGTGTGCGCGTGTGGCCGTGTATGTGTGGGTCTAAGCATAGTACGAGTGGTGTATGGGCATAATCCGGCTATGCATGGGTAGTGTGCGTGTGTTGTGTGCGTGTAGTTAGAAGCTAGCATGCACAAAATTTGTTAGTGGACATTCATGCGCAGGTTAGTCACATGCGTTGATCGCGGGAGCGTTGGGCATGATCCAACGGCAAGCTCAGACGATGTGCAGCTCTTGCGGAAGAGTAGATGGCTCACGACGAGTGGAGGCCGGGTCTTGAGGAGGTCATGCGTACGTGCGCATGAGGCGTTGTTGGAGTTAGTTGCTTAGCGAGTCGGGTATAAAAAAGGCCCCTGTGTACTGCTTGTGGGCGAACCGGTCTGTTGGCGCGCCACGATGATGGTATGAGCCGAGTGTAAGCCATGTAGCCATTGTAAAGTAGAAAAGATTGGGTCATTTGAGCGCCCGTGGCGGCGTTCGTCACCGGCCAGAAAATCTTGTGTCCACTGTTCTTCTTCTTCCACCTCTGTTCGAGTGAGAGGAGAGGTAGCTAGAGGGTTGCGGTTCCAAAACTGCTGAGTCTAGTTGATATCTAACAGTACAGAGTTGCTCCTAGAGCTGTATGGAAGAAAATTGAAGGCAGGCCAAGGCTCAGGTTGCTCCCTCTCCTTGGGTGTTGCTTGCTATGGGTGTGTGAGTAAGTGATCGCCCGTATGCATGAGGGCTCCTGGGAGGGTTTTATAGGTCAACCCACAGGGGTACAATTGTAATGTTACCAGGCCGTGGGGCCGGGTTGTCATCCTCCGGGGAGCCGGTGCTGGGACCCGTCGGGTGCCAGGGCTCGCCGAGTTCTCCGGGCACGGGACCCATCGGGTGTTGGGGTACTGTTGGCTGTCTTGTCGATCGTCAGGGAGTGGCCAGGTTGAGTCCGCTACAGTGGTGCTCTGTCAGGTCACCGCTTGCTGGCGTCGGTAGTGACAACGAATGTACTCTAGCCACGCCAACCCTGGTCAGTGGGCAGGTGGGGCACTATTGCCATGCCCGGCTGACCAGAGGCATGGGCGGGGCACTGTTGCCTTGCTCATCTCTGAATGAAGACTCGTCCCGTTGTACGGCCTAGATGGGACGGGAGCTGACCCTTGGCCGGGTTGGGGAACACACCAAGGGGAAACTGGCTTATTGGGGAAGTCTTGGTGCATTGGGCCCGGCTGCCTTGCGCCGGCCGTTGGGGCCGGGTTGAGGAATTTGGCCTGGTTGAGGGGCTTGGCCGGCTCGAGCGACCTGGCCAGGCATGAGCCGACTCGAGGGGTGTTGGTGGCCCCGTTGTTTTTGAAAAGGATCCGGGGTCCGTTGCCTTCCTGGGGTTCATCCCCCTGACAGTAGTCCCCAAAGCCATGAAGGTCCACCGTCTTCGGATGGGAGGGCCTTCGTAGTTTCCCCCCTCGAGGAGGCGAATTTTGCGGCCGCCGGGTCCAGCAATACCCACTATGTGATGGCTTCCGGAAGCCGGATTGCAGCACCACGGTAGGAGCGAGAAATCGAAGAGTCCATCGAATCTTGGGGTAACCATTCGGGCTTCGCGTGCGCGCCACGTGGCGCCCGGGAGCCGTAAGGGCCTAACAGGCCGCACACGAGACAAGACGGGGCCACGTGCTGGAGCCTATAACCGTGCGCCCTCGGCCCACGTGCGCGGATTTATTGCAGCGTCCGCGAGTCGGTTGCCATTCTCGAGGCAGTTATTGCACACGTATGTGCGCAGTTATTGCAGGGAAGTGGGAAAGGCGAGCTCAAACGATCCCACTTCCCCACGTTTCAAACCGTGGCTTATAAATTGGGGGGAGGGGGCAGCGGAAATCATTCTCGCTCGCACTCCCCTGCCCCTTCTTCCTTCCTCTACTCCTTGCGACCGCCGCGTGCTGCGACACCCACCGCTTCGAGCAGAGCTTCATCGTTGTTCTTCTTCCTTTCTCTTTTTTCGTCTTTGTTCATGGCACTTCCGTCGGGCTCGTGGATGGGCTCGACCGTCACTCTGGACAACATCGCCTATCTTCGCACCACCAGGCGCTTGCCGGGGGAGACGGAGGTTGCCGCGCGCCTGCCGCAGGGCGAGCGGGAGCCGTGACCAGATGGCACGGAGTGCATGGTCCTCTACCCGCACTTCAAGCACGGGTCCGGCCTTCTAGCGAGAACCTTCTTCCGCGACTTCCAGGAGTTCTTCGAGATCCAGCCTCATCATCTTGGCGCAGGCACCATCGTGCAGCTTTCGGGCTTCGTCACCCTCTGCGAGGGGTGCCTGGGGGTCGAGCCTTTGATCAACCTCTGGGTGCACTTCTTCTCCTTGAAGCATCAGGGGCCGCCGTCATCTCCAAGTGGTCTGGCGCTGACTGCCCCAAGATGCCACTAGAGGATTCTGTAAAGAAGTGGCATAATTCTTTCTTCTATGTTTGCAACCTCGACGCGGACCGCATCAACTTGCCGCCCTTCGTCAACTCGCTGCCGAGGGAGAAACAGAAGTGGGGTTACTACCACAAGCATCCATCGCAGGAGGTGCTCAACCTATGCGAGCGGGTGTCAGTGATGAAGGAGCGGGAAGAGCTCACCGGCGCTGACCTCATCACCGCCTTCATCAGGCGCCGAGTGTTGCCGCTGTAGCAGCGCAACCACCTCATCGGCAATATGACCGGGCTTCAAGACCTCAACCCCATGTCGAACTTGCGGCTGGGGGCGGACCAGGTCACCTGCCGGGTAAATGATATCTCCAAGGCCAACCTGCGGGACGACTGGGAGTTCAGGAAGTCTCCGTACAGCCAGGTGAACCCGGCGCCCGCGGTGAGTCCCTCGTCTCCATACTTTGATGCTGCCCATCTTCTTATTCTCCCCGATGAGACGCGGGAGGTGCTTCCGAACACCATCCGACATCCTTACGACCGGGCACGGACGCAGGTGGCGCGCGCTGCCTCAGAGAAGTCTCGGGCCCATGTCGGAGGGGAGGGGGTGACCGCCGACGTGGGCACAGGGCTCTGCGTGGGTAAGTTTGTCTTCACTTGTTGAGTTGCTGGGCGTGAGTTGGTTTTGGTGATGCTGACGAGAGCCGTTGATGTAGTGGTGCCGAGTAGAGGAGGTGGAGGTGCGGCCGAAGCCGGATCATCCCAGGGGGCGCCGGCGACGACCCGACCGCATGGGAAGGACAACGTCACCCCGTGGGCCCCGGCCGTGAAGCGCGCGGCGAACCCAGCTGGGGGCGCAAAGCCTCCCGCCAAGAGGAGGCATGGCGCTCCACAGGAGAGGGAGGCGAGGCCCGCTGTTCCGGTGGTGCCGGGGTGAGTTCTATCTTTGCTTGAATCTGAGTGGCCGAGCGGCTCTGCTTGGCTCTCTCGTATTTACTCTGCCTTGGATTTCAGGTCACCGATTTCGCTGGCGGCGGCGGCGGTGGATGCCGCGTCCGCCGAAGGCGGTGCGTTCCGGAGGAGCCGGTCCAGCACAGTCGACTGGGACGAGGAGGAGAGGGCGGATCCGGATCTTGGCGTGGACCCGGCCGACACCAAAGGCCTGGCCTGGCGGGACTGAAACCGGGCCGAGGCAGAGCTGGAGGCGGCGTCGACCCTGGCCTAGGTTAACGCCGCGGCGACGTGGGCGCGAGCAGGCGAGGAGGTGGTGTGGCCGGAGATACCGGCAGGGATGGTGCTAGCGGCGACGGTCTTTGTGTCGTCGTTGGAGGGGGGGCATGGCCGAGGCGGCCGTGCAGATGTGGTGCACCTCGACCAGGAGATTGTGGTCGTTGGGGATGACATCCCGCCGCAGACTGATGTGGTCGACCGAACGGGGGCCAACGGAGGCGGCGACGACGCCGTCTTGGAGGAGGCGCTGCGGACGGCGCCGGAGGGGATGCCTCAGGTGCCGACGGGTGAGGCGCCGTTGGTGGTGGAGCCGCAGGCCACTCCGGCCACCAAACCGTTGACGGTGCCGGAAAGGGCACCGGAGAAGGCGCCGACCGCAGGGGAGGCGGCCAGCGGAGAGCTCGCCCTGGTGCTCAGGCCAGGGGGTCGTCGGGCCGTCGGGGCGTAGCCGACGCGGAGCGGGACCTGCGAGGTCTTCTTCGGGCCTCTGACCCAGGAGGAGGCGGCGATGGCCGCCATGACCCAGCGCCTGCGAGGGCCGACGGTCCGGATCCAGGCCTTCGCCCAGGTTGAGGTGGAGTAGACACGGGAGCTGGAGCGCGCTGTGTTCGTAAGTTTCCCTTGATTTCTGCCTTTCTTTTTCTGTTTCTTCTTCTTCATGGGGGCGCAGTAACGCACCCACTGGGTGTAGCCCCCGAGATTCGGGCCAACTGTGTAGCAGTTGGGTCGATTCTTAAATTGTTGTCTTGTCTTGATCGTTGCCTTCTGCAGCAACTGGACTCCTGTCGGGTCCGCGTATTCAACCGGCTCCTGGAGACACACCGGCAGCTCAAGGAGCAGCTCGCCTCCAAGGAGGAGGAGCTCCACGTAGCGGCATGTATTCTTTTTGTGTGCTCTTTTTTAGTGGGGGCGCGCTTCTGCACCAACTGGGTGTAGCCCCCGAGATTCGGGCCAACTGTGTAGCAGTTGGGTCGAATCTTAAAATAGCACTTTATTTCTGAATCTTCCTTCTGCAGCCGAGGTGCTTTCCTGGAGGACCCAGCTGATGCGGGACGGCTTCCACTATGACCGGCTCATTGCTGACGCTGGCCGGCTTGGGGCCGAGGTGGCGAGCGAGGGCAGAGGCGACGGGATCCCGACGGGCGCTCGATGAAGCCAGCCGGCTGTGGGAGCAGCTAGAGGGCGACAAGGGTCGTCTTGAGGCTGAGGTGGAATGCCTCAATGCGGAAGCCACCAAGGTTGTGGAGGCGCAGCAGGCCCTTGCCGAGGCGGATCAGCAACACGGCAAGTTGGTCGGCGACAAGGGTTAGCTCCAGGCCGAGGTGGAGCGCCTGAAGGCACTGGTGGCCGCGGCGGAGGAGTCCTGTCAGGGGGAAATCCGTCGCCGCTAGTAGGACGAGAAGGCGGATGTGGACAAGGACGCCAAGCTAAAGACGGCCCTTGCCAAGGTCGCCGATCTGGAGAAGACGCTCCAGGAGAGTGACCGCACCATCGCCCTGGAGCTGCGCGGTACGTTGCTCGAAGCATGGCACCTGAGAGAGTCCTTCTCCAGTAAGTGTTTTCCTTGGGTTTTTGCCGGGATGGGATCCCGGCTTCTTGTCCTTGGTGACTTTCTTCTGACTTGCTTTTCTTCTTGAGAGGGGCCTTCCCGAAATCGTGCCAGCTGGCGGAGGATGCGGTCCACTTTCAGCGTGACCCGCAGGGGGTCGTCGGCTCCGGGACTGGTCGGCGGGTGGCCTGGACCTTCCCGGAGATCCTGACCGCCGCCGAGGCTCGTTTGCGCGTCTTGGGCAATCAGATGGGGCGGCTTTCTCAGGAGGGTGCGGCCATGACGGCGGCCCTCTGGCCGGGTTCCATCGCGCCGAACAGCTTCACGCGGCTGGCGCGGTGGTTGGAGGCGGGGCCGGATCGGCTATTTGTCTGGCGTGTTTCTGCCGCCCGTGCCGGCACTGAGATGGCGCTCAGGTTTGTGATGTCATGGCATCTGGACCTATCGCTAGATGCGTTGATGGGCCAGCGAGCCGGCTCAGAGAGCCAGCTGCAGGCGAAGGCCAGCCAGATTGCTGCTCGGGCCAGCTACATCGCCGGGTTCCCCTGCCATGACGAATTCTGGCCGGAGCGGGTGGAAGATGGCGGAGTCGTTCCTGCTGACGACTACGGCCTGCTTTTGGACGACCCGGAGGGCAGCTCTGAGGAGACGGACGTCTACCGTGACGCGGACGCCGAGGAGGGGGGCACTGGCACCTCGGCGAACCCGGAGGCCACTGAGGGAGATGCCTGAGGCTGCCTGTTTTTAACTTAGTAAAAAATTCTGTTAGGTAGCAAGTCCACCCACCAACTGGGGGTATCCGTGTGTAATGAATTCTGTCCTTGGGCCTGTTTGAATTTGAACAGGTGATGTATAAATTTCAAGAATGTTTGCACTCTTGTTTTTGTCTTTTGAGCCGTTTTCTTGCACTTTTCCCCTCTCGGGCTCCCCCCCCCCCCGCGAGTCTAGCGGTCGAGGCTCGGGCCCGTGACAAGGAGTTCGTCCTTTGAGAGGAGCGCGCAGTACTTATGCTGTCAAAATGTTGAGCGCGAGCGAAACACCCAGTGGGCCGGCCGGCGGCAATCCAGCGAAGCCGGTTGGCGAGCAGCCAGTCCTGCGGCAACTTAAAGTGGCGGGGCCGGATTGGGTAACCTGGAGGTCCTTGACTTAGTGTTTGTGGCATACTAGTGCTCTGGCCTTGCGCGCTTGTCAGTCGACAGCCAAAGCTGGTTCTGTGGCTTAGGGCGAAGTGGAAGGCCGCCACGATCCCAGTACATCAGGAATCGCTAAGGAAGGTAGCAGGTAGTGACAAAGCCGCCAGCCCCCGAGCCCCCGGGTCTAGCGAGTCGGCCCAGTGGCCGAGTTTGTCAAAGAGGTAAATAATGCACAAATGCAGAAGACACAATAGCTTGGTCGGAAAGGGCAGCCCCCGAGCATCATTCGGGGACTCCATAGTTTTTAGATGATTACAAAAGGAAGCGATGCATACATGTATATGGCTAATTGTAAAATGGGCGGAGGAGGTCTGCGTTCTGCTACCTCTTGAGCATGCGTTGGTTTTCCCTTGAAGAGGAAAGGGTGATGCAGCAAAGTAGCATAAGTATTTCCCTCAGTTTTTGAGAACCAAGGTATCAATCCAGTAGGAGACTACATGCAAGTCCCTCGTACCTGCACAAATAAATAGGAACCTTGCAACCAATGCGATAAAGGGGTTGTCAATCCCTTCACGCCCACTTGCAAAAGTGAGACCTGATAAATGTAATAACATTAATATTTTTTGTATTTTTGTTGTATAGATTGGAAAATAAAGATTGCAAAATAAAAGGCTGCAGAGATAGCCAGTAGATAGGAAAATAATATGATGGAACATAGACCTGGGGGCCATAGGTTTCACTAGTGGATTCTCTCAAGATAGCAAATTCTATGGTGGGTGAACAAATTACTGTCGAGCAATTGATAGAAAAGCACATAGTTATGAGAATATCTAGGAATGATCATGTATATAGGCATCACGTCCGCGACAAGTAGACCAAAACGATTCTGCATCTACTACTATTACTCCACACATCGACCGCTATCCAGCATGCATCTAGAGTATTAAGTTCATAAGAACAAAGTAACACATTAGGCAAGATGAGATGATGTAGAGGGATAAACTCAAGCAATATGATATAAACCCCATCTTTTTATCCTCGATGGCAACAATACAATACGTGCCTTGCTGCCCCTGCTGTCACTGGGAAAGGACACCGCAAGATTGAACCGAAAGCTAAGCACTTCTCCCATTGCAAGAAAGATCAATCTAGCGGGCCAAACCAAATTGATAATTCCAAGAGACTTGCAAAGATATTAAAACATGCATAAAAGAATTCAGAGAAGAATCAAATATTGTTGATAGATAATCTTGATCATAAACCCACAATTCATCGGATCTCGACAAACACGCCGCAAAAAGAATTACATCGAATAGATCTCTAAGAGAATCGAGGAGAACTTTCTATTGAGATCCAAAGAGAGAGAAGAAGCCATCTAGCTAATAACTATGGACCCGAAGGTCTGTGGTAAACTACTCACACATCATCGGAGAGGCTATGGTGTTGATGTAGAAGCCCTCTGTGATCGATTCCCCCTCCGGCGGAGCGCCGAAAAAGGCCCCAAGATGGGATCTCACGGGTACAGAAGGTTGCGGTGGTGGAAATAGGGTTTCATGGTGCTCTCGGATATTTTCGGGGTATATGAGTATATATAGGTGAAAGAAGTAGGTCAGAGGAGCCACGAGGGGCCCACGAGGGTGGGGGCGCGCCTACACCCCTGGGCGCATCCTTGATGTATACTACACAACCTTCTTGTTGTAGACGTTGTTGGGCCTCCAAGTGCAGAGGTTTGTAGGACAGTAGCAAATTTCCCTCAAGTGGATGACCTAAGGTTTATCAACCTGTGGGAGGCGTAGGATGAAGATGGTCTCTCTCAAACAACCCTGCAACCAAATAACAAAGAGACTCTTGTGTCCCCAACACACCCAATGCAATGGTAAATTGAATAGATGCACTAGTTCGGCGAAGAGATGGTGATACAAGTGCAAAATGGATGGTAGATATAGGTTTTTGTAATCTAAAAATATAAAAACAGCAAGGTAACTAATGATAAAAGTGAGCACAAACGGTATTGCAATGCTTCGAAACAAGGCCTAGGGTTCATACTTTCACTAGTGCAAGTTCTCTCAACAATAATAACATAATTGGATCATATAACTATCCCTCAACATGCAACAAAGAGTCACTCCAAAGTCACTAATAGCAGAGAACAAACGAAGAGATTATTGTAGGGTACGAAACCACCTCAAAGTTATTCTTTCTGATCGATCTATTCAAGAGTCCGTAGTAAAACAACACGAAGCTATTCTTTCCGTTCAATCTATCCTAGAGTTCGTACTAGAATAACACGTTAAGACCCAAATCAACCAAAACCCTAATGTCACCTAGATACTCCAATGTCACCTCAAGTATCCGTGGGTATGATTATAAGAGATGCATCACACAATCTCAGATTCATCTATTCAACCAACACAAAGAACTTCAAAGAGTGCCCCAAAGTTTCTACCGGAGAGTCAAGACGAAAACGTGTGCCAACCCCTATGCATAAGTTCACGACGTCAGGGAACTCGCAACTTCTTCACCAAAACATACATCAAGTGGATCACGTGATATCCCATTGTCACCACAGATAAGCACATGCAAGACATACATCAAGTGTTCTCAAATCCTTAAAGACTCAATCCGATAAGATAACTTCAAAGGGAAAACTCAATCCATTACAAGAGAGTAGAGGGCGATACATCAAGATCGTGCCAAATCAAGAACACGACAGATAGAGATCAAACACATAGCTACTAGTACATACCCTCAGCCCTGAGGGTGAACTACTCCCTCCTTGTCATGGAGAGCGCCGGGATGATGAATATGGCCACTGGAGAGGGATTCCCCCCCTTCAGTAGGGTGTCGGAATGGGTCTAGATTGGTTTTCGGTGGCTACAGAGGCTTGCGGCAGCAGAACTCCTAATCTAGGTTTCTTTCTGGAAGTTTGGGTATATATAAGAGGTGTTGGAGTCGGGAACAAGTCAGGGGGGTCCCCGAGGAGGCCACGAGGTAGGGGGCGCGCCCAGGGGGTAGGGCACCCCCCCACCCACGTGGTGGCCTCAGGACTCTTCTGGCCCATCTCTGGTACTCTGTGGGCTTCTTCTGGTCCAAAACTGATCTCCGTGAAATTTCAGGTCAATTGGACTCCGTTTGGTTTTCCTTTTCTGCGATACTCAAAAAAAATTAGAAACTTGCACTGGTCTCTAGGTCAATAGGTTAGTCCCAAAAATAATATGAAATAGCATATAAATTATAGATACGTTGGAGACGTATCCAGCATCCCCAAGCTTAATTTCTGCTATCCCTCGAGTAGGAAAATGATAAAAACAGAATTTTTGATGTGGAATGCTACCTAACATATTTATCAATGCAATTCTCTTTATTGTGTCATGAATGTTCAGATCCAAAATATTCAAGACAAAAGTTTAATATTGACATAAAAATAATAATACTTCAAGCATACTAACAAAGTAATCATGTCTTCTCAAAATAACATGGCCAATGAAAGTTATCCCTACAAAATCATATAGTCTGGCTATGCTCTATCTTCATCATACAAAATATTTAAATCATGCACAACCCCGATGACAAGCCAAGAAATTGTTTCAAACTTTTTATGTTCTCAAACTTTTTCAATCTTCACGCAATACATGAGCGTGAGCCATGGACATAGCACTATAGGTGGAATAGAATGGTGGTTGTGGAGAAGACAAAAAGGATAAGATAGTCTCACATCAACTAGGCGTATCAACGGGCTATGGAGATGCCCATCAATAGATATCAGTGTGAGTAAGTAGGGATTGCCATGCAACGGAAGCACTAGAGCTATAAGTGTATGAAATCTCAAAAATAAAACTAAGTGGATGTGCATCCAACTTGCTTGCTCATGAAGACCTAGGGCATTTGAGGAAGCCCATCGTTGGAATATACAAGCCAAGTTCTATAATGAAAAATTCCCACTAGTATATGAAAGTGACAACATAGGAGACTCTCTATCATGGAGATCATGGTGCTACTTTGAAGCACAAGTGTGGTAAAAGGATAGTAGCATTGCCCCTTCTCTCTTTTTCTCTCATTTTTTGTTTTGTTTTGGCCTTCTCTTTTTTTGGCCTTTCTTTTTTCTCTTTTTATTTATTTTTCATCCAAAGTCTCATCCCGACTTGTGGGGGAATCATAGTCTCCATCATCCTTTCCTCACTTGGACAATGCTCTAATAATGATGATCATCACACTTTTATTTACTTACAACTCAAGAATTACAACTCGATAGTTAGAACAAGATATGACTCTATATGAATGCCTCCGGCGGTGTACCGGGATGTGCAATGACTCATGAGTGACATGTATGAAAGAATTATGAACGGTAGCTTTGCCACAAATATGATGTCCACTATATGATCATGCAAAGCAATATGACAATGATGGAGCGTGTCATAATAAATAGAACGGTGGAAAGTTGCATGGCAATATATCTCGAACTGGCTATGTAAATGCCATAATAGGTAGGTATGGTGGCTGTTTTGAGGAAGGTAAATGGTGGTTTTATGGTACCGGTGAAAGTTGTGCGGTACTAGAGAGGCTAGCAATGGTGGAAGGGTGAGAGTGCGTATAATCCATGGACTCAACATTAATCATAAAGAACTCACATACTTATTGCAGAAATCTATTAGTTATCAAAACAAAGTACTACGTGCATGCTCCTAGGGGGATAGATTGGTAGGAAAAGACCATCGCTATTCCCCGACCGCCACTCATAAGGAAGACAATCAAAAAATAAATCATGCTCCGACTTCATCACATAACGGTTCACCATACATGCATGCTACGGGAATCACAAACTTTAACACAAGTATCTCTCAAATTCACAACTACTCTACTAGCATGGCTCTAATATCACCATCTTCATATCTCAAAACAATCATCAAGTATCAAACTTCTCATAGTATTCAATGCATTTTATATGAAAGTTTTTATTATACCCATCTTGGATGCCTATCATATTAGGACTTGTTTCATAACCAAAGAAAATTACCATGCTGTTCTAAAAGACTCTAAAAATAATATAAGTTAAGAATGTGATTTCATCTATTTCTTCAAAATAAAACCACCGCCGTGCTCTAAAAGGATATAAGTGAAGCACTAGAGAAAATGACAAACTACTCCGAAAGATATAAGTGAAGATCAATGAGTAGTCGAATAATTATGCGACTATGTGAAGAATCTCTAACGTTTAAGAGTTTCAGGTCTTGGTATTTTAATCAAACGGAAAGCAAAACAAAATAAAATAAAATGACGCTCCAAGCAAAACACATATCATGTGATGAATAAAAATATAGCTCCAAGTAAAGTTACCGATGAACGAAGACGAAAGAGGGGATGCCATCCGGGGCATCCCCAAGCTTAGGATCTTGGTTGTCCTTGAATATTACCTTGGGGTGCCTTGGGAATCCCAAAGCTTAGGCTCTTGCCACTCCTTATTACATAGTCCATCGAATCTTTACCCAAAACGTGAAAACTTCACAACACAAAACTCAACAGAAAATTTCATGAACTCCATTAGTATAAGAAAATAAATCACCACTTTTGGTACTGTTGTGTACTCATTCTAAATTCATATTGGTGTAATATCTACTTTTTTCCAACTTCTCTATGGTTCATACACCCCGATACTACTCATAGATTCATCAAAATAGGCAAAAAACACAATGAAAATAGAATCTGTGAAAAACAAAACAATTTGTAGTAATTTGTATCATTCGAATACTTATGTCACCCCAAAAATACTGAAATAAATTGGTGGACCTGAGGAATTTGTCTATTAATCATCTGAAAAAAGAATCAACTTAAAGACACTTCCAGTAAAAATGGCAGCTAATCTCGTGAGCGCAAAAGTTTCTGTTTTTTACAGCAAGATCAAAAAGACTTCACCCCAGTCTTCCCAAAGGTTACACTTGGCACAAACACTAATTAAAACATAAAACCACATCTAAACAGAGGCTAGATGAATTATTTATTACTAAACAGGAGCAAAAAGCAAAGAACAACAATAAAATTGGGTTGCCTCCCAACAAGCGCCATCGTTTAACGCCCCTAGCTAGGCATGATGATTTCAATGATGCTCACATAAAAGATAAGAATTGAAACATAAATAGAGCATCATGAAGAATATGAATAGCACATTTAAGTCTAACCCACTTCCTATGCAATAGGGATTTTGTGAGTAAAAAATTTATGGGGACAAGAATCAACTTGCATAGGAAGGTGAAACAAGCATTGCTTCAAGATTTTCAACACATAGAGAGGAAACTTGGTATTATTGCAATTCCTACAAGCATATATTCCTCCCTCATAATAATTTTCAGTAGCATCATGAATGAATTCAACACTATAACTATCACATAAAGCATTATTTTCATCAGCCACAAGCATAGAATTTTTATTACTCTCCACATAAGCAAATTTCTTCTCATGAATAGAAGTGGGAGCAAACTCAACAAAATAACTATCATGTGAGGCATAATCCAATTGAAAGTTAAAATCAAGATGACAAGTTTCATGGTTATCATTGTTCTTTATAGCATATATGTCATCACAATAATCATCATAGATAGCAACTTTGTTGTCATAATCAATTGGAACCTCTTCTGAAATAGTGGAATCATTACTAAGTAAAGTCATGAACTCTCCAAATCCACTTTTATAAATATAATCATCATAAATAGGAGGCATGATATCATCATAATAAATTTGCTCATCAAAACTCGGGAGACAAAAAGTATCATCTTCATCAAACATAGCTTCCCCAAGCTTGTGGTTTTGCATATCATTAGCATCATGGATATTCAAAGAATTCATACTAAAAACATTGCAATTGTGCTCATCATCCAAAGATTTAGTGCCAAACATTTTAATGCATTCTTCTTCTAAAACTTTGGCACAATTATTGGAATCCTTATTTTCACGAAAGATATAAAAAAGATGAAGCATATGAGGCAACCTTAATTCCATTTTTCGTAGTTTTCTTTTATAGACTAAACTAGTGATAAAACAAGAAACTAAAAGATTTGATTGCAAGATCTAAAGATATACCTTCAAGCGCTAACCTCCCCGGCAACAACGCCAGAAAAGAGCTTGATGTCTACTACACAACCTTCTTCTTGTAGACGTTGTTGGGCCTCCAAGTGCAGAGGTTTGTAGAACAATAGTAAATTTCCTTCAAGTGGATGACCTAAGGTTTATAAATCCTTGGGAGGCATAGGATGAAGATGGTCTCTCTCAAACAACCCTGCAACCAAATAACAAAGAGTGTCTTGTGTCCCCAACACACCCAATACAATGGTAAATTGTATAGGTGCACTAGTTCGGTGAAGAGATGGTGATACAAGTGCAATATGGATGGTAGATATAGGTTTTTGTAATCTAAAAATATAAAAACAGCAAGGTAACTAATGATAAAAGTGAGCACAAACGGTATTGCAATTCTTCGAAACAAGGCCTAGGGTTCATACTTTCACTAGTGCAAGTTCTCTCAACAATAATAACATAATTGGATCATATAAGTATCCCTCAACATGCAACAAAGAGTCACTCCAAAGTCATTAATAGTGGAGAACAAACGAAGAGATTATTGTAGGGTACGAAACCACCTCAAAGTTATTCTTTCTGGTCGATCTATGCAAGAGACCGTAGTAAAATAACATGAAGCTATTCTTTCCGTTCGATCTATCCTAGAGTTCGTACTAGAATAACACGTTAAGACACAAATCAACCAAAACCCTAATGTCACCTAGATACTCCAACCCCTATGCATAAGTTCACGAGGTCACGGAACTCACAAGTTGATCACCAAAACATACATCAAGTGGATCACATGAATATCCCATTTTCACCACAGACAAGTACATGCAATACATATATCAAGTGTTCTCAAATCCTTAAAGACTCAATCTGATAAGATAACTTCAAACGGAAAACTCAATCCATTACAAGAGAGTACATGGGGAGAAACATCATAAGATCCAACTATAATAGCATCAAGATCGTGCTGAATCAAGAACACGAGAGAGGGAGAGACCGATCAAACACATAGCTACTAGTTCATACCCTCATCCCCGAGGGTGAACTACTCCCTCCTTGTCATGGAGAGCGCCGGGATGATGAAGATGGCCACCGGAGAGGGATTCCCCCCTCCGTCAGGGTGCCGGAATGGGTCTACATTGGTTTTCGGTGGCTACAGAGGCTTGCGGCGGCGGAACTCCCGATCTAGGTTTCTTTCTGGAAGTTTGGGTATATATAAGAGGTGTTGGAGTTGGGAACAAGTCAGGGGGGTCCCCGAGGCAGCCACGAGGTAGGGGGCGCGCCCAGGGGGGTAGGGCGCGCCCCAACCCTCGTGATGGCCTCGGGACTCTTCTGGCCCATCTCCGGTACTCCGTGGGCTTCTTCTGGTCCAAAACTGATCTCCGCGAAATTTTAGGTCAATTGGACTCCGTCTAGTTTTCCTTTTTCACGATACTCAAAAACAACGAAAATAGCAGAAACTGGCACTGGGCTCTAGGTTAATAGGTTAGTCCCAAAAATCATATAAAATAGCATATAAATGCATATAAAACATCCGAGGTTGATAATATAATAGAATGGAACAATAATAAATTATAGATACGTTGGAGACGTATCAGCCCTCCTACCTCATGGCCACCTTGTTGCTTCCTTGACGTCCACTCCAAGTCTCCTGGATTGCGTTTGTTCTAAAAATAACTCTCCCAAAGGTTTCATTCCGTTTGGATTCCATTTGGTATTCCTTTTCTGCGAAACACTGAAATAGGCAAAAAAACAGCAATTTGCACTGGGCCTTTGGTTAGTAGGTTAGTCCAAAAAATAATATAAAAGTGTATAACAAAGCCCATTAAACATCCAAAACATATAATATAATAGCATGGAACAATAAAAAATTATAGATACGTTGGATACGTATCACGTTCCACGGCCGGGTTGTTTTTTCGCCGGTGGTGTCTCTCTTGCGCTTGTTTGACTTGCGGGCGTCGATGAGGTAGTAGGCGTTGCGATCGCACAAGGTGTTGCTGACGATGAAGGGGCCCTTCCATGGGGAGGACAGATTATGTTGGCCGGTCTGCTCTTGGACGAGTCGGAGGACGAGGTCTCCCTCCCGAAAAGCGAGGGGCTTGATCTTCTTGTTGTGGTAGTGCCTCAGGCCTTGCTGGTAGATGGCTGAGCGGTTGTGCGCTAGGAGACATGCTTCTTCGAGCAGGTTGATGCTGTCTTCGCGGGCTTCTTTTGCTTCGGCTTCGGTGTACATCATGAGGTGTGGTGAGTCGAACTCGACGTCGGTCGGGATGACGGTTTCTGCTCCGTAGATGAAGAAGAACGGGGTGAACCTGGTTGCCGGTTTGGCGTTGTTCGGAGACTCCAGAGGATGGACGGCAGCTCGTCAAGCCAGGTGTCGGGTGAACGGATGAGCGGCTCGACGAGCCGCGCCTTGATGCCAGATAGGATGAGGCCGTTGGCCCGCTCGACCTAGCCGTTGGACTACGGGTGTGCAACGGAGGCCAGGTCGAGGCGGATGCCGGAGACACGGCAGTACTGCGCAAGCGTGCCTTTGGAGAAGTTGGTGTTGTTGTCCGTGATGATGCTGTTCGGCATGCCGTAGCGCACCGCGATGTCCTTGACGAATCGGACGGTCGTCGACCAGTCCAGCTTCATGATTGGCCTTACTTCGATCCATTTGGTGAACTTGTTGACCACCACCAGCAAATGCGTCATGCCGCCTCGAGCAGTCTTGAAGGGCCCCACCATGTCGAGTCCCCAGACCGCGAAAGGCCAGGTGATTGGGATGGTTCGGAGCACCTATGTTGTTTGGTGGCTGCGCTTGCTGAAGAGCTGGCATCACTCGCACTTGAGGACAAGTGACTCAGTGTCTTGGAGGGCCATGGGCCAGTAGAAACCATGGCGGAAAGCCTTGGCCACAAGGGACCATGAGGCGGCGTGGTGCCCGCACTCGCCCTGGTGTATGTCGAGGAGGATCTCAATGCCCTTTTCTTGCTCGACGCAGCGCTGGAACATGCCGGTGGAGCTGCGCTTGACGAGCTCGTTGTTGATGATGCTGTAGGCGGACGCTCGGCGCTGCACTTGCCAGGCTTCGGTCTCGTCCATGGGGAGGACCCCGTTCTCCAGAAACTCTGAGATGGGCAGGGCCCATGATGGCACCGTCACCACGGCGAAGATGGCCACCATGGTGGGTTCTGGGGCGGCAGCCCCCGGGTCAGGTACGACGGCGGCCGGGTCGATGGTTGTGGCTGCTAGACCGGGTTCGGCAGTCCCCGGCCGGGTTCAGAAGTCCCCATGCCAGGTTCGACGGTCCGCGGGCCGGGTTGAGGCACGGTCGGGTCGTCCGGGACGTAGATGGACTCGGAGTCCGGAGACGGCTTGACGGACGGCTTGCGCAAGTGCTCGAGGGAGACGCTGGGCGGGATGGACTGCAGGGACGAGGCGATTTTGGTGAGCGTGTTGGCCACCTCGTTTTCCATGTGTGGGGCGTGGAGGAACTCGCATCCCATGAAGAATCCAGGCAGCTTCGGAACAAGGAAGCGGTAGATTGCCATGTTGGGGTCACGGGCGTCCCAGTCGCCGGAGCACTGCCGCACGACCAGATCCGAGTCGCCGTAGCACAGAATGCGCCGGATGCCGAGTTCCTTGGCAAGCCGGAGGCCATGCACAAGGGCTTCGTACTCGGCGACGTTGTTGGAGGCGGTGAAGTCGATCTGGAGAGCGTATTTGAGTCAGTCGCCCTTCGGGGAGGAGAGCACTATGCCGGCCCCTAGGCCGAGACTTATCTTCGAGCCATCGAAGTGCATGCGCCAGTGTGTCGAGTCCGGCGATGACAAGTACTGGGTCTCGGTCCAGTCGACGAGGAAATCGGCCAGAGCTTGGGACTTGATCGTAGTGTGGGGCTCGTAGAGGATGGTGTGGCCGGCTAGCTCGAGCGCCCACTTGGCGACCCGGCCAGAGGCGTCTCTGAAGGAAATATGCCCTATAGGTAATAATAAAGTTTTTATTTATATTTCCTTATATCATGATAAATGTTTATTATTCATGCTAGAATTGTATTAACTAGAAACTTAGTACATGTGTGAATACATAGACAAACAGAGTGTCACTAGTATGCCTCTACTTGACTAGCTCGCTAATCAAAGATGGTTAAGTTTCCTTGCCATAGACATGAGTTGCCATTTGATGAACGGGATCACATCATTAGAGAATGATGTGATTGACTTGACCCATCCGCTAGCTTAGCATGATGATCGTTTAGTTTGTTGCTATTGCTTTCTGCATAACTTATACATGGTCCTATGACTATGAGATTATGCAACTCCCGAATACCGGAGGAACACTTAGTGTGCTATCAGGCGTCACAACGTAACTGGGTGACTATAAAGATGCGCTACAGGTGTCTCCGATGGTGCTTGTTGAGTTGGCATAGATCTCCGGGCCCTCTCGGTAATGCACATCACTATAAGCCTTGCAAGCAATGTGACTAATGAATTAGTTACGGGATGTTGCATTACGGAATGAGTAAATAGACTTTCCAGTAACGAGATTGAACTAGGTATTGAGATACCGACGATCGAATCTCGGGCAAGTAACATACCGATGACAAAGGGAACAACGTATGTTGTTATGCGGTTTGACCGATAAAGATCTTCGTAGAATATGTAGGAACCAATATGAGCATCCAGATTCTGCTATTGGTTATTGACCGGAAGTGAGTCTCGGTCATGTCTACATAGTTCTCAAACCCGTAGGGTCCACACGCTTAACGTTCGATGACAATCGGTATTAGTTTTGACGTACCGAAGGTAGTCCGGAGTCCCGAATGTGATCATAGACATGACGAGGAGTCTTGAAATGGTCGAGACATAAAGATTGATATATTGGACGACTATATTCGGACACCGAAAATGTTCCGGAGAAGTTTCGGATAAAATCGGAGTGCCGGAGGGTTACCGGAACCCCTGGGGGAACTAATGGGCCTTATTGGCCTTATTGGAGAGAGAGAGGGGCGGCTAGGGCAGGCCGCCCGCCCCATTTTCCTTCTCCCTCTCCTTCCTTCCCCCTCTCTTTCTTGTTGGAAACCTACTGGGAATAGGATTCCTATTCCTAGTAGGAATCCTACTTGGGGCGCGCCCCTATAGGGCCGGCCGGACTCCTCCTTTCTCCTTTATATACAGGGGCAGGGGGACCCTAGAACACACAAGTTGACAGTTGTCTTAGCCGTGTGCGGTGCCCACCTCCAAAGATTTCCACCTCGGTCATATCGTTGTAGTGCTTAGGCGAAGCCCTCCGTCAGTAACTTCATCACCGTCATCACGCCATCATGCTGACGAAACTCTCCCTCGACCTCAACTAGATCTAGAGATCGTGGGATGGTACCGAGCTGGACGTGTGCAGATCGCGGAGGTGCCGTACCTTCGGTTCTAGGATCGGTCAGATCGTGAAGACGTACGACTACATCAACCGCATTGTCATAACGCTTCCGCTTTTAGTCTACGAGGGTACGTGGACAAAACTCTCCCCTCTCGTTGCTATACATCACTGTACCTAGATAGATCTTGCGTGTGCGTATAATTTTTTTTTTGAAATTACTGCGTTCCCCAACGGTGGCATCTGAGCCAGGTCTATGCGTAGATGTTATATGCATGAGTATAACACAAAGGAGTTGTAGGCGTGGGTATATACATATTGCTTGCCATCACTAGTTGATTCTTGATTCAACGGTATTGTTGGATGAAGCGGCTCAGACCGGCACACAGGTGGCTAGTGGGTGTCTATTTCTCCAACTTTAGTTGAATCGGATTCAATGAATAGGGTTCTTTCTGGAGATCAAAAAGCAATCACTATACCGCGTTGTGGTTTTTAATGCGTAGGTAAGAACGGTTCTTGCTAAGCCTGTAGTAGCCACGTAAAACATGCAACAACAAAGTAGAGGACGTCTAACTTGTTTTTGCAGGGCATGTTGTGATGTGATATGGTCAAGACGTGATTATATAAATTGTTGTATGAGATGATCATGTTTTGTAACACAGTTATCGACAACTGGCAAGAGCCATATGGTTGTCGCTTTATTGTATGAAATGCAATTGCCATGTAATTGCTTTACTTTATCACTAAGCAGTAGTGATAGTCGTAGAAGCAATAGTTGGTGAGACGACAACGATGCTTCGATGGAGATCAAGGTGTCAAGCCGGTGACGATGGTGATCATGACGGTGCTTTGGAGATGAAGATCAAAAGGCACAAGATGATGATGGCCATATCATATCACTTATTTGATTGCATGTGATGTTTATCCTTTATGCATCTTATTTTCCTTAGTTTGGCGGTAGCATTATAAGATGATCCCTCACTAAATTTCAAGGTACAAGTGTTCTCCTTGAGTATGCACCATTGCTACAGTTCGTCGTGCTGAGACACCATGTGATGATCGGGTGTGATAAGCTCTACGTTCAAATACAATAGGTTCAAGGCAGTTTTGCACACGCAGAATACTCGGGTTAAACTTGACGAGCCTAGAATATGCAGATATGGCCTCGGAACACTGAGACCGAAAGGTCGAGCATGAATCATATAGTACATATGATCAACATAGTGATGTTCACCATTGAAAACTACTCCATCTCACGTGATGATCGGACATGGTTTAGTTGATATGGATCATGTGATCACTTAGATGATTAGAGGGATATCTATCTAAGTGGGAGTTCTTAAGTAATATGATTAATTGAACTTTAATTTATCATGAACTTAGTACCTGATAGTATTTTTCATGTCTATGTTGTTGTAGATAAATGGCCCGTGTTGTTGTTCCGTTGAATTTTAATGTTTTCCTAGAGAAAGCTAAGTTGAAAGATGATGGTAGCAATTACACAGACTGGGTCCATAACTTGAGGATTATCCTCATTGCTGCACAGAAGAATTATGTCCTGGAAGCACCGCTTGGTGCCAACCCCGCTACATGAGCAACGCTAGATGTTGTGAACACCTGGCAGAGCAAAGCTGATGACTACTTGATAGTTCAGTGCCACGCTTTACGTCTTAGAACTAGGACTTCAACGATGTTTTGAACGTCATGGAGCATATGAGATGTTCCAGGAGTTGAAGTTAATATTTCAAGCAAATGCCCGGATTGAGAGATATGAAGTCTCCAATAAGTTCTACAACTGCAAAATGGAGGAGAATAGTTTTGTCGGTGAGCATATACTCAGAATGTCTGGGTACCACAATCACTTGACTCAGCTGGGAATTAATCTTCCAGTTGATAGTGTCATTGACAGAGGTCTTCAATCACTGCCACCAAGCTACAAGAGCTTCGTGATGAACTATAATATGCAAGGGATGGATAAGACGATTCCCGAGCTCTTCGCAATGCTAAAGGCTGCGGAGGTAGAAATCAAAAGGAGCGTCAAGTGTTGTAGGTCAACAAGACCACTAGTTTCAAGAAAAAGGGTAAAGGGAAGAAGGGTAACTTCAAGAAGAACGGCAAACAAGTTGTTGCTCAAGTGAAGAAGCCCAAGTCTGGACCTAAGCCTGAGACTGAGTGCTTCTATGGCAAAGTGACTGGTCACTAGAAGCGGAACTGCCCCAAGTATTTGGTGGAGAAGAAGGATGGCAAAGTGAAAGGTATATTTGATATACATGTTAGAGTGGCGCCGCTGACGTTGGCGCTTTGGCTGTATCTCAGGAGGTTTATCCTCGACCTGATCTTCTTTATCATCGCCGTTACCCTCCTTGGGTGTGTCCACCATGTACACGTCATACGAAGAGGTGATCTCCAGCATCCGGTAAACGGCGGGTTTTTGGCCTGCTCCTCTCCGGCATCATCGTCCATATCGTCGATGTCTTCGGAGCCGTCAGTGAGCATGTCAGTTAAGTCCTCGACAGTGGCTATGAAGTGGGTGGTGGGTGGGACGTGAAATTCTCCGCCCTCAGCCCCTAGTCCGGGCTGGGAATAATTTGGAAATTGCCCTTCTGTAATAACAAGGGATCGCATTAAGTTCAGTGCCTTGCTTAAAGGCGAGGTTTGATCAGGGAGAAGAAAATCCATGGAGTACGGCGAGAAGGAAACTCCTTGGCCGAGTTCACATGATGTTGACTCCGAGGGTTCGGAGCCAGTGTCTGGAGAAGAGTCCGGCTTCATGATGGTTGCCAGCGACACTACTTCCTCCGGCTCTCCCGTACTGGGTTTAGTGGCCATAGATAGTCTAGTGGGCTCGGTAATCCCGTCTTCGGACATGGTGATGCACTCCGGATCTAAGGCCAGAGCGGAGGTAGTGGTCATGAACCCTTGGAAGATCAAGTCTCCTCGGATATCAGCGACATAGTCCAGATTTCCAAAATTAATCTGGTGACCTGGGGCGTAGATGTCGATCTGCTCTAGATGGCCAAGTGAGTTGGCCCACGGTGCGAAGCCACCGAACACAAAGATCTGACCGGGAAGGAAAACCTCCCCCAGGGCAGCATTGTTGTAGATGATTGATGGAGCCATCGAACCTTCTAATGCTGATGCGGCGGAACTCTCAATGAAAGCACCAATGTTGGTGTCAAAACCGGGGATCTCGGGTAGGGGGTCCCAAACTGTGCGTCTAAGGTCGATGGTAACATGAGGCAGGGGACACGATGTTTTACCCAGGTTCGGGCCCTCTTGATGGAGGTAATACCCTACATCCTGCTTGATTGATATTGATGAGTATGAGGATTACAAGAGTTGATCTACCATGAGATCGTAATGGCTAAACCCTACATGTCTAGCCTGTATGATTATGATTGCCTCTATGGACTAAACCCTCCAGTTTATATAGACACTGGAGGGGGCTACGGTTGTACAGAGTCGGTTTACAAAGGAAGGAATCTACATATCCGAACTCCATGCTTGCCATCCACGCAAAGGAGAGTCCCATCTGGACACGGGAGGAAGTCTTCTGTCTTGTATCTTCATAGCCCACTAGTCTGGCCCAAGTTACATAGTCCGGACGCCCGAGGACCCCTCAATCCAGGACTCCCTTACTTAGTACCTGATAGTATTTTGCATGTCTATGTTGTTGTAGATAAATGGCCTGTGTTGTTGTTCCGTTGAATTTTAATGTGTTCCTAGAGAAAGCTAAGTTGAAAGATGATGGTAGCAATTACACGGACTGGGTCCGTAACTTGAGGATTATCCTCATTGTTGCATAGAAGAATTACATCCTGGAAGCAACGCTAGGTGCCAAACCCACTGCAGGAGCAATGCCAGATGTTGTGAACACCTGGCAGAGCAAAGCTGATGAGTACTCGATAGTTCAGTGTGCCATGCTTTATGGCTTAGAACCGGGACTTCAATGATGTTTTGAACATCATGGAGCATATGTGATGTTCCAGGAGTTGAAGTTAATATTTCAAGAAAATGCCTGGATTGAGAGATATGAAGTCTCCAATAAGTTCTACAGCTCCAAAATGGAGGAGAATAGTTCTGTCGGTGAGCATATACTCAGAATGTCTGGGTACCACAATCACTTGACTCGGCTGGGAGTTAATCTTCCAGTTGATAGTGTCATTGACAGAGTTCTTCAATCACTGCCACCAAGCTACAAGAGCTTTGTGATGAACTATAATATGCAAGGGATGGATAATACGATTCCTGAGCTCTTCACAATGCTAAAGGCTATGGAGTTAGAAATCAAGATGGAGGATGAAGGGGAACTTCAAGAAGAATGGCAAACAGGTTGCTTCTCAAGTGAAGAAGCCCAAGTCTGGACCAAAGCCTGAGACTGAGTGCTTCTACTGCAAAGGGACTGGTCACTGGAAGCGGAACTACCCCAAGTATTTGGCGGAGAAGAAGGATGGCAAAGTGAAAGGTATATTTGATATACATGTTATTGATGTGTACCTCACTAATGCTCGTAGTAGCGCGTGGGTATTTGATATTGGTTCTGTTGCTAATATTTGCAACTCGAAACAGGGGCTACAGATTAAGCGAAGATTGGTTAAGGACGAGGTGACGATGCGCGTGGGAAATGGTTCCAAAGTTGATGTGATCGCCGTCGGCACGCTACCTCTACATCTACCTTCGGGATTAGTTTTAGACTTGAATAATTGTTATTTGGTGCCAGCGTTAAGAATGATCATTATATCTAGATCTTATTTGACGTGAGACGGTTATTAACTTAAATCGGGGAATAATGGTTGTTCTATTTATATGAATAATATCTTTTATGGTCATGCACCCTTGATGAGTGGTCTATTTTTACTAAATATTGATAGTAGTGATACACATGTGCATAGTATTGAAGCCAAAAGATATAAGTTTAATAATGATAGTGCAACTTATTTGTGGCACTACCGTTTAGGTCATATTGGTGTAAAGCGCATGAAGAAACTCCATGCTGATGGTATTTTGGAATCACTTGATTATGAATCACTTGATGCTTGCGAACGATGCCTCATGGGCAAGATGACTAAGACTCTGTTCTCCCAAACAATGGAGCGAGCAACAGACTTGTTGGAAATAATACATACTGATGTATGCGGTCCGATGAGTGTTGATGCTCGTGGTGGGTATCGTTATTTTTCTTACCTTCACAGATGATTTGAGAAGATATGGTTATATCTACTTGATGAAACATAAGTCCGAAACATTTGAAAAGTTCAAAGAATTTCAGAGTGAAGTGGAAAATCATCATAACAAGAAAATAAAGTTTCTGTGATCTAATCATGGAGGAGAATATTTGAGTTACCAGTTTGGTCTTAATTTGAAACAATGCGGAATAGTTTATTAGATATGGAACACCACAGCGTAATGGTGTGTCCGATCGTCCTAACCACACTTTATTAGATATGGTGCAATCTATGATGTCTCTTACTAACTTACCGCTATCGTTTTGGGGTTATGTTTTAGAGACGGTTGCATTCACGTTAAATAGGGCACCATCAAAATCCGTTGAGATGACACCTTATGAACCGTGGTTTGGCAAGAAACCCAAGTTGTCGTTTCTTAAAGTTTCGTGTTGCGATGCTTATGTGAAAAAGGTTCGACCTGATAAGCTCGAATCCAAATCGGAGAAACGTGTCTTCATAGGATACCCAAAGGAAACTATTGGGTACACCTTCTATCACAGATCCGAAGGCAAAATATTCGTTGCTAAGAATGGATCCTTTATAGAGAAGGAGTTCCTCTCGAAAGAAGTGAGTGGGAGGAAAGTAGAACTTTATGAGGTAACTGTAGCTGCTCCCTTATTGGAAAGTAGTTCATCATAGAAATCAATTCCAGTGATTCCTACACTAGTAAGTGAGGAAGCTAATGATGATGATCATGAAACTTCTGATCAAGTTACTACCAAACCTCGTAGGTTAACCAGAATAAGATCCGCACTAGAGTGGTACGGTAATCCTATTCTGGAGGTCATGTTACTTGACCATGACGAACCTACGAACTATGAGGAAGCGATGATGAGCCCAGATTCCGCAAAATGTCTTGAGGCCATGAAATCTGAGTTGGGATCCATGTATGAGAACAAAGTGTGGACTTCGGTTGACTTTCCCAATGATCGGCAAGCCATAGAGAATAAATGGATTTTCAAGAAGAAGACTAATGCTGACGGTAATGTTACTGTCTACAAAGCTCGACTTATTGCAAAAGGTTTTCAACAAGTTAAACGAGTTGACTACAATGAGACCTTCTCACCCGTAGTGATGCTTAAGTCTGTCTGAATCATGTTAGCAGTTGCCGCATTTTATGATTATGAAATTTGGCAAATGGATGTCAAAACTGCATTCCTTAATGGATATCTTAAAGAAGAGTTTTATATGATGCAACTAGAAGGTTTTTTCAATCCAAAAGGTGCTAACAAAGTGTGCAAGCTCCAGCGATCCATTTATGGACTGGTTCAAGCCTCTCGGAGTTGGGAAATACGCTTTGATAGTGTGATCAAAGCATATGGTTTTATACAGACTTTTGGAGAAGCCTGTATTTACAAGAAAGTGACTAGGAGCTCGGTAGCATTTCTGATATTATATGTAGATGGCATATTGTTGATTGGAAATGATACTGAATTTTTGAATAGCATAAAAGCATACCTGAATAAGAATTTTTCAATGAAAGACCTCAGTGAAGCTGCTTATATATTGGGCATCAAGATCTATAGAGACAGATCAAGACGCTTAATTGGATTTTCATAAAGCACATAACTTGATAATGTTTTGAAGAAGTTCAAAATGGATCAAGCAAAGAAATGGTTCTTTCCTGTGTTACAAGGTGTGAAGTTGAGTCAGACTCAAAGCCCGACCAATGCAGAAGATAGAGAGAAAATGAAAGTCATTCCCTATGCTTCAGCCATAGCTTCTATCATGTATGCAATGTTGTGTACCAGACCTAATGTGTGTCTTGCTATTAGTTTAGCAGGGAGGTACCAAAGTAATCCAGGAGTAGATCACTGGACATCAGTCAAGAATATCCTGAAATACCTAAAAAGGACTAAGGATATGTTTCTTGTTTATGGAGGTGACAAAGAGCTCGTCGTAAATGGTTACGTCGATGCAAGCTTTGACACTGATCTGGATGACTCTTAAGTCACAAACCTTATACATATTTTTATTGAATGGTAGAGCTGTCAGTAGGTGCAGTTCTAAGCAAAGTGTCGTCGCAGGATCTACGTGTGAAGCGGAATACATATTTGTTTCAGAAGTAGCAAATGAAGGAGTCTGGATGAAGGAGTTCATATCTGATCTAGGTGTCATACCTAGTGCATCTGGTCCAATGAAACTATTTTGTGACAATACTGGTGCAATTGCCTTGGCAAAGGAATCCAAATTTCACAAGAGAACCAAGCACATCAAGAGACGCTTCAATTCCATCCGCGATTAAGTCTAGGCGGGAGACATAGAGATTTGCAAGATACTCCCTCCGTTCCAAAATAGATGACCCAACTTTGTACTAACTTTTAGTACAAAGTTGGGTCATCTATTTTGGAATGGAGGGAGTACATATAGATCTGAATGTTGCAGACCCATTGACTAAACCTCTCTCACGAGCAAAACATGATCAGCACCAAGACTTCATGGGTGTTAGAATCATTACTGTCTAATCTAGATTATTGACTCTAGTGCAAGTGGGATACTGGAGGAAATATGCCCTAGAGGCAATAATAAAGTTGTTATTTATATTTCCTTATATCATGATAAATGTTTATTATTCATGCTAGAATTGTATTAACCGGAAACTTAGTACATGTGTGAATACATAGACAAACAGAGTGTCACTAGTATGCCTCTATTTGACTAGCTCGTTAATCAGAGATGGTTAAGTTTCCTAGCCATAGACATGAGTTGTCATTTGATGAATGAGATCACATCATTAGAGAATGATGTGATTGACTTGACCCATCCGTTAGCTTAGCATGATGATCGTTTAGTTTGTTGCTGTTGCTTTCTTCATAACTTATACATGTTCCTATGACTATGAGATTATGCAACTCCCAAATACCAAAGGAACACTTAGTGTGCTATCAAATGTCACAAGTAACTGGGTGACTATAAAGATGCTCTATAGGTGTCTCCGATGGTGTTTGTTGAGTTGGCATAGATCGAGATTAGGATTTTTCACTCCATGTATCGAAGAGGTATCTCTGGGCCCTCTCGGTAATGCACATCACTATAAGCCTTGCAAGCAATGTGACTAATGAATTAGTTACGGGATGTTGCATTATGGAACGAGTAAAGAGACTTGATGGTAACGAGATTCAACTAGGTATTGAGATACCGACGATCAAATCATGGGCAAGTAACATACCGATGACAAAGGGAACACGTATGTTGTTATGCGGTTTGACTGATAAAGATCTTCGTAGAATATGTAGGAACCAATATGGCAATCCAGGTTTTGCTATTGGTTATTGACTAGAAGCGAGTCTCGGTCATGTCTACATAGTTCTCGAACCCATAGGGTCCGCACGCTTAACGTTCAATGATGATCGGTATTATGAGTTTAGGTGTTTTGATGTACGGAAGGTAGTTTGGAGTCCCTGATGTGATCACGGACATGACGAGGAGTCTCGAAATGGTCGAGACATAAAGATTGATATAGTGGATGACTATATTCGGACACCAGAAATGTTCTGGAGAAGTTTCGGATAAAATCGGAGTGCCGAAGGTTTATCGGAACCCCCTGGGGGAACTAATGGGCGGCTAGGGCAGTGTCGGTGTGAAAACCGGTGGATCTCGGGTAGGGGGTCCCGAATTGTGCGTCTAGGGTCGATGGTAACAGGAGACGGGGTACACGATGTTTACCCAGGTCCGGGCCCTCTCTATGGAGGTAATACTCTACTTCCTGCTTGATTGATCTTGATGACTATGAGTATTACAAGAGTTGATCTACTACGAGATCGTAATGGCTAAACCCTAGAAGTCTAGCCTATATGGGTATGGTAATGAGTATATGTGGTGTCCTTTCCGGACTACCCCCTTCGGCTTATATAGACACCGAGAGGATCTAGGGTTTACATGGAGTCGGTTACATAAGAAGGAATCTTCAGTCGCCAAGCTTGCCTTCCATGCCAAGTAGAGTCCAATCCAGACACGGTACAGTCTTCGGCCTTCAAGTCTTCACAGCCCATCAGTCCGGCCCATGGATAACAGGCCGGACGCCCGAGGACCACATAGTCCAGGACTCCCTCAGTTGCCCCCGAACCAGTCTTCAATAGCGAGGTGCTCGGCACACATACTATCTTCGGCATTGCAAGGCGGGTTCTCCCTTCGATGATCTCCAAGTAATGTAATCGGCCATTGATCCAATGTCGCCTCCTTGACTTCTGTGCTTTGAATAATCTTTGTCCTCCACATGTCGAGCGAATGTGGAAAGTCAGGGTATTTTGCGAATAACACCCCATCCATGCGAGGAAGAGCGCCTATTTTGTGACGCCCCGAGACCGTTGCGCCAGGTGTCTTCCACTTATTCGCTGTCATTGCCATGTCATTCGCTTGCGTGTTGCATCTTGCCATGTCATCATCCGTATTGCATCATCATGTTTTCAAAACTTGCATCCGTCCGGGTTTCCCCAGTTCCGTCCATTGTCCGTTCTGAGCCCAGACACACTTGCAGGTGCCCGCGGCATGTCCGAAATATTATTTTATAAGTGGCCAGAAAATGTTCTTGGAGGTCTACCGGCAACATAACAAGACCACATGCCAACTTTCAACCCATTCCGAGAACATTTTCCGGTCACTTCTAAAATAATATTTCAGACATGCCGGGGGCGCCTGCAAGGTTGTCTGGGCTCAAAACGGACAATGGACATAACTAGGGAAACCCGGACGGATGCAAGTTTTGAAAACATCATGATGCAATGCAGATGATGACATGGCAAGATGCAACACGCAAGCCAATGACATGGCAACGACAGCGAATAACTGGAAGACACCTGGCGGAATGGTCTCGGGGCGTCACAACACTCCACCACTACGAGAGGATCTCGTCCCGATATCTAGGATGGCACCAGAGGGAAATGGAAGAGGAAGAGAAGAGGTAAACTAAGTTGCTTCTTGGACAAACGAGTGAAACCATGAACCTTGAGAGGTTAAACAATTGAAAGAAAGAATATAACAAAGATGAACACAATTAAAACACTCCGTTAGAAAAGAGGAACAAGGAACATTACTAGAACCTTGTAGGTTGAAAGACATAAGATAAAGGGTTGCAATGGACAAGAAGTACATACAAGCACCTCGGTTGAGACGAGATGTACAAGGAACGATAAAGATCAACCACGAAAACACTCCGGTTAGAAATGGAAGGCATAGAATATGAACTTGGAAAAATGAAAGCACTTCGATGAGACTCCGGTTAGAAGAGGAATGATAGACACAACACTCCGGTTAAAACAAGATAAAGACGAAATAAGAATGATATAATTTGGACAACACTCCGACTGTATATGGAAGGAATTGAACAATAACTTGACAAGATGAGAGGATACTTGATGAAATCAACAGCACACTTCCTTCGGAACTATTGGAAGAATGGCATAAGGGGTAAGAAAGATTTCAGACATCACTTCGGTTGAGATGGGAGGCAAAAACTTGATAAGATTGAGAGAACTTGAATGAAGGACACGACACTCTGGTTGAATGGATAAGTAAAGGGAATAGGATGATCTTGGCAAAATGAGATGATGTGACGAAGAGAGCAACATCACAATGCCTCTGGAGCAAATGAATGGAAAACTAGATGGTTGAAAAAAAACAGAGAAGAATAATGGCAACTCTCGCAATTAAAATTGAAAGAGCATGCTTACAAAGAAAAGGTTGAATGGAGTTGTTGGAAAACCAACAACGAAAAGAGTAAGCTTGTTGTGGCTAATGGAAGACATCTCAAAATTATGAGGTAACAACCTGCCACTCACGGGAAAAAGATTTGATTGAGAGCTAGAAAAGATAGAAAGCTTCCCCCACCGAGGTGATAAGAGAACTTGGATCATAGGTAATCCTCACAAAGAGCAACATTCCCAATGGAAGGCTTTAGGTGAAATCTATACCAAGATAACTCCAAGGAAGAAAGTGATGGGTTTAAATACCTCATTCCTGACAACTTGCGAATCATGAAACACGAAAGAAATTGTCAAGAATGACATAACACCACCGAAAGAGACAAGATAGAAAGAAGTGCACTTTGGAATGCAAGATGAAGAATACTTGAGCTCCTCCAAGGAAAATCTTGAAGAACACTTCGAGAATGAATTAAATCTTTGAAGAACAACCATGTATAACCTCCATGAAGAACTCCGGTAAAAAAGAATGATCAAACGAAATGAAGGATGAAAAGAATAAGGTTGAAGCTTTGAAATGATTAGATGGATCTTCGCGACGATATAATCGAGAAAACTTGGCACTCCAGAAGGAAAAGATAAACAAATGAAATCAAGAATTTTGATGAACCTCCAGAATAAGGAATTGAATTCACTTGATGAAACAAGAATAAGAATTACATTATGCTTATCCTTCACCAATTTAAATTGATGACAAGTAACGGATTTGGCATACTACTTATTCTCGTCGAAAAGAATTAAAGAGAGATATAGCGCAAACTTGGGAAGGTCTTCAACGAACCACTGGTAGGATTGGAAAGAACGAATGAATTGATACGATAACAAAGGAAGAGAACTCTTGAACGACCCACCATAAGAATTGAAAATGAACGAAGAAAAGATAAAGAAACACCAGGAAGAATTAGAAAATGAACGAAGATACTTGAGAGAATTTAGGTACAAGTTAACGAAGAGATCCTGAGCTGATTAGATGATACTTGAATGATGCACCGGTATGATTTGGAGAACAATAGCTGAAAGCTGAGAATGAATAATTATGATATGATGGGCTCCGGGGAATCAAACTGAAAGACTCTTGAATTGCTCTGGATGGGTGAAAAGAATTCTCACAATCGAAAACAATTATGAGAGGATGGCATCAAGCTTGAACTTCGCCTCTTTGGAAGAATGGGTAAGATTTGGAGGAGAAACTCTTCTTCGGTCTTCAAATGTAGAGAATGACGATGATAAACACCACCATGAATTGTTGAGATACTCCGGAATGAAAATTAGAAAGGTTGAACCAACGATGAAAAGACTATGAAAGATCTTGGAGAAAGGCATTTGACTGATGAAAATTCATTCTTACGTCAAACTTTAGAAGATTTGAGAATAGCTCCGGGAAAAAATAGAAGAGTCAGGTAAGATCCTGGGAAAAGACCTATGAGTTAGGGCCCACTCAAGATAAACACCGTTGAACGATTACTTGAAAGATATTGCACCGGTTGAATTAAATGGCTTGAATGAGATAACCATCTCGCAATAGCTTGAACAGATCGAGAATGGAAACGCGAATCTCTTGAGATATCTTCATCACTCCAGAACAAATGAATAGCGAGGAGAGGATGATTAAGAGGTGCACCCGGCATGACAAAGAATTTGAAACGAGGAAAAGGATATGATCGACAAAGCTAGACTTGAATCCACCAAAGAAGAAAATGAGTGAAGAGTGACGAACTTGAGGCTTCCTTAGTATCTTCCTGAGAATCACCAGATAAGAATATTAACGGAAAAGAATGGAGAGACTTCACATCAATAAGATGGATACTTGATTAAGAAATCTGAGTCCTTGAATAAACAAGGGTGGGATGGCGGGAAAACAAAGGCCCCTTGGGGACAGATGAAACGAACAACATTGGAAAAAAACGGAGAGGTGACCTTGTGGATGTTGAAATGATTGGATCCACTTGAAGAGAAACACGCCGGTTGGAAAAGAATTAACATGAGAACCTCGATGATCAAGAAGGATTGGTATTCACATAGAAGTGTGAGAACACCACTTAGGAAAGGTATGGAATCAACACTTGACTTTGAAGCAACTCGAATACCACAACTGAAAACAAAAACAAAGGATTGGCTTGCAAAATAAGCTGGAACAAACATATGATAGAGATTTCATCCAAAGTTTTTGTGGTGGGGCCCACACGGGCTCGATCGTACATCACCATCATGTACAAGGCAGTGCACATGACATACGAAGCGTCCCCGAGTCAGCATAGCCAAGGACTCTTTAAGACATAACGAGACCACTGTAAAACCAACCGTGGATAGGCGGACCACTAGACGTCGAACCCCAATTTCATATCATAACATCTGTCGGAAAGATATCCTAGGAGCTACTTCAATTCCCACTTATAAACTCCCAAAACTTTCTAGTTATGCAATCAGGTGTTGGGGATACAGGGGAAGCATAATATCTCACCCAAAACTAGCAAATCCTACATCCAGCTGTATCCATCCTTCAACACATAACCAAGAAACCTTCGAAAATCATTTACCTCAACCTTCGAAAAGCATCTGTTATATGAGTAATGGCAATACTCCCGAACTCCCGCCCCAGTACTAGGTGGCGACAAGGTTATCTCACCAACAACTGCATAAAAGAGATTTTCGATGTCGGCGAACTCAGGTATTCCAGAACTGCAACGATAAAATTGTGACGACAACACCTCGGAGCTCAACTCCCCGGGACACTGCCACAACCCCTAAATGTTAGGAGGCACCAAGAACAATGTTCTTGTCACAAAACCATCGGAATGATTCCAAGATACCCGCATGATCCTAAATTTTTTTTAGTGAAATTTGGAGAGAAAAGTCAAAACTCTATGTCAGGAGGCCTCACCAGAGTGACGAAGGGACTGAGGAGTAAAAATAATCCTACTCTCTGATATATATAATCCTATAAGACTCAAAACATTTACTTCTAGACTCAACAACGTCAATGATTCGATCAAGCAGGGGTCTCCTAAGTCGGGGATGGCTCTGATACAACCTTGTAACACCCTGGACACACCCGCTGGTGGTCGTTACTCCTGGCAGGATCTAGACTGGCCCCACAGATCAATACTAGTCTTTTCTGCGCACTTTGTCCTCACTCATGCGCACCCGGGAGCAACTTCCCGGTCGGTCACCTATCCTGACACTACTCCAAGCTGAGAACGCTTCACTTTGGAGTTCTGTCCGAATGGGCTCCCGAGAGGAATTCCTTATTGATATGAGTAGTCTATCATCCCTATTAAGCCAGGCTATCACATATTTAAACAGATTGGATCCCGGATCCATTCAGCGCTACGCAGAAGAAATCCCCAAAGACTGCTCAGGAGAAACTATTCCAGCATGGCTAGTGTTCCCAGCTCCTCTGCTCGTCCCGGCCCAGAGAAAGGCGAGTGGGAGAGGTGTTCTGTGTCTCATAGCCGATTGACGAAGTTGAAAACGCATGGATTCCTTCCCCATGCGGATCTAGTCCCTGTTCGAACGGGGCTAGCTTCCTTCAATGAGGGGACTCCAGCAGAGGACTTCCCCAATCCGTCCGGGGGGAGCGAGTGTGTTTTGTCCCCTACCTGCTAAGAGGCGTTGGATTTCCAATCCATCCGTTCCTCCGATGGCTTCCGGAATATTACAACCTCCAGCTGCACAACTTCACTCTGGCCTCTATTCTGCACATTGCGGGTTACGTCGCTTTATGCGAACTTTTCCTGGGCGTCGAGGCTCACTTCGAGTTATGGAGGAAGTTGTTTTGTCTCGTCCCGCGTAATCATGAAGGGTCAATATTTGAAGTGGGTGAAGCCGATGTATGGCGTGTCGCCGATACCGGATATCCATCTGGCACACCAAGGAAGGCACCTGATGAATGGCCCTCCGAATTGTTTTATATAGAGGACATTGCGCTTCCTGACCCGATTCGAAAGGGTCTTCCTGAATTTGCTCGCGTCCCGCTGAAGAAACGCCACAGTTGGCATCCCCGGAGTCTTGAAGAGGAAGATGGCGCGGAGGTTTGTCAGCTGATGAGCAGGATAAGAGAGCTCACTCAGTCCGGACTCATAGTAACCGAGGTTATGGCGATTTCCATAGCGTGAGGGGTTCAGCCGCTCCAATACAGAGGGCTTCCCATGTGGCACTACAATGGGGAGGACGACGCCTCTTTCTGCGGCCGGAAAGGTCCGGATACCCCTGCCGCTTTGGCTAAGATATTAGCCGAACTGTTCAAAGGGGAGGAAAATGAATTTCTCCGCATCAAATTTAGAGACGGGTACTCTATGTATAACCCTCCCAGCTGGGTAACGCCTGATGTCGGTGTCAAAACCGGCGGATCTTGGGTAGGGGGTCCCAAACTGTGCGTCTAAGGCGGATGGTAATAGGAGGCGGGGGACACAATGTTTACCCAGGTTCGGGACCTCGCGATGGAGGTAATACCCTACTTCCTGCTTGATTGATCTTGATGATATGAGTATTACAAGAGTTGATCTACCATGAGATCGGAGAGGCTAAACCCTAGAAGCTAGCCTACGGTATGATTGTTGTTGTCCTACGGACTAAAACCCTCCGGTTTATATAGACACCGAAGGGGCTAGGGTTACACAGAGTCGGTTACAAGGGAGGAGATCTACATATCTGAATTGCCAAGCTTGCCTTCCACGCAAAGGAGAGTCCCATCCGGACATGGGACGAAGTCTTCAATCTTGCATCTTCATAGTCCAACAGTCAGGCCAAAGTATATATTCCGGCTGTCCGAGGACACCCTAATCCAGGACTCCCTTAGTAGCCCCTAAACCATGCTTCAATGACGACGAGTCCGGTGCGCAGATTGTCTTCGGCACTGCAAGGCGGGTTCCTCCTCCGAATACTCCATAGAAGATTTTGAACACAAGGATAGTGTCCGGCTCTGCAAAACAAATTCCACATACCACCGTAGAGAGTATAATATTTCCACAAATATCATCTGCTGACAACTTTTCATAATGTGACATCACGCCATGGCCTCGGTCATTCTTCGAACCGTTTTTCCCTGCCCGCCACTGCACGTGTTGCGAGGCGGTTTTATTGGCACATCTTGTTGAAGCAGAGACCGTGTCCCCTTATCATGGGATTCTCATCAATACGGGTGTGGGTAACCCAATCGTGCTCGTTAGTACGACTCCTCGATTTTAGGCAAGTTCCAAACGGCCACGCGGAGGACACTTGATATTCGCCCTCTTTATAAAGGGGCCAAAGCCTACCCCTTTCTTCTCACGCTCAATCCCTCCCTTCCCCCACCCAGAGTTCCAACACCCAAGGCTCAGGCGAAGCGCTTCGGACCTTCAATCATGTCCGGATCCAACCTTCAGGGCCGGTGGATGGCTTCCTCTATCGCAAAGGAGGACATCAAGAAGCTAAGGGAGGCCAAGTATCTGACTGCCGAAATCTCGCACAGGCTGCCTGCCCGAGGGCAGGTCATCCCTACTCCCGAACCCAAAAAGAGTGTCGTATTTGTTTCCCACTTCCTCCGAGGGCTAGGCTTTAGTCTTGATCCCTTCATCAGAGGGCTCATGTTCTATTATGGGCTCGACCTCCATGATCTACCTCCGGATTCCATTCTTCACATCTCATCGTTTATCGTGGTATGTGAGGCCTTCCTCCGCATCACCCCACACTTCGGCTTATGGCTCAAGACCTTCAATGTGAAGCCGAAGATAATCGATGGGCAACACACAGAATGCGGAGGTGCCACAATAAGCAAAGTCGTCGATGCCCCATGGCCAAAGGGTTCCTTCCCGGAGATATCCAACTTATGGTAGTGGGAGTGGTTTTACATCACAGCTCCCCGAAGTACTAAGTGGGTGGCTGCCCCCGCCTTCCGTTCGGTCCCCCCACCACAACTGGCGTCATGGGTCAACAAGGGGCTAGACTGGGGGGCCGGTTAATGACGTGCCGACATTGCAAAGTTGCATCCGAGATCTCCTCGAGAGGGATGTCGGTCTCGTCAAAGTAATGCAAGTTATGCTAGTTCGTCGGGTCCTGCCATGCCAACGTCGATCTCTCCGTATGTGGGAGTTCAACCCGGAAGGATCGCGAACTATTCAGTAGTTCTTTGGCATGACGCTCGAAGAGATGTATGGATTGTTCTTCGGATCACGGATAAAGTGTCCAGACACCACCGAGGATGCAGGTCTCAACTTTAATCGTCTAGATACCCAGGTAAGTATTTCCACGACTGAACACACTGTCTTTTCATTTGTCATAACATAATTCTGCAAGAATTGCTCTTGGCCAGGACTGGGTAAGAAAGGCAAAGATGATCAGGTGTTCGGCCCCCCTTCCTGAGGGCTCGCCGGATCCTGTACTAGCCAGGATGCTGGAGTACGCACCTTATCAAGTTCCCTCGGGGGAAGATAAAGCGAAAGACGAGGAAGCCGAAAGCGAGCCTCATGCATTACTCATCCAAACCGGGGGAATTAGTACCTCCATGAAGGAGGATAATCGGGGAGAAGAATATGAAATTCCCTCTCCCCAAAGAAGGAAAAGGACCGCTCCTGAAGACTTGGAAACAAGGGTTTCCAAACGAGAGAAGAAACCCTCGCCAGGGGGCCCTGACCCGGAGAGCATTCCTTCTGCATAGTGCCCGCAAGGGGATCAACCCTTCACCGAGCTGTAAGTGAAGAAAAGTACTTTTGGTAAATATATTCTGCTTTATCTCCGCGGATAATAACCGAGACACATGTCTTGGAGTCCAGATCATAGCCCTTCCCGACAAAGTTCGTCTTTGGGGGATCTTGTTCCGAAGATGATGGAGAGCGAAATGCCTCCACTTCTCTCCCTGCCTCCTGGGGCGGATGACCCTGAGGTGTCATCACGGAGGATTTCTCCTGATCCGCCAAGGCCAGAAGGTAACCCTTCGGCCACCTGAAGTCTGGAGTATTCGGCTCCTAAGGGGAGTAACAAAAAGAGTCCGGGATCGTCCAGTGCGCAACCGGACGTACTGACGGGTCTTTTGGAGAAAGCGGCTATCACGGAGGAGCATCGTACTTTAATGGGTACGGTGGTTGAGAGGATCTCATCCGCCAAAAGTGGGTCGCATGAAGCTTTTACGAGCCTGCTAAAAGGCTTTGAGGTACGCAAAAAAAAAATTGACGGTACCGCAAACGCTAGGTGTGCTCTATACAGATAGTAGCCCCTGAGACTCTGGTTGCTGTCCCGAGGCGGCAAATAGAGGATCATAGTCCCAGGTAATAATCATGCTGCTTTCATGTGCAGGCAGCGGACGGTCCAGTGGCTGGCCGGACTGCTGAGTTTGCCAGACTAAGCTAGCAACTGGACACGGTAGATGCCGACATTGCGCTTGTGAACAAGCGGCTTGACGAGGCACAGGGTATGTATTTTTGGGTGGTCAGCAAGTATTAAGAGGAGCATGATGCTAGTATCTATAATATGTTTTGACTGCAGATGGAGCTGCCGCCGTGGAGACCCTTCGGGCGGAACTTGCCCGAGCCAAGGAACAAGCCAGGAGAAGTGATGCGGCCGCCCTAAAGGCGGCCGATGACTTAAGAGCCGAACAGGCTGCTCATCACAAGAGCGAAGATGAAATAGCCCAGATGGCTGTTGAGCTGAAACATGCCACCGACCGATATGAGCTTCTTGAAAAGGAAAGCCAAGTGAGAGCGGTTGACCTGAAGAGAGCCGTGGAGGCAGCCAAGGAAACCCGTTCTAAAATCAGAGCGGTAGAGGAGGAGCTCCGTCAAGCCGGAGATATCACGGCTGGGAAGCCCTTTTTGTTGCGGACGAAGTTCGGAGATCCGAAGTATGCCCCTCTGGATCAATTATGGAGTGCTGCGGATGCGTATGCGGACTTGGCAATGAGTGCCGCTGATGCGACTGTGTTTTTCAAAGATCGAGAAGATCACGAAGAAGAGAAGTTGTTCTGGTCGCAGTTCAGTGCTCCGATCCGCTGCTGTTAAATGAGCAAATGGCCGAGTGGGCTGAACTCCATAGGTTGTCCGGGCTTGCCATGATGTCTGTCATGGATCATCTTTGGCCGGAAGGACCAAAGCCGAATATTTATTTTGGTTTAGTGCAACGATTCCTTGGTGCTGTGCAGCATATCGATGCCATAAAGAGGTCGGCGTGCATAGAGGGTGCGCGGATGGGTCTTGCCTGTGTTAAGACATACTGGGCAGAGATGGGTGCCACCACTATTGCAACCCAGGGTCCGGCCGTAGGCCAGGTCTCGGCCGAGCACTATTTAGAAGAAGTCCTAGAAGGCGCTCGTTTAATAGAGGCTCAGTGCTCGAAGAGTATCATGTTTGAGTGACATGTATCTCCATTGTAAAAATAGTATTATTTGAATTATACAGGTTGTTTTTATTGCCTGAAGGTATTATGATGCCTCTTGTGCGACCGTTTATGTAAGTATATAACCTGAAAGTTTGCAGTCGTTGGCTTCAGCCCCCACGCACATAATGCGGGGGTGTTCGGAAAAGCATGTATTCACACTTGATCCAACGTCTTGGTCCATGAAGGAGGTGATAGCGTGGCGAACAAGGCAATCGGACTATATTTCTTTAACACTTTCACTTAGCCATAGGAGTTTGACAGTGGGGCTACTATATAGCCCCTGGTACTTCCGCGCTTATCCGAATATGGTGCACGTACATACATGACCGAGAAACTGGTCCTTCGTTAATGCGGAGGAATCGCGAAGATTCCGCTGAGTCCTTGAGTGGTTGACCAGTCTTGCGCTTTATCATGACAGTCAGTTTTCGACTTTCTCTACTGAGGTGCTCATCCGGATGAACCGGGGCACAATCGCAGTAGTTCTCCCGGTGCCACCTTAGCAGATAGAGCGAAACGATAGGTAGCAAAACACGGGAGCCGGGAAAACCCAACATTTGAACAAAGACATGATTCGGAACTGATGCATATAAGGCCAAACTCGCGACGCCGAACACTCCCTAAGGTATTTGGACTTTACAACGTATACAGGGCTGAGCAAAGCCCTTGATAATGAACCATGAATTTCCAGGTATGTGCATCAGTCTGACGTGGCGAAAATGCCAATGAAATCAGCATCCCTCTCGCTTGTGCTCAGTATCCGGAGGGCGTGAAGCAACAAGAGACAGTGAGAAAGGTTTACACATGGTCTTAATCTAGAAAGAAACCTTTGAGCGGGGCCCTGCTGCGCGTCTGCGCCTGTGTCTCTGTTGTGCCGTGTCCTGGAAGGGTGTAGCACGATTGTCATCTGCAAGAGAGAAAAAACCCAGGTGAAAGTCTACGTGCGGAAAATTAGTTATTTTCAATAGACTACTGAAATTCAATCTAAGTAAGGTCAAACCAAACTATAGTCCTTTTTACATGCGGGAAGCCCCTAGCGCCTCCTATGGGGGTATATCCATCGACCCAATCTCGGGTTTATCTGAACTGTTACAGCGAGGGGTGCGCCGGACTCGTCTAGCCGTGTCCGCGGTCTTGACGACCAATCATTTATTCTGGTTGGAGGGGTCGTTCAGTGTTCAGCTGCGAAAGCCGCCGTACTTTCCTCCGCATGTAAGGAACGCTATGAGTTTCTGCTAACTATGATGATGCCACGTGGACCGGGCATCATATGTTTAAGATAAGCGTAATGCGGTATTGCATTAAAACGAGCGAAGGTTGTTCTTTCGAGTAGTGCTTGATAGCCGCTTCAGAATGGAGCGATGTCGAAGGTTAATTCTTCGCTTCGGAAGTTGTCAGGAGAACGGAATGCAACCTCTAGTACTATAGAGCCCGTGCAGCAGGCCTTTGGGCATGGTACTTGATGTCTACTGCACAACCTTCTTCTTGTAGACGTTGTTGGGCCTCCAAGTGCAGAGGTTTGTAGGACAGTAGCAAATTTCCCTCAAGTGGATGACCTAAGGTTTATCAATCCGTAGGAGGCATAGGATGAAGATGGTCTCTCTCAAGCAACCCTGCAACCAAATAGCAAAGAGTCTCTTGTGTCCCCAACACACCCAATACAAAGGTAATTGTATAGGTGCACTAGTTCGGCGAAGAGATGGTGAAACAAGTGGTATATGGACAGTAGATAAAGGTATTTGTAATCTGAAATATTAAAAACAGCAAGGTAGCAAGTGATAAAAGTGAGCGTAAACGGTATTGCAATGTGTTGAAACAAGGCCTAGGGTTCATACTTTCGCTAGTGTAAGTTCCCTCAACAATACTAACATAATTGGATCACATGACTATCCCTCAACATGCAACAAAGAGTCACTCCAAAGTCACTAATAGTGGAGAACAAACGAAGAGATTATGGTAGGGTACGAAACCACCTCAAAGTTATTCTTTCCAATCAATCCGGTGGGCTATTCCTATAAGTGTCACAAACAGCCCTAGAGTTCGTACTAGAATAACACCTTAAGACACAAATCAATCAAAACCCTAATGTCACCTAGATACTCCAATGTCACCTCAAGTATCCGTGGGTATGATTATACGATATGCATCACACAATCTCAGATTTATCTATTCGACCAACACATAGAACCTCAAAGAGTGCCCCAAAGTTTCAACCGGAGAATCACAACGAAAACGTGTGCCAACGCCTATGCATAGGTCCATGAACCCGCAAGTTGGTCACCAAAACATACATCAAGTGGCACGCGGTATCCCATTGTCACCATAGATATCCACGGCAAGACATACATCAAGTGTTCTCAAGTCTTTAAAGACTCAGTTCGATAAGATAACTCCAAAGGGGAAACTCAATTCATTACAAGAGAGAAGATGGGGAGGAGAAACATAAGATCCAACTATAATAGCAAAGCTCGCGATACATCAAGATCATATCATCTCAAGAACACGAGAGAGAGAGAGAGATCAAACACATAGCTACTAGTACATACCCTCAGCCCCGAGGGAGAACTACTCCCTCCTCGTCATGGAGAGCACCGGGATGATGAAGATGGCCACCGGTGAGGGTTCCCCCCTCCGGCAGGGTGCCGGAACAGGGTCCCGATTGGTTTTTGGTGGCTATAGAGGCTTCTGGCGGCGGAACTCCCGATCTATGTTTTTTGTTCTGGAAGTTTTAGGGTATATGGACTTATATAGGCAGAAGAAGCATGTCAAGGGAGCCACGAGGGCCCCACGAGATAGGGGGCGCGCCCCCTACCCTCGTGAGCTCCTCCTTCCTTCCTTGACGTGGGGTCCAAGTCCATCGGGTGGCTTTCGTTCCAAAAATAACTTCTCCGGTTGATTTCGTTCCGTTTTGACTCTTTCTGATATTCCTTTTCTTCAAAACACTGAAATAGGCATAAAACAACAAATCTGGGCTGGGCCTCCGGTTAATAGGTTAGTCCCAAAAGTAATATAAAGTGGATAATAAAGCCCAATATTGCCCAAAACAGTAGATAATATAGCATGGAGCAATCAAAAATTATAGATATGTTGGAGACGTATCAAGCATCCCCAAGCTTAATTCCTGCTCGTCCTCGAGTAGGTAAATGATAAAAAGATAATTTTTGATGTGGAATGCTAGTTGGCATAATTTGAATGTAATTCTTTTTACTTGTGATATTAATATTCAGATTCAAAAGATTCAAGACAAAAGTTCATATTGACATAAAAATAATAATACTTCAAGCATACTAACAAAGCAATCATGTCCTCTCAAAATAACATGGCCAAAGAAAGTTATCCCTACAAAATCATATAGTCTGGCTATGCTCCATCTTCACCACACAACATATTTAAATCATGCACAACCCCGATGACAAGCCAAGCAGTTGTTTCATACTTTTGATGTTCTCAAACTTTTTCAATCTTCACGCAATACATGAGCGTGAGCCATGGACATAGCACTATAGGTGGAATAGAGTGGTGGTTGTGGAGAAGACAAAAAGGGAGAAGATAGTCTCACATTTACTAGGCGTATCAATGGGCTATGGAGATGCCCATCAATAGATATCAATGTTAGTGAGTAGGGATTGCCATGCAACGGATGCACTAGAGCTATAAGTATATCAAAGCTCAACAAAAGAAACTAGTGGGTGTGCATCCAACTCGCTTGCTCATGAAGACCTAGGGCATTTTGAGGAAGCCCATCATTGGAATATACAAGCCAAGTTCTATAATGAAAGATTCCCACTAGTATATGAAAGTGACAACATATGAGACTCTCTATATGAAGAACATGGTGCTACTTTGAAGCACAATATATGAGACTCGCTATATCATGGTGTTACTTTGAAGCACAAGTGTGGAAAAAAGGAAAGTAGCATTTTCCCTTTTATTTTTATTTTTTTTATTTTTTTGGGCCTTGTTTTTTTTCTTTGGCCTTTCTCTTTTTTTATTGGGACAATGCTCTATTGAATGATGATCATCACACTTTTATTTATTTACAACTCAATGTTTACAACTCGATTCTAAAACAAAGTATGACTCTATATGGATGCCTCCGACGGTGTACCGGGATATGCAATTAATCAAGAGTGACAAGTATGAAGAAATTATGAACGATGGCTTTGCCACAAATACTATGTCAACTACATGATCATGCTAAGCAATATGACAATGATGAATGTGTCATGATGAACTAGGTGGTGGAAAGTTGCATGGCAATATATCTCGGAATGGCTATGGAAATGCCATAATAGGTAGGTATGGTGGCTGTTTTGAGGAAGGTATATGGTGGGTTTAAGGTACCGGCGAAAGTTGCGCGGTACTAGAGAGGCTAGCAATGGTGGAAGGGTGGGAGTGCGTATAATCCATGGACTCAACATTAGTCATAAAGAACTCACATACTTATTGCAAAAATCTATTAGTTATCGAAACAAAGTACTATGCGCATGCTCCTAGGGGGATAGATTGGTAGGAAAAGACCATCGCTCGTCCCCGACCGCCACTCATAAGGAAGACAATCAATAAATAAATCATGCTCCGACTTCGTCACATAACGGTTCACCATACGTGCATGCTAAAGGAATCACAAACTTCAACACAAGTATCTCTCAAATTCATAACTACTCAACTAGCATGACTCTAATATCACCGTCTCCATATCTCAAAACAATTATCAAGTATCAAACTTCTCATAGTATTCAACACACTCATAAGAGAATTTTATTATTCTTGAATACCTAGCATATTAGGATTTTAAGCAAATTACCATGCTATTTAAGACTCTCAAAATAATCTAAGTGAAGCATGAGAGTTCATCTATTTCTTCAAAATAAAACTACCACCATGCTCTAAAAGATATAAGTGAAGTACTAGAGCAAATGACAAACTACTCCGAGAGATTTAAGTGAAGATCAATGAGTAGTCGAATAATTATGCAACTATGTGAAGACTCTCTAACATTTAATAATTTCAGATCTTGGTAATTTATTCAAACAACAAGCAAAGCAAAATAAAATGACATCTAAGAATAGCAAACATCATGTGAAGAAGCAAAAAATTAGGATCAACCGATACTAACCGATAATTGTTGAAGAAGAAAGGTGGGATGCCAACCGGGGCATCCCCAAGATTAGATGCTTGAGACTTCTTGAAATATTATCTTCGGGTGCCTTGGGCATCCCCAAGATTGAGCTTTTGTGTCTCCTTAATTCCTCTCATATCACGGTCTCCCTAAATCTCAAAAGCTTCATCCACACAAAACTCAACAAGGACTTGTGAGATAAGTTAGTATAAACCATTGCCAAAACCTTATCATACTCTACTGTAGCAAATCACTAAAATTATTATTCAACATTGCATACTAAATGCCTCTGCATATTTAATAGTCCTATCCTCAAATAGAATCATTAAAGAAGCAAACATATGCAAACATAAAAGCAATCTGCCTAAACAGGATAGTATGTAAAGAATGCTGCAACATCCATACTTCCCTAGCTCCAAAAATTATGAAAGAAAATTCCCACTGTAGTAAATTTATTAGAGATTAATATGCAAAAGGTTTCAACATTTTATTACATTCTTAATTTTCTAGGGAATTATTGCAACAGCGGTAAACTTTCTGTTTTCAAACAGCAACATGTATACTTGTAACATAGGCATAGTAAAGGCTATCAATGCCACTTTTATTGAAATAAAAGATGCAAATTAAACATTGTTCTAAATAACAGCAAGCAAATCCTAACAAAATAAATTGAGCTCCAAGCAAAACACATATCATGTGGTGAATAAAAATATAGCTCCAAGTAAAGTTACCGATGAACGAAGACGAAAGAGGGGATGCCTTCCGGGGCATCCCCAAGCTTAGGCTCTTGGTTGTCCTTGAATATTACCTTGGGGTGCCTTGGGCATCCCCAAGCTTAGGCTCTTGCCACTCCTTATTCCATAGTCCATCGAATCTTTACCCAAAACTTGAAAACTTCACAGCACAAAACTTAACAGAAAACTCGTAAGCTCCGTTAGTATAACTCCTTATTCCATAGTCCATCGAATCTTTACCCAAAACTTGAAAACTTCACAACACAAAACTTAACAGAAAACTCGTAAGCTCCGTTAGTATAAGAAAATAAATCACTACTTCAAGGTACTGTAATGAACTCATTATTTATTTATATTGGTGTTAAACCTACTGTATTCCAACTTCTCTATGGTTTATAAATTATTTTACTAGCCATAGATTCATCAAAATAAGTAAACAACACATGAAAAACAGAATCTGTCAAAAACAGAACAGTCTGTAGTAATCTGAATCAAACGTATACTTATGGAACTCATAAAATTCTCAAATAAATTGCTGGACCTGAGGAATTTATCTATAAATCATCTGCAAAAATAATTAACTAAATAGCACTCTCCAAATAAAAATGGCAGCAATTCTCGTGAGCGCTAAAGTTTCTGTTTTTGACAGCATGATCAACAAGACTTCCCCCAAGTCTTCCCAAAGGTTCTACTTGGCACAAACACTAATTAAAATCATAGAACCACATCTAAACAGAGGCTAGATGGATTATTTATTATTAAACAGGAACAAGAAGCAAGGAACAAAAATAAAATTGGGTTGCCTCCCAACAAGCGCTATCGTTTAATGCCCCTAGCTAGGCATGATGATTTCAATGATGCTCACATAAAGGATAAGAATTGAAACATAAAGAGAGCATCATGAAGAATATGACTAGCACATTTAAGTCTAACCCACTTCCTATGCATAGGGATTTTGTGAGCAAACAACTTGTGGGAACAAGAATCAACTTGCATAGGAAGGTAAAACAAGCATAACTTCAAAACTTTAAGCACATAGAGAGGAAACTTGATATTATTGCAATTCCTACAAGCATATGTTCCTCCCTCATAATAATTTTCAGTAGCATCATGAATGAATTCAACAATATAACCAGCATCTAAAGCATTCTTTTCATGATCTACAAGCATAGAAAATTTACTACTCTCCACACAAGTGAAATTCTTTTCATGAATAATAGTGGGAGCAAACTCAACAAAATAACTATCATGTGATTGAAAATTAAGATCAAGATGACAAGTTTCATGGTTATCATTATTCATTAAAGCATATGTGTCATCACAATAATCATCATAGATAGGAGGCATGCTTTCATCATAATAAATTTGCTCATCAAAACTTGGGGGACAAAAAATATCATCTTCATCAAACATAGCTTCCCCAAGCTTGTGGCTTTGCATATCATTAGCATCATGGATATTCAAGGAATTCATACTAACAACATTGCAATCATGCTCATCATCCAAATATTTAGTGCCAACCATTTTATAGATTTCTTCTTCTAGCACTTGAGCAAAATTATCCTTTCCATCATACTCACGAAAGATATTAAAAAGGTGAAGTGTATGAGACAAACACAATTCCATTTTTTATTGTTTTCTTTTATAAACTAAACTAGTGATAAAACAAGAAACTAAAAGACTCGATTGCAAGATCTAAAGATATACCTTCAAGCGCTAACCTCCGCGGCAACGACGCCAGAAAAGAGCTTGATGTCTACTACACAACCTTCTTCTTGTAGACGTTGTTGTTGGGCCTCCAAGTGCAGAGGTTTGTAGGACAGTAGCAAATTTCCCTCAAGTGGATGACCTAAGGTTTATCAATCCGTAGGAGGCGTAGGATGAAGATGGTCTCTATCAAGCAACCCTGCAACCAAATAGCAAAGAGTCTCTTGTGTCCCCAACACACCCAATACAAAGGTAAATTGTATAGGTGCACTAGTTCGGCGAAGAGATGGTGAAACAAGTGGTATATGGACAGTAGATAAAGGTATTTGTAATCTGAAATATTAAAAACAGCAAGGTAGCAAGTGATAAAAGTGAGCGTAAACGGTATTGCAATGTGTTGAAACAAGGCCTAGGCTTCATACTTTCGCTAGTGTAAGTTCCCTCAACAATACTAACATAATTGGATCACATAACTATCCCTCAACATGCAACAAAGAGTCACTCCAAAGTCACTAATAGCGGAAAACAAACGAAGAGATTATGGTAGGGTATGAAACCACCTCAAAGCTATCATTTCTAATCAATCCGTTGGGCTATTCCTATAAGTGTCACAAATAGCCCTAGAGTTCGTACTAGAATAACACCTTAAGACACAAATCAATCAAAACCCTAATGTCACCTAGATACTCCAATGTCACCTCAAGTATCCGTGGGTATGATTATATGATATGCATCACACAATCTCAGATTCATCTATTCAACCAACACATGGAACCTCAAAGAGTGCCCCAAAGTTTCAACCGGAGAATCACAACGAAAACGTGTGCCAACCCCTATGCATAGGTTCATGAACCCGCAAGTTGATCACCAAAATATACATCAAGTGGCACGCGGTATCCCATTGTCACCACAGATATCCACGGGAAGACATACATCAAGTGTTCTCAAGTCTTTAAAGACTCAGTTCGATAAGATAACTCCAAAGGGGAAACTCAATTCATTACAAGAGAGAAGAGGGGGAGGAGAAACATAAGATCCAAATATAATAGCAAAGCTCGTGATACATCAAGATCGTATCATCTCAAGAACATGAGAGAGAGAGATCAAACACATAGCTACTGGTACATACCCTCAGCCCCGAGGGAGAACTACTCCCTCCGCGTCATGGAGAGCACCGGGATGATGAAGATGGCCGCCCGTGAGGGTTCCCCCCTCTGGCAGGTTGCCGGAATAGGGTCCCGATTGGTTTTTGGTGGCTACGGAGGCTTCTGGCGGTGGAACTCCCGATCTATGTTTTTTGTTCTGGAAGTTTTAGGGTATATGGACTTATATAGGCAGAAGAAGCACGTTAGGGGAGCCACGAGGGCCCCATGAGATAGGGGGCGCACCCCAGGGGGGTGGGCGCGCACCTACCCTCGTGAGCTCCTCCTTCCTTCCTTCACGTGGGGTCCAAGTCCATTGGGTGGCTTTCGTTCCAAAAATAACTTCTCCAGTTGATTTTGTTCCGTTTCGACTCCATCCGATATTCCTGTTCTTCAAAACACTAAAATAAGCATAAAATAGCAAATCTGGGCTGGGCCTCCAGTTAATAGGTTAGTCCCAAAAGTAATATAAAAGTGGATAATAAAGCCCAATAAAAATAGTAGATAATATAGCATGGAGCAATCAAAAATTATAGATACGTTGGAGATGTATCAGTACTACTCCTTTGAAGGTAGTATTGCTTTGGCTGATTCTTGTTGGGTCTATCCCCATTTTGCGGACTATGTCTTGACATATCAGATTAATACTACTGCCGCCGTCCATAAGGACTCGGGTGAGATGGTATCCGTCAATTATTGGGTCTAGTACCAAGGCAGCCGATCCTTCGTGCCAGATACTAGTCGGGTGGTCCCTGCGATCAAAAGTGATTGGGCAGGCCGACCAAGGGTTGAACTTGGGGGTAACGAGCTCTATGGTGTGTACGTCTCGGAGTGCGCGTGTGCTCCTCCTCTTCATTATGTGAATCATGTTCACTGTTTTGACTTCTGATGGGAATTTTTTCTGTCCCCTAGCGTTTTGTTGGTGAGGCTCATCCTCGTCTTCACTTGGTGTCTCCCTCCCCTTGTGTTCGGCGTTTAGCGTGCCGGCCTGCTTAAAGACCCAGCATTCTCAGTTGGTGTGATTTTCAGGTTTATCGGAGGTGCCGTGGATCTGACATAATCTGTCCAGAATCTTGTTTAGGCTGGACGGTCCATCTTTGTTGCCTTTGAAAAGCTTTTTCCGATGACCGGGTCAAGAGCCCCTGAATCCGGCGTTTACCGCCGTGTTGTCTGGGCTGTCTTCGTTGCTTCGATGCTTGCTTTTATTGCGTCGTGGTTTTCCATTGCCATCCCTGACTACGGATGTGCTTGGGTCGCTGGTGCCGCTGCGGGCCAGCCAACTATCCTCGCCCGCGCAAAAGTGGGTCATAAGGCCTGTTAGGGCTGCCATTGTCCTTGGTTTTCCCTGACCGAGGTGTCTGGCAAGCCATTCGTCCCGGACACTATGTTTGAAAGCCTCTAAGGCATCGGTGTCCAGGCAATCGACAATTTGATTCTTCTTAGTGAGGAATCTGTTCCAAAGCTTTTGGGCTGACTCTCCGGGTTGCTGAATTATGTGACTTAAATCGTCTGCATCCAGAGGTCGGACATAGGTGCCTTGAAAATTAGCCCTGGAAGCGTCCTCGAGATCTTCCCAACATCCAATTGAGTTTTCGGGGAGGCTTTTCAACCAGTGCCTAGCTGGTCCTTTCAACTTTAAGGGCAAGTATTTGATGGCGTGGAGATCATCTCCACGAGCCATGTGGATGTGAAGGATAAAGTCCTCAATCCAGACCCCAGGGTCTGTTGTTCCGTCGTATGACTCTATGTTCACGGGTTTGAATCCTTCTGGGAATTCATGGTCCAGTACCTCGTCGGTGAAGCATAGGGGGTGCGCGGCACCCCTGTATTTGGGTGTGTCTCACGGTTGTAGTGTTCGGTTTTGATTCCGAACTATTATCCTGTTAGTATAGTCATTTGGGCGGCGATGATCCTGTGCCGGAACACGCTTCCTAGGTCCGTAAATGGACCTGGCCAAACCGGCTTTTTTGTGTAGGTCCTCATGTAGGTCGTGTGCTGATTTATGTACGTCATTGTTAGCCGCCCTGTCGCGACCACGGGGTGGCCGGTCTGGTTGATCGGCCATTTTATTTTCCGGCTGAGTGGGCTCTAAGGCCTCACCGTCGAATTCAGGCAACAACTTGCGCTTTGGATAGCTTTTTGTGTGGCGATTACCGCCGTACTTTTCTTTTGTGCCAAGCACTTTATTCCATCTGCTGTTGAGCATATTCTGCGCGGTCTTAAGCCTTTGCTTCTGCTTCTTCAGGCTCCGCGCGGTTTCAATGAGCCTTTTATGAAGGTTCTCTTGTTCCAAGTGTCTTTCAGGGATGATGTGTGCATCGCCGTCCGGACTATTCATGTCTCTGGAGACAGGTTGATGAGTTTTACCCTCGTTGTCGTCGTGACTGGACAGCGGCTCCGTACTATGTTCATTGTCCACTGGTTCACCCTACTCCACCACTGGGTTCATTTGGTCATTGTCTCCCTTGGGGTCGACCGGGGTGTTACTCTTTCTTGCACTCTTATCGTTGTTTTTTCTCGGGCGGGATTTGGAGCGGTGCTTACACCATCGCTTTGGTTGCTTCTTGAGGGAATTGTCCTTCGCTGCTTCCTCCCATTCCTCGTCATCATTTTCTTTGGGTGTATCCACCATGTATATATCATGTGCTGAAGTGGCGGTCCAGCGCCCTGCGGGAGGTGGTTCCTGTTCGTTTCCCGCATCGTCGTCCATACCGTCGATGTCTTCAGGGACGAAATCAAGCATGTCGGTTAAGTCGTCGACAGTGGCTATTAAGTGGGTGGTGGGTGGGGAACGAATTTCTTCGTCGTCTGCTTCCCACTCGAGTCGAACACAGTTCGGCCAAGGGCCTCTTGACAAGGAGAGCGACCTTAATGAATTTAGCATATCGCCCAAGGGTGAGTGCTGAAAGATATCCGCGGAGGAAAACTCCGTGATCGGCGCCCAATCAGATTTGATGGGTACGGACGCAGGCGGTTCGGAGACCGTGGCCGGGGACGAATCCAAAGGTCCGACAACACATGTCTCGTAGGAGGTGAAGTCAGTATTCGGTTCTATCGCCGCTGAGTGTGCGGCCTCCAGGCGGGGTCCATCCACCCATCCTCGGACGGCGTGATCTGCTCCGGATCAAGGGCTGGAGTCGCCACAGGTGTGATCTCCCGAACACTATCCGACGGTAGAGCTAAGTCATGCTCATCGTGACTGTGCGGCGCACCTGACGCGGGATCGAATCCGTCGAGGATCAAGTCTCCGCGGATGTCAGTAGTATAGTTCGAACTTCCAAACCTGACCTGATGGCCAGGGGCGTAGCTTTTGATCTGCTCCAGATGGCCAAGCGAGTTGGCCCACAGTGCGAAGCCGCCGGATAGGAAGATCTATCCGGGGAGAAAAACCTCACCCTGGATCGCATCGTTGCCGATGATCGAAGGAGCCATCAAGCCTTATGGTGACGACACAGTGGAACTCTCAATGAAAGCACCAATGTCGGTGTCAAAACTGGGGGATCTCGGGTAGGGGGTCCCGAACTATGTGTCTAAGGTGGATGGTAACAGGAGGCGGGGGACACAATGTTTACCCAGGTTCGGGCCCTCGCGATGGAGGTAATACCCTACTTCCTGCTTGATTGATCTTGATGATATGAGTATTACAAGAGTTGATCTACCACGATATCGGAGAGGCTAAACCCTAGAAGCTAGCCTATGGTATGATTGTTGTTGTCCTACGGACTAAAACCCTCTAGTTTATATAGACACCAGAGGGGCTAGGGTTACACAGAGTCGGTTACAAGGGAGGAGATCTACGTATCCGAAATGCCAAGCTTGCCTTCCACGCAAAGGAGAGTCCCATCCGGACACGGGACAAAGTCTTCAATCTTGTATCTTCATAGTCCAATAGTCCGGCCAAACTATATAGTCTGGTTGTCCGAGGACTCCCTAATCCAGGACTCCCTCACCCGACCCCTCCGTATTTACTTCTTCCATCTCCGAATTGCCTTTGATAAACTTCTAGCTTGTTTGCTTATGACAGCACTGGCGAAAGGTCACCGAGGGATTTATAGTCCCGCCCCACAGTCGGAGGACCACAACCGGGAGCTAGATCCCGGGTTCGAAGAGGAACCGGATATATTTGTGGTGCTTGCAGAGGGGGTGTTTTACCAGGCGAGCTATGATGGCACAGAAGTGGCCATCATCACCGACTACCCCGGTCTTCTTCCAGCGTCACACGTAAGTGATCCGAACACACCTTATTCAAAAGAGATCTCTCCTTCCTTCTTACCCACCGCACATCTTGTGCTCAAAAGGGGAAGGGTTCGGCGCGCCGTACTACTCCAAGGGTATCTCCGAAGAGAGTGTCCCCCACTCCGGGCGAGCCTTCCAAGAGGAAAGAAAACGAAGATACGACTGTTCCCTCATCGAAGAGGTATGAATTCGCCAACTTGCACATGAGCGGTCACGTACAACCGTGACCTTCCTGTTGTCCATGTTTCAGGAGAAAGACGCGCTGGACCGTATCTGGAGGTTCGGGCGGCCATGCTTCCCACAACCAGGATTCAGATCCTGCCATGAAGATGGGGCTGATGCGGAGGCGAAGCCGGACTATCCTCCGGCCGAGGACTCGGATGATGTATCTGTCACCAACTCGGAAGTGGAGAGTGTGATGAATCATCAGCGCCGCCGGGCCATTTTACAAGACCCTGGCTTTTCAGAAGAGTCATTTAACGCCTTCAACTCGGCCGATGCATACATCCGAGCTGCTCGAGATGGGATTAACAGGGCCACAAAGCAAGTAAATTTATTTTGTTTGACTATGATAACCATATGCCAGTAGCCCTCGAGACTTAAAGGAGTTGAAACAACTGATTTAAGGATCAATGTATGACCAGGTGCTTACGGAGAAGAACACCCAGCTAGCTCAGGAGCTAGAAAAGTGTCGGCGTCGGCTGCTTCCTGCCAATGCCGAACTGGAGAAATACAAGGCATCTCCTGATAATGTTTCCTTCTATCAAAAATTCATAATGATACACTGATAGTGCAAATCTGGGTGCTAATCTTTGTGTTCGGTCATTAGACCAAGTACAAGAGCAGATGGACGCCGCTCGAAGCAAAGAACGTGGAGCCAAAAAGCTACTAGCAGCGGGCGAGCGTGTATTGACAAAAGTCGTTCAGGAGAAAAAGAAACTCCAGGACTCGAACTCCAGACTGGGCGAAGAACTGAAAGATGTGCGAGCTCAGCTAGCCGACTCTGTGAAGGAGAACAAGAAGCTGCGAGGCGGCATATTCATTATGTGGCCACTTTTTGCTTTATAACGGTGTTGGAGGTAACGGTAGCTGATATAGCTAAAATTTCAGGTGTTTTGACGAACCGCCCCGAAGAGGAGGTGTCCGAATCATCGAGTGTTCTTCTGCAAGGGATGTCGCAGTTGCACGAGCAAGCTCGGCAGGCGATGCGGAGTGTAGCCAAGGCTTTATGGCCGTCCAACCCCCCTCCAGGAAGCATGGAGAAGCTGGTAGAGTTGTTCAAGGGAGCACGACAGAGTAGCTGGCTGTGGAAGATATCGGCATGCCGAGAGGGTGCGCCAGAGGCCTGGGCCATGGTGAAGACACGGTATACCAAGCTGGATCCTAATCACCTGGCTCATTTTGGACCGCTAGGGTCGGACGGGGAAGAAATTCCCGTGAGTTTAGTATATGACCAAGTAGAGGTGGCAGCCAAATATTCCCAACAGGATTGTAAGTTAGACTGCCTATTGGTAGGTGTAGAGGAGGAGGTTTTCGAGTCCAAGTGACTGTATACTTTCCTCATCTAGCCGAATTGTATATCATTTGTCATGGCAGACCTTTTCGCCTCAACCTCCGGTTCCCGAAGGTGCGGAGTGTTTCTGAATACCGTCGCAGCCGAATAGGTCGGGGTATGCCTAGAAAACTAGGCGTAGGGGTCATATTTGCTTGAACAGACAAGTTGTATCCGGCTAGCTATGTTATATTACATTGATATCGTAAGAAACATCCTATAGAGAAAATAGTTCTGTTAAGGGTTCCTTTCCCTGGGTGTGCATGCATTTAATGCGCATGTCCGAATTGTGATGTGAGCACCACTGTTTGTATAACTTCTGGGGGTGCACAATGGAGTGAGTTTGAATAACTTCTTTAATTCACCGACCGAATATTCCCTTAAGAACGCTGGCTTTCGGCTTCACCCAGTCTAAGGTACACATCTGGATGACCCGGAGGTAACAATCGCAAAGGTGCTCCCTTTATGCCCTAGCCGAACTAACGGGAACGTAGGGCATAAGCACAGGAGCCAGGCAACCCAGCTGGGCTAAAACTTAAGTCATATCGATGCATATAATCGCAAAGAAAAGGTACATATGGAAAAACTCATATGTGAGGAGCTTGATGCTCAAGGAGTGACAAGAACTTCTGTCCGAGAAGCCCCCAGGTACAAGTGGCGTACATGTTTAAAGATGTATGTGCCAATGGTGTGCGATCTAGCCGCACTTAAAGCTTTAAAGCGATAAAAAAGAAAGTAATCGGAAAAGAGAGAAAAAATAAGGGAAACTACAGGGAGGAGGAGATGAACAATGGGTTTAGCGCTAGGCGTAGAATCTTCAGAGTCTGGCCACATTCCAGGGGTTCGGTTCGAGGCAATTGTCTGATGCACCGTGAAGACGGTACTCTCCACCGGTGACAACTTCGTCAATTATGAAGGGACCCTCCCATTTGGGCTTGAGTTTGCCTTTTTCTTCTCCGGGAGGCGTAGAACGAGTTTGCCGATGTTGTAAGTCTTGGCCCATACTTCTCTGCTTTGATATCTTCGAGCCTGATGTTGGTAAACTGCTGAACGGGCTTTTGCGACATCGCGTTCCTCCTCCAGGGCATCTAGGCTGTCCTGCTGATCGAGCTCGGCTTCTCTCTCTTCGTACATACGCACTCTACGTGAGTCATGAATAATATCACAGGGCAATACAGCCTCTGCACCATACACCATGAAGAAAGGTGTGTACCAGGTAGTACGGTTGGGCGTGGTCCGCAGCCCCCAGAGTACGGAGTCGAGCTCCTCAACCCAGTGCTTGTCTGATTATTTCAAAGACCGCACTAGTCTGGGCTTGATGCCGCTCATAATAAGACCGTTGGTGCGTTCGACTTGACCGTTGGTTTGTGGGTGGTAGACGGAGGCGTAATCGAGTTTAATACCCAGATTAGTACACTAGGTTTTTACCTTGTCGGCTATGAAATTTGAGCCGTTGTCAGTGATGATGCTGTGTGGGACACCATAACGGTGCACAATACCGGATATGGAGTCTATCACCGGGCCTGACTCAGCTGTTTTGACCGGTTTAGCCTCTATCCACTTAGTGAATTTGTCCACCATAACCAGCAGATATTTTTTTCTTATGGATTACCCCTTTAAGGGGTCCAACCATGTCGAGTCCCCAGACCGCGAAAGGCCAAGTGATGGGGATTGTTTGTAGGACAGTGGGGGGCATATGGCTTTGATTGGCAAAGAGTTGGCATCCGACGCAACGTTGGACAAGGTCATGTGCATCTGCTCGGGCCATCGGCCAATAAAACCCTGTACGGAAGGCCTTGCTAACAAGGGCCCGAGTTGCGGTGTGGTGATCGCCGAGTCCGGCATGAATTTCAGCCAAGAGTTGCCACCCCTGTTCCTCGGATATACATCGTTGAAGGACTCCAATGGTGCTTTTCTTGTAGAGCTCTCCATCATGAACCTTGTAGGCCTTCGAGGACCGTAGAATGCAGCGGGCCTCATTCTAGTCCTCAGGAAGCTCCTTCCTATTAAGGTAGGCCAGGAAGGGTTTGGTCCATGGGACAATGACTGCCATGATGAGATGCGCCGACGGTGTTATGCAGATGTTTCCGGGATCTGGGGTTATGTTTGGGTCCGGACTAGTGTTGCCATTTTCCCCCTGCCACACCACGGATGGCTTAAAGAGCCTTTCCAGGAAGATATTAGGTGGGACGGGGTCGCGCTTAGCGCCAATACGAGCAAGAACATCCGCTGCTTGATTACTTTCTTGAGCCACATGATGGAACTCGAGCCCCTCGAACCGGGCCGACATTTTTATGACTGCGTTATGATACGCTGTCATCTTCGGATCTTTAGCGTCGAAATCTCCATTTATTTGAGTTATTGCAAGGTTTGAGTCCCCGCGCACTTCTAGGCGTTGTATGCCCATGGAGACAGCCATCCGGAGACCATGCAATAAGGCCTCGTATTCGGCTGCGTTATTGGAGTATGTGTATAGTATTTGGAGAACGTATTGGATGACGTCTCCAGTAGGGGATGCTAAAATGACACCCGCTCCTAACCCTGCCAGCATTTTGGAGCCGTCAAAGTACATGACCCAATTGGAGTATGTGTCGTACTCTTTAGGGAGTTCGGCCTCTGTCCATTCGGCGATGAAGTCGGTAAGTACTTGGGATTTGATAGCTCGACGTGGTTTATATGTAATGTCAAATGGCAGCAGCTCGATGGCCCATTTGGCAGTTTGGCCCATAGCATCGTGGTTGTTTATAATGTCATTGAGTGGTACTTCGGAGGCCACCGTGATCGAACACTCCTGGAAGTAGTGACGGAGCTTCCGGGATCCATGAAGACCGCGTATGCTATTTTTTTGATAATGAGGGTACCGAGATTTGCATGGTGTAAGGACAGTAGATAAGTAGTATATTGGCCTTTGAAGCAGGAACTTATGTCCGTCCTGTTCTCGTTCGACAACGAGTACGACTCTCACCACCTGATGTGTTGCATATATGTATAATAACATTGGTTCGCTAGAGTTTGGTGCGGCCATGATTGGATTGCTCGCAAGAAGAGTTTTTATTTCTTCCAGTCCAGCTGTTGCAACGTCCGTCCACTCGAAGTGGTCGGTTTGCCATAGAAGGCGATAGAGAGGCAGTGCCTTTTCTCCTGATCTAGAGATAAAGCGGCTTAGAGCTGCCACGCAATCTGCAAGTTTTTGAACTTGCTTAAGGTCTGTTGGCTTAGCCAATTGTGACAAAGCTCAGATTTTGGCTGGGTTTGCCTCGATTCCTCTATTGGAAATGATAAAGCCCAACAGTTTTTCCAGCGGGGACGCCGAAGACACACTTTTCTGGGTTGAGCTTAATGTCATACACCCTGAGGTTGTCGAATGTAAGACATAAGTCGTCTAGTAGTGTTTCCACGTGCCTGGTTTTGATGACGACATCATCAATGTAAGCTTCTACTGTTTTGCCAATCTGTTTTCTCCAGGCATGTTTGAATCATGCGTTGATATGTGGCGCCGGTGTTCTTGAGCCCAAAGGGCATGGTATTGAAGCAAAATGGCCCATATGGGGTAATAAATGTTGTTGCAGCTTGATCGGATTCCTTCGTCCGCACAATTTTTGCAGAACGCTGATATTGCATCCTCGTCACGGCAATCCTTCCCTTTGTTACACAGCATAGCACTTCCATCTTGCCATCAAGAAACTAGGTACCTGTTAGAAATGCATGTTCATGAAGAGGATGTACAATCATATATATGCAACAAAATATACTACAGCAACACTGAAAAAGAAAGGGTTAGCAACTAGACGCAACATACAGTACACAAATTAATTGACTAGAGGTACGCAGGTCATCGTACGCAAACTAACAAAGTAGCATTACGCAAGTTCGGCAGGGATTGTGGACATCACAAAGTTTCATCGCTACAAAAAGTATACAAGTTCAACCGACACATATCATCATCATCGGCATCATAAATCACTAGAAGTTCCATCCTTCCATATCATCGATGATGGACCCTAGCTTCTAGAACGACGTGAGGTCTAGACATTGCATGCCTATGCGAGTTCGGACGTCAGCTCGCGATATAGGGCCGTGGTGGAACATCCCCTTCTCATCGATGACTTCTTTCATGATGATCGTCGCAATGTCGCTTTGGATGCGAAAGAAGTCATCTCTAAGTTTATAATCCGCCTCTCCATGAGATTCTAGCCACTTGTGGATATGATCATCATTTCTGCTTCTCATGCGAAGCTTTCGGTGATCTGTGTTGAACTGAATCATGAGATGGACGATGTAGAATCCATCCTTCTTTCTTGGTTTTGGGACATGGATGTAGGAGAAGTTAGTTTTATGCGCGAAACCCATCTTCTTGTTCCTTTGTTTCCTGATCTGCATGTGGCCACCTCTAATGCTGAAGCCTTGGAGAGCATCCTCTAGAATATTCATTATGTGGGTGTAGTCTTTTTTCTCGTTGTCTCTGGAAGGGTCAAAATACACGGCGTGGGAGACTTGCGGGTAAAGAACGATAAGGACGGCGCGCCCGTTGCTGCGGGGAAAAGACACCTCAAATTATTCCCCATATGAGAGAGAAGGAATGATTGAAATGTATGAAAGGGTTGTCCGGAACTGACTTACTTTGGATGATAAGGCACGAGGACAATTTCTCGGTCCATATTATGTACCATGAAGTTTTGGAGGTACTCCCTAGTAGTTTCACGCTCAAAGTCGCCGAGACTCAAGAAAGACTCATGCATGTAGTACGGATCCGCCACACAGATTTGCGAGACTTCTTCACTCTTCATGACGGAGCTCATATGTAGCGCAAAAAGGCAGACGATTGTAAAATCGAGCCGCCTTGTCAGAAACATCTCAAAGATATGGTCAAACCGCAGGAAGAACACCTCCGCGGGCCGTGTCTCGACGTAGCACTTCCCCTCGGGCACACGAGCCGCGTATGTCGGATATCCTGGATCCTTTGAGGCTAGTAGGCTTTTCTCATTCGATATCACATGGTCGTGTAGTCTCCTGAGATCCCCTGATAGTGCCTCCAGCAGTTTTGGCGGTAGCATCGGCTCGCCCGTGAGATGGAACATGGCCGCACCTTTCACGGGTACACGCTCTTCAGAATGCATCGTCTGGCTGCTTTGTGCTCTGGCTTGTTTGGAGGCAGTTATCTTCCCCAATCTCTTCCTCTCCTTTTTCTTGGGCACACCTTCCAAACCCTTCCTTAACCCCTGCCCCAGGGTTCCCGGGCTAAGCACTATACGACCCCGGCTAGTTGAGCATGTGTTGAGGCGACATCTTCAGGTGTGTCCTGTGAGGAATTCATGAAGAGAGACTTTTTGGAATCCTTCCAATGACCTTCCTGCCCGGGCATATCATCCATATCCTCATTAGCATGCTGATAGCCCGATTCGTCATATGGTTGACTCATCATATCTATGTCACAGTCATACGCGTTTGTATTGAGGAAACCCATAGGGTCTACCTCCGTCTCATCATCCATTCTCTGTTCTACAGGACTGATTACATCATCCAGTACTATTTCACCCCCTTCATCACGTCGTCCGCCGCTCTCACTCGGCACTACAGGACCTGGTAATTGCGTAGGCGGGGTGGTGGTCTCCGCACATGCTTGTTGATGTGTGGTTATTGGTGTGCTCTCGGCCGGCTCCAGACGAATAAGATTCTTCGGCCATAGCAGCACCCAACCCTTGCAACGCCTCATGCCCCGATTTCACACTGGACAAGCTAACCCTGAAGTGCCCAGCGGGGATCGGATGGTTGTGGAACGTGGGTTTCAAGGGGTTCAATATCATCCCCTTTCCCACGTCGACCTTCTGGCCTTTTATTAAGTAGAGTATGGTGCACGGGGTTTCTTCGCCCTGCAAACACATATGTCTGTGGCGTAAAACATCCGAAAGGCAACGAAAATGGAATATTCTATATATATATATATATACATATATATGTTGGTGCGACATGTAATTACTATGACGGCGTCGATCTCAGCCAAAGACGAAGGCCCACCTGGCGCGCCAGAGACAGAGGACGGGCTGGTATGAGCGGGAGCAGCCACGAGAGGAGGTCAGGTTGCACCAGCAAGTGATGGTGCGGTGTTGTTGTTGTTCATGGAGTTGCTCCCGGTGAAACTGGGCATCGGGAAATCATGTACCGTCTTGTCTGGATTTTCCTTCGTCCAGTTGATGATAGCTGGAACCAAGTTAGTAGCGAAATCATTTCTGCAGGCAATTACAGCTGCATTGACTGCCTGCTGTAGCAACTCATTTTTTCTCCTCGGCTATTTTTCCGCATCCTCAGCTACTTTTTTCTCGACCGCAAGCTTCACCTTCGCGTCGATGTCCGCTTAACTAAACTTCTTTTTCTGCTTCTTGGCCTCTAGGCCCTCGTTGTAAAACACCTTCTACGTGGCTCCGTCTCCAGCGCCGTGCACACGACCATATTGCGGCCGCTGGCCCAAAGGGAGTCCCTTAAGTTCGTTCAAGGCCTACTTGGACCTCGTTGGAGAAGTAGGGCTTTCGGCTGCAAGCTGGTGATGCTTCTCCAGTAGTCTAATCAATTTCCTCCTGATCTGGTCCGTGTAAAAAACCTTTTTATCCTTGTCCCACTTGTAGTGGGCCCTGATGAAGTCACGCTCCAAGGGGTTGGTGAACTTTGCGAAGGGATCTGGGAGACCCGCGGCTTCACGTTTCGCGTCCTCCTTATCCCATATGGGCCTTTAACCGAGGTAGCCACGGCTTCCGAGGCGATGCTTCCCCGTGTTCCTTTGCTGAAGGCTCTTGAATTTCGCAGCCTTAGCCTTGGCTGACTCGGTAGCGCAAGTGTCCTTGAACTTTTCGAACTCCTCTTCCGTAAGTGTCGGATTTTCCTCTAGAATCTTGGACAGGGGTTCCTCAGCCTCAATAGCTCGTTTCACCCTCCCTTTCCAGGAGGCCAAATCATTGCTAAACATGCCCATGGTGTGATTGTTAATCTTTTTCATCTTTGGATCATCCCACGGTTGTTCTATGTTATCATCCCGGTCGGGGAACTTGAATCTCTTGTGCAACTTCGTTAGGAGCAACTGCATCAAATGTTCTTTACTCCTTAAGTTATCGTCGTTGATTCTCACGACTTCCCATAGGATGCATCCTAATTGGTTCCCATAGCACTTGCGAGGTTCTTCCGGCTCTAATGGCTCAAACTTGCCAGGTGCCATCTTTGTGATCACAAGTCGTCCAATCCCTAGTTTGTTAGGTTTTCGTATCTTCTGCTTCTTATGCTTCCTCTTTTCTGTAGCGGCATCGGCGTCGGTACATTCCCCGCCGGTATCTTCCCCGCCGGTACCTTCCCCGCCGGTCTCGGCGCCGCCGGTGTCGATGTCGGCGTCAGTAAAATCATCGAGGCCGACCTGCAAACCTTGCTTAGCAGTCAAATAGTCGAGGTACTCTTGTTCACCCTCATAATCCATCTCGTCTGCATCTTGGTCAGAAGGCCCAGTTTCTTCGTTGTTCGACATGTTTAATATGATTAAGTGTCCTTGTTTATTTCTAAAAGTATGAATAAATGAGAAATGACATAAAAAAGAATTCTATGTGCCAGCACTCGATATGCCAACTATGTAGCACAAATCATGCCTTTATTCACGGCAAATTTCGGCATGACCTTTGCTAAAAAATGGACATATCGAGTGCCTGAAATTCACTGGAACGGAAATGAATCAACATTCCGGCGTAACATAGGCCACTCAGATCATTTACCAAAATTGAACCTAATTAACCTACTGCCCTAACTAAAACCTAAGTAAATTAACCGAAGAACCCTAGCTAGCAGAGAGAGAGGGGGGTTTACAGAGGGTGCAGGGGCGAGGAGGCAGGCCCGACGACAACCGAGGTTGGGAGGGGAGGAAGTAGAGAAGGGAGGCGAGGGGCGACGGGTCGGTGGTGAGCGCGCCGGGGTCGGGGGCGAGCGCTGGGGCGCGGCGGTACGACGGGGGAAGAGAGAGTGGGGATTTAGGGGGAAAAGAGGCGGGATGAAGCAGGGAGAGTGAGAATTTTGGGTTAAGTGGACGTAGCAGTAGCGTGTTTAGACAAAACGCGCTGCTACTACCTTCACTAGCTGTAGCGGTTTAGATAAAATGCGCTGCTACTACCTTCACTAGCTGTAGCGGTTTTATAAGGAAATCGCTACTGCTAGCTTGACTGTAGCTGTTTTATAAGGAAATCGCTACTGCTAGCTTGACTGTAGCTGTTTTATAAGGAAATCGCTACTGCCAGTTTTCCTTTTTTCTTTTCCTTTATTTTCTCCCACTTTTATTTCCCGGGAGCAGTGAATGAAGGGAAGGCGATATATATTGCATCATTTGACGATTAAATATGTATACAAAATAGGAACATATATATTACATCATTGGACCCATGCATAATAATGGCTAAGTGTGTATACAAAATAGGAACATATATATATATATGTATATATATATATTACATCATTTGACCGATAACATACGGTTCCTCAGCGATGACGTTTTCATTTTTGAGTCAGCTTCGTTCCCTTCTTGTTCGTCGAAGAATAATTGAGCCCCTCATTGTGACTTTGCCTTTTCCATGGAGTACGATTTTTCTTAGGTAATGTAGTATTGATTCTTCTTTTGACGTATACTTCATCATCATCGTCATCTTCCCTCATTGGGTTGCTGTACTAATCATAGTCTTCCTTGTTGGCGACTCCATCCATTCCAATGATGTTCCTTTTGCCTCTCCTCACGACAACACGACTGGGATTGCATGGGTCGGTTATGAAGAAGCATTGTGTCACGTGCTTAGCGTGTACCCATGGATCGTTTTTGGCGATAGTGTTCACGGTAGCGCTCTTGGCGTTGGGTATAGTCATGGTAGTGAAAATCCGGTTTTCTCTTTCGACATTCTTAGCCCATCTGACACGGAACATCGTCGTGTTGTGTAGTCCAGAGTAGTCAAGCTCCCAGATCTCCTCGACCCTTCCATAAAATTGTTTAGTTGCGCCGTTGTCGCTGCCGGTCATGCATTCCATAGTCACCCCTGAGTTGTGATCATCACTGTTCATATCTTTAGCCTCCGTGTAGAACGTGTATCCGTTGATATCATATGCCTGATAGGTTACGAGGTTGGGCGAGGGGCCATGTGCTAAGGCGTATATGAGCAATCCATCCTTAGAGCCCTCCTCCGGGGGATTAGCAATAATATGCTCTTTGAACCAATGCAGGAAAGTGGAGTTGTGCTCTCTAGTAACTTCGACGTCCATCCTGCATACCCCCCGGTCAGGATACTTCTTTGCGATAATTTCTTTGTGCAGTGCCACGAAAGGATCTACCTCGTCTAGGTGTTGTAGCACTACCAAGTTTGCTCTGTCAAAGTCGCTGCTTCGATCTGAGTATGCCATGTGCAGTTCCCTGCGACCGTTGGAGTGACCTTCTCCTTCGAGCCTCCCATCGTGCTTGTTAACGGGAAAACCAACACTAACACCAGGCGGCTGGTCTGCGCCATATAGAAAATTCGCACAGAAAGAGATGCACTCTTGTGTCACATAGCCCTGGACGATGCTTCCATCCGGCCGGGACATGTTACGAACGAATCCTTTGATGATCCCATTCATCCTCTCAAACGGCATCATGTTGTGCACGAATGACGGCCCCAGGTCTATTATGTCATCCACAATATGGACACACAGATGCACCATCACGTTAAAGAATGCGGGCGAGAAGTACATCTCAAGCTCATTCAGTATCACAATGATCTCTTCCTGTAGCCTTCGGAGCTGCTTCACACTGATCGACTTTCGAGAGATGACATTGAAAAAGTTACAGAGACCAATAAGCGTGTCATGGGCGTGCTTGTCCATTATCCCTCTAAGGGCAACAAGTAGTATTTGCGTCATCATCACATGACAGCCATGGGACTTCATCCCGCTGAACCTTTTCTTGTCTGTGTCTAGATATCTGTTTATCTTGCCACAGTAACCGGAACTAACTTTGACTCTGGTAAGGCACTTAAAGAATTGATCGATCTCAGCCTGACTTAAGGTGAAGCAAGAAGGGGGGCAATAATCCTCTTTCTTTATTTTCTTGCCCTTCTTCTCCCGTGCCTCTGTCTCCGTCTCTGTCTCGTCTGACATTTTATGGGGCGGCATGTGCAGATCTTCCCTGATTTTCAAATCTTGCAAGTCTTTTCTTGCCTTCGGCCCATCCTTGGTCTTATCCGGCATGTTCATCAGTGTTGCGAGCAAGCTCTCAAGGACATTCTTACAGATATGCATTTGATCAAGGCAATGAGGTGTATCGAGTTTGTGCCAGTACTCCAAGTCCCAGAACACAGACCTCGTCGTCCATACCTTCAGCAGCGGCTCTGGCGCCTTTCTCATCGTCTTTCTCGGCGCGGGGCACTCCTTCCAGTTTTTCAAGAGCTCATCGATTTCGGCACCGCTCCGCTTACGTGGAGGTCCTCGATGCTCAGCGTGACCATTGAATAGATCTCCATGGTTTCTCCACGGGTCATCCTATTCGAGCCATCTTCGATGCCCCATGTACACAATTTTCCAAGACCCGCCATCTTTCCTTGACGTTAGCTGCTGAGACGTTGTATCATCCATGCACCGCGTGCATCCGCAATATCCATGGCACACCTAGCCTACCACATATCCGTAACCGAGATAGTCCTGCACTGTCGTGATCAGCGTGGCTCTCATGTTGAAATACTCGCCTTTGCTGGCGTCCCATGTCTTGGCCGGTGTTTTCCATAACGTGTCTAACTCCTCTTGAAGTAGGCCCAGATACAAATTAATATTATTTCCTGGTTGTTTTGGCCCTTGAATAAGCATGCTCATGTGAATGTACTTCGATTTCATGCACAACCAGGGGGAGGTTGTACATCCATACAAACACGGGCCATGTGCTATGGTTGGTGTTCTGGCTGCCAAACGGATTCATGCCATCGGTACACGCTCCGAGCACGATGTTCCTTGCATCACATTAAAATACCGATAGAAGCTGTTCAACGCTCTTCACTGGCTTCCATCCTTGACGTGTCTCAGCTTCATATCATCTCCATCGTCGGGCTTCTTCCTCTCCACGTGCTAGCGCATTAGCTTTGCTTCCTTGGGATCTACAAAATACCTCTGGAGACGGGGAGTGATTGGTAAGTACCATACCACTTTCTAGGGACATTTCTTCCCGGCCTTCTTGTATCGAGAAGCATTGCACACTGGACAGCTTGTTTTTTCCACGTGCTCCTTCCGATAAATTATGCAATCGTTGATGCATGCATGGTATCTAACATGTGGCAGATCAAGAGGGCACACGATCTTCTTGGCCTCATCAACACTACTAGGACATAGATTACCCGCAGGAAGAACATCCTTTAGGTACTTGAGATGCTCATCGAGGCTAGTGTCGGTCCATTTGTTTTTAGCCTTCGTCTTCAGGAGTTGGAGCGTGAAACTCAAGAGGGTCACCTCAGGATTGCAACCATCATAAAATGGAGTGTTCGAGTCTACCACCAGTTGCTCCAGCTTAGCCTCCTCTCTAGAAGCATCTCTCGCAGTACTCGTCTCCTTGCAAAGCAATGCTTGAACATGAGGGTCCCGCATGATTGAACTTAGTAGCGACGAACTCTGCTGCGTGGAGTCCATGTCGTTCTCTTCGCCGCCATGTCCGGCCCCTTCTCCGCCGCCATGTCCGGCCTCTTCCCCGCTGCCATTATCGATCATCTCTTCTTCTTGCCCCGTGTCATCATTGCCTGCCCCGTCGGCATCCTCAACATCGTCATCCTCATCTTCAATTATCCATCGAGTATAGCCATCCATGAAACCAGTCATGAGCAGGTGCGCTTCGACACGACCATCGTCATGGGGTCGAGCCAAACTATTCCTTTGCATTTTCAACGCGGACATAAAACCTCTGTACGGTTATTTTCTTTCATGTCCTGCACCGCCGACCGCAACCACCTGTCCACCATTGTTCCACTGACCATCGTCAACTCTGCACGGTAATAATAAACAAATTGATTATAAAAATGCGTGCATGCATCAAAGTCATACAAAAATTCGTCATGAGCTTCCTTAAAAATAGGACATATATAGATCTAGAGTTTGCCCGGCATTCACCGAAATGGAAATAAATTGACATTTCGGCAAAACATAGGCAACTCAAAAGCACAATTTGGCATCAACTCATGCCACACACACAATTTCCATAAACATATCACACACACATAAACATATTTCCATTTTGCAAAAGCATGAAATTTTAATCACCTATATCTCGAGATCGAGCACATGGTGGAGATGATGATGTAGGGAGATGAAAAGTGCACAAAGCTCTTCTTGACAAAGATAGATCTAGTTAGGGGGCAAATAGGTCACTTAACTAAATGCTACATCTACCTAGCTACCTAATTTGGGAGGAGACAACTTCAGCTAGTGGAGGGAGAAGGAAAAAGAGAAAGGAGATGCATTAATGGAGGTGGTGTAGTTAGGTAGGAGTAATGAAGAGAGATAAAGGTAGGTAGAAGCGGGAGAGTAATGGGGGAGAAGTATTGAGGAAGAAGAAGAGTGAGAGTGGGAGAGGTAGGGGAAAGGGAGAGGAGGGGAGGGGGAGGACGGGTGGGGAAAAGGTGGTGGGTGCGGATTAGCAGTAGCGCGGGACATAAAACGCGCTGCTGCTAAGAAAGTAGCAGCAGCGCGCTTTCGGTACAAGCGCTACTGCTAACGGGGACCAAAAGTGTGCCTGATTTTTAAATTAGCAGCAGCGACCTCAGAAAAACCGTGCTACTGCTACAGCTATAGCAGTAGCGCGGCTCGCGGCACCGCGCTGCTGCTAAATGGAGTTGGGTGCGCATTGTCCGTCAATATTTGTAGCAGCGCGGGTTACGCCGAGCGCGCTACTGCTAAGCACTTGTCAGTAGCGGGTTTTCCACACCCGCGCTACTGCTAATTAGCATCAGCGCTCCTTTTTGAGCCGGGCTGCTGCTAAGATTCTGTGTAGAGGATTTTCCCTAGTAGTGGTGGGTGGAATTAAATCCGATCCCCGACATAACCGGTTGTCCGGAGTCCGACGTCCTTCTGGACTTGACAATCCAGGTTCCGGAATATCTTCTGATTGTTTTGAACTGCCGTCCGATGCTATGTTCGGAGGGCTAGTTGCGTCCTTTTGCGGGTGAGTATCCGGCTCTTCATGAACGGCGACCCGAACATAGTCCGTCTCCAATATAGAAGAAGACTCACCATCCTACTCCAGGACTGTCACGGTCTAGTGGGTGACCGGTGGAGTTTTGGTTTCTCCTTGATCGGTTTTAGGCTCGATCTGATTGTAATCTATGATGATTCCCAAAGCGGTGATGCGATCTAGGAGCTCGTTTAAGGATGAAAACTCAACCGGATCCATCTACTTGGAGTGCTCGGAGTTGATGCGAAGGGGATTTTCGATGGCCCGAGAGGTCATCGTCGGCTCCGTGGCCGAACGGGCAATCATAGTAAAGTTGCCCGGCCGGAGGGTTTGGCCCGAGGCCAAAACTACCCCTGTGGTAATATTGTCTTTAATGACAAGGCGAGCCATCGAGCCTTTCATCGCCGGCACAGTGGAACTCTCAACGAAAGCTCCAATATCGGTGTCAAAACCGGCGGATTTCGGGTAGGGGGTCCCGAACTGTGCGTCTAGGATAGATGGTAACAAGAGACGGGGGACACGATGTTTACCCAGGTTCGGGCCCTCTCTATGGAGGTAATACCTTACTTCCTGCTTGATTGATCTTGATGAATATGAGTATTACAAGAGTTGATCTACCACGAGATCGTAATGGCTAAACCCTAGAAGTCTAGCCTATATGGGTATGGTAATGAGTATATGTGGTGTCCTTTCCGGACTACCCCCTTCGGTTTATATAGACACCAAGAGGATCTAGGGTTTACATGGAGTCGGTTACATAAGAAGGAATCTTTAGTCGCCAAGCTTGCCTTCCACGCCAAGTAGAGTCCAATCCGGACACGGTACAGTCTTCGGCCTTCATGTCTTCACAGCCCATCAGTCCAGCCCATGGGTAACAGGTCGGATACCCGAGGACACCTTAGTCCAGGACTCCCTCAGGCAGGCTGCACGCCCCTCCCCCTTGGGTCAGAATTGGACTAGGGAAGGGGGTGGTGCCCCCCTTTTCCTTCTCCCTCTCTCCATCTCTGTCATGGAATTGTCACGGCAGATGTCCTTAGTGTCAGGACTTAGTCGTGAGGCCAACACATCTATGTGGTAGCTTGAGAGGGGTTGAGCGGGACGAGAGACACGATGTTTTACCCAGGTTCGGACCCTCACGATGGAGGTAAAAGCCTACATCCTGCTTCATTGATATTGATGATGATGATCACGATTACAAGACTGCTCTATCTCGAGAGCTATTGTCTAAACCTAACTTGTCCAACTTGTGGAACTTGTGAATCTTGTCCCTTTTCGGGAGCCCTGCCCCTCCTTATATATATTGGAGGGGCGGGTTACATGTAGAGTCCTATTAGGATTAGGACTAGTCTATCTCTAATACAAACCGGATATAAGTCCAGGTCTTAACTCCTTGTAGGACAAATATTCCTCATGCCTTTCCTCTTAAACCGGCCCACCGTTAACGTGAACCGGCCTTCTGGGCCTTGGGCCTTGTCATCTGTCTGTCCCGCACGCCGGATCACCAGTGAGTCATAATGACCAGGTGGGTTGCTTGTAAACCGCCAGGTCAGGGCAGGTCGCCAGTAACTCGCCAAGTGTCAGCGGGGTCTTCAGATAAACCGCCAAGTCCGGCCGGGTTAACTTCCAGCCGGTTTACACCGCGGGGTATATCCTCGACATTAGCCCCCAAGTTTAGCTTGGATTTATTCATGGTAAACTTATGCTGCAAAATAAACACAAGAACAAATTTGACAGGTTATGCTCCGGGTTAAGAATTTTGGTAAACCGGTACCTGATCATCCTTAAGTCCTTGTTATTTCCTCCTTCTGGGAAATCCGAGTCAATAGACCAGCTTCATAATCAATTTGCTGACATTGGTTTCTCACAGAGAAATATTGTGAAGAATAATCCACTTGAGTCGGCTTTCAAAGCGTCAGTTTAAGAAATATGGGTCTTGAAATACTTATCTGATATTCAGCCGGCTTGAAGATGTAAAACTTGCCGGTTTAACATTACCAAAATAGCCGGGTTATAAAAACTGTAGCCCCCAAGTCTTGAGCAAAACAAAGTGATGGCTTAAGACTTGCTTCAATATGAACACTACCAATTTTGAAGAAATCCATGTTGTTCATCCCAGTCACTAGTCAAAATTGAGTATTCCACATATGTAGCCCCCAAGTGCCGGGTTGTCATGCTTGCAGCAACCTGGGACTTGTAATTGCTTGATGCTCATAAAAACTTCAACCAGTGTAGCCCCCAAGGGCTGGGTCATTATGCAATAATGAGTAGGGACTTTGCAAATATAATCTTGTAAACTTTGAACAGCAACATGTAGCCCCCAAGGGCCGGCTCAGTAAGATATTATTGAGCTGGGACTTTGATATATTCTTTAATGAAAATAACATCATATGATGTAACCCCCATCATGGGGCTTGAATTCATGTCCACAAGGTTAAGAGCCTTGTGCTTTACCAACTGAGCAGTGGACCCTTCAATGTAATGGATAAAAAGCTTTGTACCTTAAATTGTTGACAGAGGCAATTGGTAGCCCCCAAGGGCCGGCTCATTACAATGTGATGAGTCGGGTCTTCAATAAGGTGAGCAAAAATGACTTTGCATTAGCCCCCAAGTGTCATGATGCATGCTTGCAGTGACATGAGACTTGCATATTTGATATAATCTTAAGTTGAATAATGTAGCCCCCAAGTGCCGGGTCGTAAGCCTGCAGCGACTTGGGACTATTCCTTCAATTGTAAAATAAATCATATCCTTTGATAATATAATAGCCATTGCGCTAAAGCGACTTTGAAAACCTTAATCATAATACCGGTTATTGATAACCATAATGAAATCCAGCCATATTGGCTATTTGAAGATTTGAATAATATAATCCAATGATTTATGAGCGCATGATTCAATGACGCAATCCAAATATATACTGGCGACTTATTGTCAAAAGCCAGGCCGGTTTAACAAACACCGAATAATTTCTCATCATATACTGGCAACTTATTGTCTTAAAGCCAGGCCAGTTTAATAAACACCGGATAATTTATCATCATACTGACGACTTATAGTCAAAAGCTAGGCCGGTTTAACAAACACCGGATAATTTCTCATCATACTTTATTCAACCTGTTTCTGCATACAACAAGTTTAAAGTGTCCTGGCGGTTTACCGCCGGACGAGTCATAATGCCCAACATATAACCTGGGTTTATAACCAAGGCCGCACTTAAAAAATATGAAATATATCATACCTGTGACATTGAATCACATTGTTGGCTTACCAACTTTTTGTAGTAAGAGTGATAACCCAAATCTCGAGTACTGATAACTCTTTCCATATTGTACTGGTTTATGATAAAACCGTACCGGGTTATGATAGACACCGGATTATCCATATATAATACTGGCGACTTGTAGTCGAACTGGACCAGGTTAATAATCGTCGGATTATAATTGGTCATGTACTGACAACTTGTAGTTGAAGGTCGAACCGGTTTGATAAACACCGGTTTACTCCATCTTCCCCCTCTCTTCCTTGTTGGAAACCTAATAGGAATAAGATTCCTATTCCTAGTAGGAATCCTACTTGGGGTGTGCCCCTATAGGGCTGGGCGGCCTCCCCCTTGCTCCTTTATATATGGGGGCAGGGGCACCCTAGAACACACAAGTTGACAGTTGTCTTAGCCATGTGCGGTGCCCCCCTCCACAGATTTCCACCTCACTCATATCGTTGTAGTGCTTAGGCGAAGCCCTGCGTCGGTAACTTCATCATCACTGTCATCACGCTGCCCTGCTGATGAAACTCGCCCTCGACCTCAGCTGGATCTAGAGATCGTGGGACGTCACCGAGTTGAACGTGTGTAGATCGCGGGGGTGCCCTACCTTCAGTGCTAGGATCGGTCGGATCGTGAAGAGGTATGACTACATCAACCGTGTTGTCATAACGCTTCCCCATTATATCTACGAGGGTACGTGGACAACACTCTCCCCTCTTATTGCTATACATGACCTAGATAGATCTTGCATGTGCGTAGGATTTTTTTGAAATTAGTGCGTTCCCCAACAATCTCGGCACCTGATGATCTTACCGAGGGGGGTCGTGCTGACCACGGTGACAACGTGATCTTGAAATTACTGCTTCAATTTCTTGGCGGTGAAGTACACGCCGTAACACATCTTCTGGTAGTGCGGGTAGTTCTGCTTGGAGGCAGCGAGCACCTCGCGCAGGTAATAGGCAGAGCGCTGGACGGCTTGGACCTTGCCCTTCTCTGGTCACTCGACCACCATCACCATGCTGACCGACCGTGAGGTCGCAGCAATGTAGAGCAACAACGGCTCCTTCTGGGCTGGTGCGGCCAGGACAGGTGCAATGGAGAGCATGCACTTGAGGTCCTGGAAAGCCTCGTCCGCCTGGTCGTTCCATTCGAACGACGTTGTCTTCTTCATCAGCTGATACAGGGGCAAGGCCCTCTCGCCCAGCAAGCTGAGAAAATGGCTGACTCAGGCCAAGTAGCCGGTGAACTTCTAGACATCGCGCAGCCGAGCCGGCTTGCGCATGCGCTCAATGGCCTTGATCTTCTCTGGGTTTGCCTCAATGCCGCGCTCCGAGACGAGGAAGCCGAGTAGCTTTTTGGCCGGGATGCTGAAAACACACTTCTCTGGGTTGAGCTTGACCTTGTACTCGCGCAGGTTGACGAAGGTTTCCTTCAGGTCGTCGAGGAGCGTGATGTGTTGTCTGGTCTTCACAAAGATGTCGTCCACATAGCCGTGGATGTTGCGGCCGAGTTGCAGTAGTAGGCATTTCTGCATGCAGCGCTGGAAGGTGGCGTCGGCGTTCTTCAGGCCGAATGACATGGTGATGTAGCAATACGCCCCAACGGGCATGATGAAGGACATCTTCAGGGCGTCGGCAGGGTCCAGATTGATATGATGATAGCCGGAGTAAGCATCCAGGAAGGACAGGAGCTCACACCCGGCAGTGGAGTCGATGACTTAGTCGATCCGTGGGAGGGTGAACGGTTCCTTGGGGCAGGCCTTGTTCAGGCTGGTGCAGTCGATACACATGCGCCAGGTCTTGTTCTTATTCAGGACGAGGACTGGGTTGGCCAGCCACTTGGGGTGAAACACTTCCATGATGAAGCCGGCTGCCAAAAGCTTGGCCACCTCTTCACCAATGGTTCTTCTCTTCGGAAAAACGTCGCAGGGGTTGACGGACAGGCTTGGCATCCTTGAGGACGTGTAGTTTGTGCTCAGCGTACTTCCTCAGGATACCCGACATATCCTTTGGGGTCCATGCAAAAATATTCCGATTCTCATGGAGGAAGTCGACGAGCTCTCCTTCCTATTTGCTGTCGAGGCGGGTGCCTACGACAACGTACTTGCTACAGCTGGGGTCTTTCGGGTTCAACTTCACTTTCTTGGTCTCCTTGGAGGGCTTGAACGAGGCCTCGTCGGCCAGCTCCTCGGCCGGGTTCGGCGCAGCCGACGTCTCGTTGGCCAAGGCGACAATCTGGTCGAGTTGGCGTCGCTGCTCGGCTATGACCAGCGACTCGGCCAGATTAGCAGCGTCTCAGGCGCACTCTATGGACTTGCGGTAGTCGCTGGTGATGGTGATGAGGCCCCTCGGACCCAAAAACTTCAGCTTCAGGTAGGCGTAGTGAGGAACCGCCATGAACTTGGCGAGCGCGGGTCAGCCCAGCAGCGCGTGGTACGCGTGGTCAGGTCCACCACCTCGAACTAGAGCGGCTCGCGTCGGAAGTGTCTATTGTCGCCGAACAGGACGTCGAGTCAGACCCGGCCGATTGGAGAGCAGGAGAGGCTAGGAACAATGTCATGGAAGATCGTCTGGGTCGGCTCTAGGTCTTTGGCCTCGAGGCCGAGCTTGGTCATGGTATCGCAATAGAGGATGTTGATGCTGCTCCCGCCGTCGATGAGGACTCGCAAGAACTTGCACATGCGCCGAGGTGCGACTATGGTGGGGTTGAGGACGAGGGTATAGCCACCCGGGTTCGGCGTGATAGCCGGATGGTCTTCTCAGGTCCATGTGACCGGGTGCTCCGACCAATGCACGTATTTCGGCTTGGCCGGGACGACGGTGCTCACCTCCTGCCGAAGCAGGCGCTTGCTTCGCTTGTCATCGCCGAGGCTGGTGAAGACAATGTACGTCGCGTTCAGGGCCGGGTAGACGTCATCGCGCATCGAAGGCGGCTGCCCCGCTCACAGAGCCGGGGCCGGAGGAGGCGGGATATCGCCCCTCATGATGCACTTGGTGATGGCGCACTGTCGAAGTGTGTGCTTGGATGGCCTTGCGCCGCCGTGGTGCTTGCAGGGAGCGTTGAGCATCTCCTCGAAACTCATGGCGGGTTGCCACGTGGTCTTGCCGGTCTGCCGGCGCTTGGCGGCCGGGTCGTGAAGGAAATATGTCCTAGAGGCAATAATGAAGTTGTTATTTATATTTCCTTATATCATGATGAATGTTTATCATTCATGCTAGAATTGTATTAACCGGAAACTTAGTACATGTGTGAATACATAGACAAACAAAGTGTCACTAGTATGCCTCTACCTGACTATCTCGTTGAATCAAAGATGGTTAAGTTTCCTAACCATAGACATGATTTGTCATTTGATTAACGGGATCACATCATTAGAGAATGATGTGATTGACTTGACCCATTCTGTTAGCTTAGCATTTGATCGTTTAGTATATTGCTATTGCTTTCTTCATGACTTATACATGTTCCTATGACTATGAGATTATGCAAATCCCGAATACCGGAGGAACACTTTGTGTGCTACCAAACGTCACAACGTAACTGGGTGATTATAAAGGTGCTCTATAGGCGTCTCCGATGGTACTTGTTGAGTTGGCATAGATCAAGATTAGGATCTATCACTCTGATTGTCGGAGAGGTATCTTTGGGCCCTCTCGGTAATGCACATCACTATAGGTGTTGCAAGAAATGCAACTAATGAGTTAGTTGCGGGATGATGTATTACGGAACGAGTAAAGAGACTTGCCGGTAACGAGATTGAACTAGGTATTGAGATACCAAGGATCGAATCTCGGGCAAGTAACATACGGATGACAAAGGGAACAACACTATGTTGTTATGCGGTTTGACCGATAAAGATCTTCATAGAATATGTAGGAACCTATATGAGCATCCAGGTTCCGCTATTGGTTATTGACCGGAGATGAGTCTCGGTCATGTCTACATAGTTCTTGAACCCGTAGGGTCCGCACGCTTAATGTTTGGTGACGATCGGTATTATGAGTTTATGTGTTTTGATGTACCGAAGGTAGTACGGAGTCCCGGTTATGATCACGGACATGACGAGGAGTCTCGAAATGGTCGAGACATAAATATTGATATATTGGATGGCTATATTTCATACCGATGACAAAGGGAACAACGTATGTTGTTATGTGGTTTGACCGATAAAGATCTTCGTAGAATATGTAGGAACCAATATGAGCATCCAGGTTCCGCTATTGGTTATTGACCGGAGATGAGTCTCGGTCATGTCTACATAGTTCTCGAACCCGTAGGGTCCGCACGCTTAACATTCGGTGACGAGCGGTATTATGAGTTTATTTGTTTTGATATACCGAAGGTAGTTCGGAGTCCCAGATGTGATCACGGTCATGACAAGGAGTCTCGAAATGGTCGATACATAAAGATTGATATATTGGACGGCTATATTTGGACACCAGAAAGGTTTCGGGTGATCTCGGAGAAAACCGGAGTGCCGGAGGGGTTACCGAAACCCCCTGGAGACTAATGGGCCTTAATGGGCCCTAGTGGAGAGAGAGAGGGGCCAGCCAGGGCAAGCCTCGCGCCCCCTCCCCTTGAGTCCGAATAGGACAAGGAAGGGGGGCCCCCTTTCCTTTCCCCTCTCCCACTCCTTCCTTCCCCCTCCTAGTGGGACTAAGAAAGGGGAGTCCTACTCCCACTAGGAGGAGGACTCCGCCTCTTGGCACGCCCTCCTAGGGTCGGCCGACCTCTCCCCTTGCTCCTTTATATGCGGGGGCAGGGGGGCACCCATGACACACAAGTTGATCATTGATCTTTTAGGCGTGTGTGGTGCCCCCCTCCACCATAATCCACCTCGGTCATATCGTAGCGGTGCTTAGGCGAAGCCCTACGTTGGTAGCTTCATCAACACCGTCTTCACGCCGTCGTGCTGAAGGAACTCTCCCTCGAAGCTCTACTGGATCGTGAGTTCGTGGGGTGTCACCGAGCTGAACGTGTGCAGATCATGGAGGTGTCGTACGTTCGGTACTAGGATCGGTCTACATCAACCGCGTTGTCATAATGCTTCCTCTTATGGTCTACGAGGGTACATGGACGAAACTCTCCCATCTCGTTGCTATGCATCACCATGATCTTGCATGTGCGTAGGATTTTTTTTGATTTTATTGCGTTCCCAACAGTAGTATCCGAGCCAGGTTTATGCGTAGATGTCATATGCACGAGTAGAACAAAAAGGAGTTGTGGGTGTGGGTATATACATATTGCTTGTCGTCACTAGTTGATTCTTGATTCAATGGCATTGTTGGATGAAGCGGCCCAGACCGACATTACGCGTACACTTACGCGAGACTGGTTCTACCGAAGTGCTTCGCACACAGGTGGCTAGTGGGTGTGTGTTTATCCAGCTTTATTTGAATCGGATTCAATGAACATGGTTCTTTCTGAAGATCAAAAAGCAATCACTATACCATGTTGTAGTTTTTGATGCGTAGGTAAGAACGGTTCTTGCTCAGCCCGTAGCAGCCACTTAAAACTTGCAACAACAAAGTAGAGGACATCTAACTTGTTTTTGCAGGGCATGTTGTGATGTGATATGGTCAAGACATGATGCTAAATTTTATTGTATGAGATGATCATGTTTTGTAACACAGTTATGGGCAACTGGCAGGAGCCATATGGTTGTCGCTTTATTATATGAAATGCAATCGCCATGTAATTGCTTTACTTTATCACTAAGCGGTAGTGATAGTCATGGAGGCAATAGTTGGCATGACGACAACGATTCTTCGATGGAGATCAAGGTGTCAAGCCTGTGACGATGGTGATCATGATGGTGCTTCGGAGATGGAGATCAAAGGCACAATATGATGATGGCCATACCATATCACTTATATTGATTGCATGTGATGTTTATCTTTTATGCATCTTATTTTTATTAGATCGACAGTAGCAATATAAGATGATCTCTCACTAAATTTCAAGGTATAAGTGTTCTCCCTGAGTATGCACCGTTGCAAAATTTCGTCGTGCCGAGACACCACGTGATGATCGGGTGTGATAAAATCTACATTCACATACAATGGGTGCAAGCCAGTTTTGCACATGCAGAATACTCGGGTTAAACTTGACGAGCCTAGCATATGCAGATATGGTCTCGGAACACTGGAGACTGAAAGGTCGAGCGTGAATCATATAGTAGATATGATCAACATAGTGATGTTTACCATTGAAAACTACTCCATCTCACATGATGATCGGACATGGTTTAGTTGATATGGATCACGTGATCACTTAGATGATTAGAGTGATGTCTGTCTAAGTGGGAGTTCTTAAGTAATTTGATTAATTGAACTTTAATTTATCATGAAATTAGTACCTGATAGTATTTTGCATGTCTATGTTGTTGTAGATAGATGGCTCGTGCTATTGTTCCGTTGAATTTTAATGTGTTCCTTGAGAAAGCAAAGTTGAAAGATGATGGTAGCAATTACACGGACTGGGTCCGTAACTTGAGGATTATCCTCATTGCTGCAGAGAAGAATTACGTCCTGGAAGCACGGCTAGGTGCCAAACCCACTGCAGCAGCAACGCCAGATGTTATGAACGTCTGGCAGAGCAAAGCTGGACTACTCGATAGTTCAGTGTTCCATGCTTTTCGGCTTAGAACCGGGACTTCAACGACGTTTTGAACGTCATGGAGCATATGAGATGTTCCAGGAGTTGAAGTTAATATTTCAAGCAAATGCCCAGATTGAGAGATATGAAGTCTCCAATAAGTTCTAAAGCTGCAAGATGGAGGAGAATAGTTCTGTTAGTGAACTTATACTCAAAATCTCTGGGTATAATAATCACTTGATTCAACTGGGAGTTCATTTTCTAGATGATAGTGTCATTAACAGGATTCTTCAATCACTACCACCAAGATACCAGAGCTTCATGATGAACTATAATATGCAAGGGATGGATAAGACTATTCTCAAGCTCTTCGCGATGCTAAAAGTTGTGGAGGTAGAAATCAAGAAGGTGCATCAAGTGTTGATGGTCAACAAGACCACCAGTTTCAAGAAAAAGGGTAAAGGGAAGAAGGGGACTTCAAGAAGAACGGCAAGCAAGTTGCTTCTCAACTGAAGAAGCCCAAGTCTGGACCTAAGCCTAAGAGTGAGTGTTTCTACTGCAAAGGGACTGGTCGCTGGAAGCAGAACTGCCCCAAGTATTTGGCGGATAAGAAGGGTGGCAAGGTGAACAAAGGTATATGTGATATACATGTTATTGATGTGTACCTTACTAATGCTCGTAGTAGCACCTGGGTATTTGATACTGGTTCTGTTGCTAATATCGGCAACTCGAAATAGGTACTACGGATTAAGCGAAGATTGGCTAAGGACAAGGTGACGATGCGCGTGGGAAATGGTTCCAAAGTCGATATGATCGCGGTCGGCACGCTACCTCTACATCTACCTTTGGGATTAGTTTTAGACCTAAATAATTGTCATTTGGTGCCAGTGTTGAGCATGAACAATATATCTGGATCTTGTTTGATGCGAGACGGTTATTCATTTAAATCTGAGAATAATGGTTGTTCTATTTATATGAGTAAAATCTTTTATGGTCATGCACCCTTGAAGAGTGGTCTATTTTTGATGAATCTCGATAGTAGTGATACACATATTCATAATATTGAAGCCAAAAGATGCAGAGTTGATAATGATAGTGCAACTTATTTGTGGCACTGCCGTTTAGGTCATATTGGTGTAAAGCGCATGAAGAAACTCCATTCTGATGGACTTTTGGAATCACTTGGTACTTGCAAACCATGCCTCATGGGCAAGATGACTAAAACACCGTTCTCCAGAACAATGGAGCGAGCAACTGATTTGTTGGAAATCATACATACCGATGTATGTGGTCCGATGAATATAGAGGCTCGCGGCGGCTATCGTTATTTTCTCACCTTCATAGATGATTTGAGCAGATATGGGTATATCTACTTGATGAAACATAAGTCTGAAACATTTGAAAAGTTCAAAGAATTTCAGAGTGAACTGGAAAATCATCGTAACAAGAAAATAAAGTTTCTACGATCTAATCGTGGAGGAGAATATTTGAGTTATTAGTTTGGTCTTCATTTGAAACAATGCGGATTAGTTTCACAACTCACGCCACCTGGAACACCACAGCATAATGGTGTGTCCGAACGTCCTAACCGCACTTTATTAGATATGGTGCGATCTATGATGTCTCTTACTGATGTACCGCTATCATTTTGGGGTTATGCTTTAGAGACGGTTGCATTCACGTTAAATAGGGCACCATCTAAATCCGTTGAGACGACGCCTTATGAACTGTGGTTTGGCAAGAAACCAAAGTTGTCATTTCTTAAAGTTTGGGGCTGCGATACTTATGTGAAAAAGCTTCAACCTGATAAGCTCCAACCCAAACCGGAGAAATGTGTCTTCATAGGATACCCAAAGGAGACTATTGGGTACACCTGCTATCACAGATCCGAAGGCAAGACATTCGTTACTAAGAATGGATCCTTTCTACAGAAGGAGTTTCTCTTGAAAGAAGTAAGTGGGAGGAAAGTAGAACTTGATGAGGTAACTGTACTTGCTCCCTTATTGGAAAGTAGTTCATCACAGAAATCTGTTCATGTGACTCCTACACCAATTAGTGAGGAAGCTAATGATGATGATCATGTAACTTCAGATCAAGTTACTACCGAACCTCGTAGGTCAAGCAGAGTAAGATCCGCACCAGAGTGGTACGGTAATCCTGTTCTGGAGGTCATGTTACTTGACCATGGCGAAGCTACGAACTATGAGGAAGCGATGATGAGCCCAGATTCCGCAAAATCGCTTAAGGCCATGAAATCTGAGATGGGATCCATGTATGAGAACAAAGTGTGGACTTCGGTTGACTTGCCCAATGATCGGCAAGCCATCAAGAATAAATGGATCTTCAAGAAGAAGACTGACGCTAACGGTAATGTTACTGTCTACAAAAGCTCGACTTATTGCGAAAGGTTTTCGACAAGTTCAAGGAGTTGACTACGATGAGACATTCTCACCCGTAGCGATGCTTAAGTCCGTTTGAATCATGTTAGCAATTGCTACATTTTATGATTATAAAATTTGGCAAATGGATGTAAAGACTGCATTCTTGAATGGATTTCTGGAAGAGGAGTTGTATATGCTGCAACCTGAAGGTTTTATCGATCCAAAGGATACTAACAAAGTGTGTAAGCTCCAGCGATCCATCTATGGACTGGTGCAAGCATCTCGGAGTTGGAATAAACGTTTTGATAGTGTGATCAAAGCATATGGTTTTATACAGACTTTTGGAGAAACCTGTATTTACAAGAAATTGAGTGGGAGCTCTGTAGCATTTCTAATATTATATGTGGATGACATATTGTTGATTGGAACTGATATAGAATTTCTCGATAGCATAAAAGGATATTTGAATAAGAGTTTTTCAATGAAAGACCTCGGTGAAGCTGCTTATATATTGGGCATCAAGATCTATAGAGATAGATCAAGACGCTTAATTGGACTTTCCAAATCACATACATTGATAAAGTTTTGAAGAAGTTCAAAATGGATCAAGCAAAGAAAGGGTTCTTGCCTGTGTTACAAGGTGTGAAGTAGAGTCAGACTCAATGCCCGACCACTGCAGAAGATAGAGAGAAAATGAAAGGTATTCCCTATGCTTCAGCCATAGGCTCTATCATGTATCACTACAAAAAAAAAGACACATCCGTGACATTTTGGGCCGAACATTTTTTTTTCTATCATACATATGACACTTGTATGATGATAATTGTGACAAAACCAGGTATCATCATAGATGTGGTGGGCTCCTACTTCTATGACAAAAAATCATGACAGAAAATGGGCTTTTCGTCCTGGGCGGGTCGGAGACGCAGCTGCATGACATTCTTTAGGCCGTCCATGAATTTCGGGGAGTTCCCGATTATGGTGGGAGGTCGGGGGCCGAGCAATGCGCGTTTCTCTCGTATATGTACGCACGTGTGTGCGAGGCGTTGGCTCTAACTGAACCCGAGTGAGGCGTTGGGCTCTAACTGAACCCGAGCGATTGCACTGCAGGCTACGCGTTACTGAACCCGAGCGATCGAATGATGGCTGTTAACTGAACCCGATCGAGTGATTCCTTCGCTACTGCTGCTAACTGAAGCCGATCGATTGGATGAACAGTGAGCATTGCGGGGGAGGGGGGGTTGGATGAACAGTGAGTGGTGGCATTGCCTCTGGATGAACAGGACCCCATGGTGTGGTGGAGGGCTGGATGAATAGTAGATGGTGGAGGGGTGCCTGTGGAGGGGTGGTTGAACAGGACCCCGTGGTGTGGAGGGATGGATGAACAGTAGACAGTGGAGGGGTGGTTGAACAGTAGCCGGTGCAGTAGCGCGTGGTGGAGGCTGGAGGAGGTCGACGGTAGCCTGTGGAGGCTGGAGGAGGTCGACGGTGGAGATGAACAGTATCCCGTGGAGTCCAATTTTTTGGTACGCCACACCCCTCCCGATGAACAGGGCCCCCATTTCGACCGTAGGAGGTCCGTTTCGTCCGTTTTGCAGTACGCCACACCCCTCCCGATCAACAGGACCCCCGTTTCGACCATAGTAGGTCCGTTTCCTCCGTTTTGCGGTACGCCACACCCCTCCCGATCAACAGGATCCCTGTTTCAACCGTAGGAGGTCCGTTTCCTCCGTTCTGCGGTACGCCAGGCCTCGTTTCCATCGCATGTTCCGTCCAAGCCCTCCCGATGAACACGACCACGCATTCCGTTCCGACCCAGCCGGTTGGCTCCCACGCGTTCCGTTGCCTCCCGATGAACACGACGCATTCTGTCGCCTCCCCATGAACATGACGCATTCCGTTGCCTCCCCATGAACACGACGACGATGTTGTTTCTCCATTTCAACCCAGCCATGTACACGAGCCCTGGCCATACGTATGCGCGAGTAGGCGTTCGAGACCCTGCCCGTATGTACACATACATGGCCGTATTTTCTTTCTTGCACCCTGGCCGCTGTACGTACATGTACATGCTACGTGCGCGCCTCTACTATGACACGTGCGCGCCTCTACTACGACACGTGCGCGCCTCTACATCGACCAGTGTGTACGTACACATTCGCGACCAGAATGACAACGCTACGTACACTTCGACCAGGTGGGTCCCGACTATCAGGCACTTCCTTGCGTGCGAAGATGTAGCTAGTGGGTCCCAACAGTCAGGGGGGCGAATCGTTTTTTTTGCCTGGATGCACTTCCTTGCGTGCGAAGGTGTAGCTGGTGGGTCCCAGCAGTCAGGGGGGAAACGTTTTTTTTGCAAAATACGGTGGCCCGTCCGGTGGGTCCCCGCTGTCAGGTGGAGGAATAATTATTTTGCACGTAATAAGGAGGCACTTCCTTGCTGCGGCCGTGGACCCAGCTGTCAGCCTCTCCACGTACAGTCCACGTCCGATGGAAGCCGTTCCTTGACCACATTGACCATGCCACACCGAGAGCACCAGGGCGGTGGACGACGGCGAGGCCTAGGAAGGGGACGACGCGGAGCCGGGGAAGACACGGCAGTAGATGCCCACGCGTAGCGGAGTACGAGGGTTCACTAGTTCGCTGCGGTGTGAGGCTGTCGTCGCCGCAGAATAAGAGGGGGTGTGGGTGAGTAGAGGGATGGCCTGGCCAGCGGTGGGAGTAGTAAGGGGCGGTGAGGCCTCCGCCGCATCGCAGCCGGCCACGGGAGGAAGGAGCACAAGGCACGACCGCCGTTGGTTTGGGTAGCTGGAGCAAGAAGACCAGAGGTTGAAGAAGCACTACGGCCGTTGGATGGACATCATATGGTCACTGGAGCTAGAATCGTGCATATTGACTAAGTTGACAAAGCCCTCCGTCCCCGTCAACTTAGTTGGCCCACAAGTCAGCCTGCCACTATACTGGGTCCCAGCTAACAGGGGGAGTATTCATTTTTTTGTGCGTAATAAGGAGGCACTTCCTTGCGTGCGAAGATATAGTTGGTGGGTCCGAGCTGTCGGCGGCGGTAATGTTTTTTTCATGAAATACAGAGGCCCTTTCGGTGGGTCCCTGATGTCAAGTGGAGGAATCATTATTTTGCGTGTAATAAGAAGGCATTTTCTTGCGTGCGGCCGTGGACCCAGTTGTCGGCCTCTCCACGTAGAGTCCACTTCAGATGCATGTTGGTCGTTGACCACGTTGACCAGGCCGCGCCGAGAGCACCAGGGTGGTGGATGATGGCAAGGCCTAGGAAGGGAATGACACGGAGGCAGGGAAGACTCGGTAGTTGTTTCCCATGCGGAGGGGAGTACGACTGTACAAGGGTTTACTGGTTCGTCTGCCGTCACCGGAGAATAACATTAGATGTGGGTGAGTTGAGGGAAGGCTAGGCCAGCGATGGGAGTACGGTGGGGCGGTGAGGCCTGCACGGCAGCACAGCCGACCACGGGGAGGAGGGACCAGGCAGTCCCGCCGGCGCTTGTTTGAGCGGCTAGAGCAGGAAGAGCAGAGATTGTAGAAGCACGACGGTCGTTCGATGGACATCGTACGGTCACTGGAGCTAGAATCGTTCATATTGACTAAGTTGACAAAGCCCTCCATCCCCGTCAACTTAGTAGGCCCACAAGTCAGCCTCCCACCATGGTGGGTCCCAGCTAGCAGGGGGAGTATTTATTTTTCTGTGTGCAATAAGGAGGCACTTTCGGTGGGTTCGAGCTGACAGCGGGGGAAATGTTTTTTCGCGAAATACGGTGGTCCGTCTGGTGGGTCCCAGTAGTCAGGGGCAAACATTTTTTCATGAAATACGGTGGCCCGTTCGGTGGGTCCCAGCAGTCAGGGGGGAAACATTTTTTCCACGAAATACTAGTGGCCCGTCCGGTGGGTCCCTGCTGTCAGGTGGAGGAATAATTATTTTTGCGCGTAATAAGGATGCACTTCCTTGCGGCTGCTGTGGACCCAGCTGTCTGCCTCTACATGTACAGTACTCTTCCGATGGAAGTCGTTCGTTGACCACATTGACCATGCCGCGTCGAGAGCACCACGGCGGTGGACGACGGCGAGGTCTAGGAAGGGGACGATGCGGAGCCGGGGAAGATGCGGCAATGGATGCCCACGCGGAGAGGAGTATGAGGGTTCACTGGTTCAGCTGCGGTGTGAGGCTGCCGTCGCCGCAGAATAACAGGGGGAGTGGGTGAGTGGAGGGATGGCCTGGCCAGCGGTGGGAGTAGTATGAGGACGGTGAGGCCTCCGCGGCAGCACAGCCAGCCATGGGAGGCAGGAGCATACGGCACGACCGGCGCTGCTTTGGGCAGCAAGGGCAAGAAGACCAGAGGTTGAAGAAGCACTACGGCCATTGGATGGACATTGTTTACCTCGCCGCATAGAGAGCACCAGGGCGGTGGACGACGGCGAGGCCTACAAAGGGAACGACACGGAACCAGGGAATACACGGCAGTGGCTGCCCACGCGATGGAGAGTACGAGGGTTGACTGGTTCGGCTGTCATTGCCGAAAAATAACAGGAGGTGTGGGTGAGTAGAGGGATAGACAGGCCAAGGATGCGAGTATGATGGGGCCGTGAGGCCTGCCCGGCAGCACTGCCGGCCACGAGAGGCCAGAGTAGGCGGTTCCGACCGAACTGGTTTGGGCGGCTGGGACAGGAAGATCAGAGACTGAAGAAGCATGATTGCCGTTAGATTGACATCTAACGGTCTGACGCTGGTAGAGTCGATTGTTGACTAAGTTTGTTTTTTAGAAACCTTGTGTACGCATGAACTTAGTAGGCCCACAAGTCCGCCTCCAAATCTGTGGAAGACAACATAAAGCCCATTTGCTATTTTTTATAAATTGCAGCCCATTTGCTAATTCTTAAGTAATTTATTACAGCCCATTTTCTGCACAGGACCACGGTCAAAAAGTTCAACCTTATTTTGCATATTTCGGTTGAGTCCGAACTATTGTAATCCCGAAATGATAAACATTTTTTAAGAACTTATTGATTTGCCAAAAAAATCGTTTTGTTTTTGTAAGCAAATAAGACGTGGGACAATTGAGTTGGTTTAAGGGAAAACCAGTGGTAAAAAAATCAGCGCTAGGTGGGAAAAAACAACAAAAATAAGGATGTAAATATGAAAAAGAAATTTTATGTGTTTTCAATATAATGATACGTGTATATGAACTAGTAAAACTATAGGTAGAGATTAGAAAATGGATGTAGGACATGCGTTTCAAGAGGATAATAGAACTGGGTTGTGTGTTTGATTCAGTAAAAAAAACTGACTGCGAATGTTGTAAGACAAAATATAACTAACGCTGGCGGGCCAGAGGCCAGTAGATACCTGCTGGATCTTTGTGCCCCGTTGTCGTCATGGGCTGGGCCTGTTAAAGATAAAACCAACCCTGGGCAGTCTACATCCTAGTTGAAACTTGCTCGACCTGAAAAAACAATATACGTGCTCAATAAACGAGAGAATTCTACAAGTACAGACTGATAACTGGGATGCAGCACAAATATTGTTTTTTTATCGTGATAATAAGTGCTTGCACTTGTTTCGAAAAATTGGAGAACTGGGAATTCGAATGGCGGGTGCTTATGCTACCCATCAAATAAAAATCAGGTGCCTGAAAATTCGTTTCGAAACAAATGATTCAGCTTTATATCCACGTCGACCCTCGGCATGATGGTTGGAAGCAAATGCAAGTTCATACCAAAAGATCATTAATAACAATAGCAACTTGCGAACGACAAGGTAGTACAACTACCAATACCAAACTAACTTATAATCTTTTTACTACTGGCCCTAGTGTTCGTCTGGTAGAAAATCTTGCAGAGGACCAGCTCTCGCTCCTTCTCTTGCTCTAGGTCCCCGAGGTGGTACTGGTGCATCACCCAGTTGGTCCTCTGCTGGTCGAAGTTCTTGTTGGTGTGCAGCACCAGAACCTTTTTTGCTGCCCGTCTGCCGGTCGTTGACCATCACCGGCAAGGTATTGCCGGTCTTGTGCCACATCGCGTGCATGCCGCACTCCGACTGTATCTTGTGACGCGTCCACATGCCCCTTTTGAACCCCCTAGAATTGCGCTGGAAGAAATGCTTCCTTAGGCCACTCAGTGTGATACCTGCAGTATTGTGGAATACAGGTTTTAGTGTACCTAGTTCGCATTTTCATAACACCTTTGGCATGTTGCAGTGACTTGTTTCACTTTTTATTAACTGTCAAATTGTAATTGCTTCACCAGGTCCACGTCTAAAAAGAAAATAGAGCTATAAACAAAGGAATATGTTTGTGCAAGTAGACGACCGATCGGTGTCTTACCTGGAAGTTTCTCAGGTTGGGTGTAGCATATGTCGTGCTCGCTGTTGATGGTTGGTGTAAACAAATCGATGAGAGACTGAAATCTCGCACTGTCAGCACTCACTTTGGCCTCAAGGTGCTCGATCAGCTCCTAATCCGTGGGATTGAACTTGACGCCAGCCGGCAGCACTGGCCAATCCTTCTTCGACTTGCATCGGTAATTCCAGTTATATGGTATTCAATGTATGATCAATCGACTGTTTTAAGTGAATGATGAAAGATTTCGACAGATAAGTGGTACTCCAAATCTGAAGTCCAGAATACCCGAACATGCCGCCAGGATTCTTGTGTCACCTCACGCGCGGTGAGTTGTCACGTCAATTCAATGTGTGGACATGATGAATAATTTGACCGACGTATACTAGTACTGCTACTGTACTGGAGTACTTACTAGTCGTATTTAGTGTCACAATTTATACATAGGTTTAACTAACAAGTCATATATATATAGGGTGGGTCTATTATGATAACACCCCTTAAGACCCTTATTCTGCACATCCCCACCTTATTCTGATAACACCTGACCCCCACCCACGAAAAAAACCCAACCCCCACCTTATCCACCAGCCCACTCATCTCACTCCCTGTGCTCCCCACGGCCTCCTCCTGCCAACCCGCCGTTGCCCACCTCACGTCCCACCTTTCCCCCCGCCCCTTCGCACCGCCGCCCCGCCTCCCTCCGGGCGCCACCGCCCCACCTCCCGCCCCACCTTCCACCCCGCGCCTTCGCCCCGCCGCCCCGCCGCCCCGCCTCACACAGCACGCCGCCTCCCTTCCTCGCCGCTGCACTGCCTCCCCACCACATTCCACCGGCCGCCTAGAAGCGCCACGCTGTCGGCCGCCTCGCGCCGTTGGGGATCCACCAGCACCGGATCCGGCCACCGCGCCACCCAGCCAACCTGCGCCGTCGCGGATCTGGTCGCCGGTGATTGGTCCGACCGCCCCTCTCCCTCCTCCCGCGGCACCGACGACCAGTGCCTGCACCTCCTCTGCCGCTTCTCTCTATGCAGTTCGACAGCTCCGGTGGCTCTTCGTCCATGGATTCGGCCGTCCCCCGACCACTGGACCATGGACGGTGAGTTGCTCCAATGAGATCCCCTCTGAGGGCCTGCACTCACAGCTGCTCCCGTGTGTGTGCAGTTCACAAGGAGCGCGCATGCATTTTCTTTGGTGGCGCGGTACCACCCTCTTCTTCATTCACGAGAAGTTCCCCCCACGCCCTACCTCCGATTCCATCATGATGAGGGCGATGGACATCCATCTCTCAGCGGCAAAAATCACGTACTTCCCTTCCTCCTCCTCTGTAGTGCACTAGAAAACACCTTCGTGCTGGAGGTAATGGGCGTGTGCACCGATGTAGTTCTGCCCGATCCTACCAGCAGTGCGACGCTTGCACTGATGTGGTTTCATGCATGGCCACTGCGCGCTGTCGCTCGCGCAGTGACTCCGAGCAGATGGCGGGTGGAACAGCCCACTGCAGCATGGTGTTTCCACCATGGTGCCATTCCTCCTCCTATCCCTCCTCATTTCTCCGTGTGGTTTACAGCAGCCCATTTCTATGTGTGGTTTACAGCAGTCCCATCGCTGGCTGGTGCTGCTCCTTGCGGCCATTCACTGTGTGGTTTACTAAAAAATTTATCTTGCAGTGCTTGTAGATTGATGCAATAGCAAATGAGAGTTGAAAAATGTATGTGGATGTGGATGAATGCTTGTATGTAATGTGTAGCGTGGAAACAAAAAATGTAGTCCACTCGCATCGTCCCCGCAGTGCATATTTCATTAACCAAAAAAATATATGCAGTGCACTACGGGAAAACTAAACTCTACAGAGAAATAATAGAGGAAACTACAGTGCACTTCGGTCTTAAAAAAAGTCCACTCTGAAGGACTTTGAAGTACTCTTCACTTGGAAAAATGTATTTAGAAAGTTTATGTTGTGTTTGTTGAAAAGGCATTTAAACTAGTAAAAAAGTAATGAGGTTCACTCTCAACAGTGTTGTGGATCACTTTCAAGAGTGTTAGGGTTCACCTACCATCGTCTATGCGGTCCACTCTCGTTCATTTTTTTATAAAAAAGATAAATGAATCCATGCAACTCGCTTGACCCTTGTATGAAGTGTGGTTTTTCATCTGAAGCAGTGTAATTTTATATTGGATGAAGTTCACTCTCGATTTGAGTGTCGCAAAAATGTTTTCGTGTGTCTCAGAATTCAGTCGACTACATCAACACTTGCAGTGCGTTTGGTCTTCGAATGTCGTTCACTTTTGAGAGTGATGTTGTTCACTTGCGCCCAACATTAGAAGTGTGAAAATTTTAGCAAAAACAACAAGATAGTAATGTGGTTCACTTCGATATATGTCACGGTTCACTTGCCTCATCTCCGCGCTCCACTCTCGTTCATAAAAAAAAGTTGGAAAAAAGACAACAAAAACTTTTGCGAGAAAGTTTATGTCCGACAAAAAGAAATCATGAAGTTCACTTGACTTCCAGCTACAGTGCGGTTTTTCGTTTTAAGCAGTGCGTTCTTCTGTCTGATGAAGTACACACGATGATTTTAGTCTCGCAAAAAACAGAGTGTCCGCTTTTCGGTAAATTTAAAACTGCTCATAAACCGTAAGTTATTAGAAAGAGTGTTCTACATGAAAATGTTGCGTCTCGTTGATATCTTTCCAATGGCATATCATTTGAATCATTTTGACAAACGGTTTGTAAAAATTTCGCGAAAAAACGGCCGTTGCCACTTGTCATCCGCTGCACGATTTTCCAAATTAACTTAAAACTGTAAGGAATATCAAAACATTTCTACATATGGAAGTTGCGCCTTGTCCATAGATTTACAACGACGTATTACACGCCTCGTTTCGACAAACGGTTCAAAAACTAGAGCGAAAACAGTACCGAAAATTGCAAAAATTTCAAAAAAACTGAATTTCACGATTTAGTAAATTTGAAACTGCTCTTAAACCGTAAGGAATTAGAGAAAGAAATAGATATGAAAAAGATGCACCTCGATGATATCTATCCAAGAGTGTATCATTTTCTTCATTCCGACAATCGGTTTAGAAAAAAATGCGAAAAAACGCTCGCTGCCACTCGTTGTGGGCTGCACCATTTTCAAAACTGCTCTTAAACCGTGAGGACTCTCGAAAAGTGTTCAACATGGAGAAGTTGCGCCTAATCCATAGCTTTTCAATGATAATATTACACGCCTCGTTCCGACAAACGGTTAAAAACTAGAGCGAAAACAGTACCAGAAAAAACACTGCGTGCAGTTTTTGCCACGGGAAGTTCACTCGCCTCAGTACTGCAGCACACTTGGTTCAAACAATGACGTGCACTTGCGTTGAGGGTGTAGTGCGGAAGTATTATCAGAATAGACCGGCTGTATATAGGACAGCACTATTCTAATCCCAGGATTAGAATAGTTATTTGGATCACATCCAGCCCTATAAGGGCCCAACAGCTCCCTCCCGAACTTCCTGAACCTGCAGATAAAAAAACAATGCCCCACGCCCACCACTTCCCCTCCCCGATCCAGCGCCTCCCCCCACGCCCCAGGGCAACCACCGCCGCCCCTGGCTCCGGCGCGCGGCCACCCCGCCCCCCACGGCTGTCCTTCGCCACCGGCGAGCCCCCATGGTTGTCCTCCTCCCACCATCTTCCACGGCCACCGCTCCTCCCCAGGACCTCCACCCTCTGCCACCGTAGTTCCCCGTCGCCTCCGTCCACTTCCGCTGTCGTGGATCCCCGTCTTCACCGCGGCTCCCCAACACCACCACCCGATCAACCGCTGCGGTCTAGGATCCCGCGTGCCGTCGCGGGCTATCTGTGACGCCCTCGATTCAATCGTACACTAATCATGCATGCAAATGTGTACGATCAAGATCAAGGACTCACGGGAAGATATCACAACACAACTCTAGAAACAAATTAAAATAATACAAGCTTTATATTACAAGCCAGGGGCCTCGAGGGCTCGAATACATCAGCTTGAATACAAACGAGTCAGTGGAAGCAACAATATCTGAGTACAGACTTAAGTTAAACAAGTTTGCCTTAAGAAGGCTATCACAAAAGCATCTACGATCGAAAAGGCAAGGCCTCCTGCCTGGGAGCCTCCTAACTACTCCTGGTCATCGGCGGCCTCCACGTAGTAGTAAGCATCGGCGGTGGCATCTGGCTCCTGGGCTCCGTCATCTGGTTGCATCAGCCGGAAATAAGAAGAAAGGGGAAAAGGGGGAGCAAAGCAACCGTGAGTACTCAACCAAAGTACTCGCAAGCAAGGATCTACACTACATATGCAACATTATCAAAGGAAGGCTGTATATGTGGACTGGGCTGCAGAAATGCCAGAATAGAGAGAAGGCCTAGTCCTATCGAACACTAGCATCTTCTCGAAACCACCATCTTGCAGCAACAGGAGGGAGTAGAGTAGCATAATGTAAAGTAGCAGTGGTGTTATCAACCTCGGCCGGAGATCCTTTCTTGACTCCGTGCGAGAAAGAAATCCCAGAGCCATACTATCCAATTGTCATCACAATCCAATTCTCATCACCATCCAATTCTCATCTCAATCCATTTCTCATCATGAGTATCCAGTTCTTGTTGTATCGATCGGGATACAACTCCAAGTGTCCGTTACCGTAGGACAGGCTATGCATAGATTTGTTCTTCCCTGCAGGGGTGCACCAACTTACCCACCACGCTCGATTGACTCCGGCCGGACACACTTTCCTGGGTCATGCCCGGCCTCGGCCAAACAATACGCCGCAACCCGACCTAGGCTTAATAGAGAGGTCAAGCACGCCGGACTAAACCTATGCCCCCTGGGGTCATGGGCCATCGCCCCGGGAACTCCTGCACGTTGCGTGGGCGGCCGATGAGCAGACCTAGCTACCTCCCTAAAAAGGCAGGAGCTTACCAGTCCAACCCGGCGCGTGCCGCTCCGTCGCTGACGTCTATTAAGCTTCGGCTGATGTACACGACGCAGAACACCCATACTATGCCCACGTGATGGTTAGTGCTATCAGGCAAGAGGCCCCTCGGATCAAATATCCAAATCGTAGTGGATTAGGAACGCGCGGTAACAAGCAGAGACTCACGAAAGATGTGACCCCGTTGCCCCGTCTCGAGGACTTGCGGCAAGGGCTAGGAATGCCCGACCCCGCCTCGTAATTATCTCGCGAGCACCCTCCAGGTCAACCCGTCTCCACATCACTCGCAATTAAGCACGCGCGGGTACCCCTCAGGGTCGACCCGTGTTTCCAAGTAACAGTGGTAAAAGGCCAAGTAATCGTGTGTCCAAACATCAAGGGGAAAACCCGAGGAATCACCCCCGGTGAATTCCACTAGATGTAATCATCAAGGTGAACGTAAGAGGAATCACCCCCGAGGTTCACACTTGAGGGGTTGCACGACAGAATCATATCAGAAGTGGTTAAGGAGGAAATCACCCTCTATGACCACGACCGAATAACTACACTATAGGTTTAACATCAGAAGTGCTAATGAGGTCTCACCCTCGGCACTCGATAGTAACCCAGTAGTGTCGAGCAACTAAGGGGAAAGTGGTGTGCGGTGTAGGGGCCTGGTCTTCGATCCCGTTGATCGGGTCTTCTGATTATCCAGCGGGGCAGTCGGGACAAGGCGGGGGTCACTGATGGATCACTAACCAACCTATACTAAGCAGTTTAGGATAAGCAGGTAAGGTACAACAGTAGATACCAAAGCAGGCTATGCATCAGAATAGGAGCAAACAATAACAGTAGCAAAATCTAATGCAAGCATGAGAGAATGGAATGGGCGATATCGGGATGATCAAAGGGGGGGCTTGCCTGGTTGCTCTGGCAAGGAGGGGTCGTTGTCGACGACGTAGTCGATCACCGGGGCATCTGCGGCCTCGGGGTCTACCGGAGAGAAGAGGGGGAAGAAACAGTAAATACATAGCAAACAGAGGTAACACTAAGCATGACATGACGATACGTAGCGCTAAGCGTGCTCTAACGCGGTACTACATGTTGCAGACAAAGGGGGGAATCATTCGAGGTTGAATTCCCGACGTTAGGTGGATTCCGGACAAAGGAAAAGAGGGGGAAAGTTCCATGTTCAGCATGCTAGGGGCATGTGACAGATGAACGGACCACGTATTCGGATTCGTTGGATTTTTCTGAGCAACTTTCATATCGAAAACATTTTCATCCGAGTTACGGTTTATTTTCTATGAATTTTTAAAGTTTTATTAATATTCGGAAATTATTTAAATTAACAGAAAAGGAATATGACGTCAGCATGACGCCATGCTGACATCAGCAAGTCAACAGACCCGCTGACTGGTCAAACTGACCAAAAGGTCCCACCAGTCAGCCTCTCTTACGTAACAGAGTTTATTTCAAACTAAACTGGGGGTTATTTAGCTACTGGGCCCCACATGTCAGTGACTGGTTAGGTTAACTAATTAGTTTTATTTATAAAACGTTATTAGACTAATATAACAGAGGGGGCCCACATGTCAGTGGCTGGGGTTGCCCAGTCAGCATGTTGACTGGGTCAACCCAGTCAACAGGGACCCCAGGGCCGTCTAGCTAGTGACCCAGGGGCGGGGCCCACCTAGCCACGCAGATGGCCGGCGCTGGAGTTGCTCCGGTGGCCTTCCGCGGCGGCGAGCTCGCCGGAGATGCTCGGAAAATCGCTACGGGGCACCATTTTGCGCGGTTTTGTTTGCGTTCGAACGAGGGCTCAACGCCGCGTCGCGTGGTGTGGTCGGTTGGGCTCGCGGCTGGCCGGAACTACGTCGGCAACGAGTGGAGGCAGCGGTGGGATTCGGGACCTCGTCGGGATCGCGCTACAGGGGTCGACGAGGTCGGCAAGCGGCACGGGCGGCCTCGGCGGGCTGTACTGAGCATGTCCCCGTGCTTAGGCGAGCATGGCAACGACGGCGGCCAGCTGCTCGGCGGAGCCGAGCTCGGCCATGGCGGCGCGGTGGCTACGGTAGCGCAAGATGCTAGGGGAGCAAGGGGAGGAGAAGCGGGGCTCACCGGGCGGCACACACGGTGGCCCTTGGAGGTTTAGGAGCTGCAGAACGTCGTCGGGGAAGAAGGGGATCGCCAGCGGCCGTCGAGGAAGAAGACGATGCGTGCGGCGACAGTGGAGCTCCCCCGCTCCGATCCAAGGGCATAGGCAACATAGGTGAAGGCGCCGGCGCTACTTGACATGCACTGACGGCGCGGGGTGGCCGGTGGCCGCGGCTATGGTGCAGCCATGGTGACGACGGCGCTTGGTGAGGTGAGGAGGGGATCTGGAGAGCGAGGGAGAGAGCGGAGAGGGCGAGGGAGTGCAAGGGGGAGTGGGCGACCAAGTGGGGAGGGCAAGTGGGTGAGGGGAGATGAGGGGAGCCTGAGGCGTCGCCCTTATCCTCTCCCGGTGAGGCCGGCGAGGTGGTCGGGGTCGACCTTGCCCCTGTAGCGACACGGAGCAGAGGAACAGGAAGGGGAGGGAGCGACCGGTGAGTGGGGGGGGGGGTCGGTCGGCCTGGTGGGCCAGTTGGCTCGGGTGGGCCGAAGCCCAAGTGGTGCAGGGCTTTCTCTCTCTCCCCTCTACTTCTCCTTTTCTTTTCTTTAATTACCAAAGAAGGAAAAAGATTATCTGGGGACCTTAATGATTCAGGAAAAATGTGAAACTGGATCATAAAAGTCCAGTGCATTTTTAGGCACTGCCACAATTATTTTTGGGAGAGGTTTAGATCCATTTGGAATTTTCATAAATGAATTTGCATTTTAAATTGCTGGAATGGACTGTTATAAATGTTAGTGTCCATTTTAGCATAGGAGTGATGTTGTTTTTAATTACATCAAATTGCATTGGAATATTTGCTAAATGATGAACATTTTTCCAGTAACTTTTGTGCAACTTCAAGTTTCACTTATGATTTGAATTTGAATTCAGATGGGAGTTGAAAAGAGATATTGAACATAAGTGATTAAGCATTCTTTAGCCAAAAGATTAGGCTTAATCATAGAGGGTTACTGTAGCATGACACTAGGGGTGTTACAAATCTCCTCCACTACAAGAAATCTCGTCCCGAGATTTTAAGAGGTGGAGTAAGAGGGAAGCTATAAGGACGAATGTCTGAAAGGATCAACATCCGGTAGTTATCTCAAGGAAGGAGATTTTAGAAGCACCAGGACGTATCGAGAGTGCTACACGGAGATTCAACAAGTTTTAACCAGGTAGGCATCCAGTTGATGCCTAAAATAGGTGATGAAGAGGTTCAGAGCAAAGAAGAATAATGCTGCCTCTGATACCGAAATGAAACATGGTGAGGAGGTTAGCTCGTGTATTACATACGAAGCCGAGTGCCAAGAATATTTCGGAATCAAGGTTGTATAGGAGAGTCAGGTTTCGATCCTGTGGAACTGTGGGTTATGGGCCCACCTTGTGGTTCTAAAGTAGGAAGGGCGTTGACATATTGCACGGTCATGGTAGCAAGGCATGTCGGGGGATAGCCTGTCAGTTGTGTTGGCAACAACATTGGTACCAAGGGCGAGGGACGAAGAGAACCATTTTCCTGCTCGTTTAAGACGAGGCGGACCAATAGGCAAAGTTCTCGTCCATCGGTGGTTACCGGAATGTCAGCAACATTAGTAACAGGGTCTCACTGACAAGGTTGTACATCGGGGTGTTTTATAAGCAGAGAATTATTTCTGCTTATATCATATAGATCACAAGAAGGTTAAACAAGAAAATGGAAAGGAAAATGTGTTTAAATGCATATTTCCGGGGTATATCCTTCCCAAGGACAAGCAGAGCATGATATCCATGATAAGACAGCAAGTTCAAAAGCATTTAGATAAAGGGGGCGAGGGAACAATCATGATATTTACCCATACACCGGTGTTAGGATAATTGATCAAGAAATATTTAGCATTGCGCCTCCAATGCTCTTGATGATGTTTGGAGTAACACACTCATACTTTTGGATAGCATTGACATGGTCATCAGGTAAAGGTTAGTCTCTGGATACTCAAGGGATCCATCGCAAATTTTTAGAACATCTCATGCAATTTTACCAGGAAAAAGATGAGGATGTGGCCGATGGGTTCAGCAGCAATCCATCGACATGTCAAAAATGATGTATTTCCAAAATTGTATGAACTAGTTTGTGTTGGGGAAGGCAAGAATGTTTTCGATGATAACATAAATCATCATGGGGCAAGAGTGGTATTTCTCATCATGAATTTAATTAATATCCTGGAAGAGCTCAGGATGTTGATGATGATCACGATACATTTGTCGAGAAATTTCATGAAGATGTAATCGACCGGCGATGACATCAAGTCAAAGGAATGATGAAGCAAAAGGTTATTGGAACCACAGGTACGACACAACTCGAAAACAAGCTTGTTGTTCAAGGAGAAATGATATGATGAGGAAGAGCGACATATGCTTGGCTCATCGTCGAAAATTGTGCTCCGGGGAGAAGAACCAGGTAGCACAATTAAAATTTGGCACGATAATGATATAGCCAACCTGCCTAGGATTGACTAGAAGGATTATTAAACTCGTAAGCAACGAAAATTACTTAGAGTTATTGAATCAGAGTGTGGAATCAATCCACTTATCGGTGTTCTCAGTTTGACAAACAACCTAGAACCCTTGAAGTGGCAAAGACAGGGGTAAGGTAGTACTCCATCAAAAGTTCATAAAATGTAGTGCAATGACATGATATCTTCGAGGTACCAGGGGTAATACTCGGAGGTAGATCATAATAGAGGTTGGGGAGATGTATTGATCTGCAGAAGGCAAGTACTTTAACTTGTCCGAGGAATGGGATCAAGGGGAACACTCATGGTCAGAATCACGGCTGCAAAGGATCAAATCCCAGATATAAGATGACCTTATACCATGGGGATAATTAATTTTTAAGAGAAGCTTCCATGATAAGATCTACATCGTATCCATGGGCATGAACACAAAGTTCAAGGTCGACTCCCACTTCTACAATGCATAACCTTTCATTCACTTCTCGCTTTCGAAGAAGTTGTAGTGTTGGAATGTTATCTGGCTAAACACCAGAAGAGTAAGACTCGTTAAAAACTCTCGGATTCAAACGGATTATGGGAGGCATAGGTTGGGCATCTTAGGAACCTGTTCCACAAACTTCAGAAGTAAACAACACAAGCTCGAAAGCAGAGCATGGTTGACAAAAGGAAAGGGTACAATTACCAAAGGCATTATGTATGTGGGAAAGAACTTCACGAGGTTCTTTGAATATGAAGGACACTATCGAATGATAATCCAATAATGGATCTGGCGATCCACAACGGAGCTGATGTGAGTATCGATATTCAATCAGAAGAAGAAATAATGCAGAGGCATCGGATTTTGGGAATATCTGATAATTCCAAAGCTTAAATGCAAAGGAATTATGATTTCCAAATCGGGGGATCAGAAGTAGATGCTCTAATCAAAAGATAAGTAAGTTGAAAGGACATAAACCGACAATCATTCAAGGTTTGAATTGCCGAGAACAGCTCATGCCCGGAGTGGAGTCGGAGCCAGAAGGATAAACAATTACCAGGGAATAACTAATGAATGTGTGCATTCATGCACATGCCGAATCAATAGGATAAGAATGACAAATTCAAAGGAGTTTAATGAATATTGTTAGACATATGGAATTAACCATAATGCAAGACGATAAGGAAGAACAGGAGCAATAGGCTACTGAGGATTATCGGAAGATCGAATAGTATTCCAAAGAATTTTGTGAGACAAATGAACAACTATGGATGAACGAATAGTTGACAAGCGCGAGTAATTATCCGTAGGGGTATTCATGTGGCAAAGAACTGCAAGGCAGTAGGCTCAACGGATTCTCAGGGCAATAGAGAGTAGTTCGGGGCATCTTGCAATAACAAGAGCAACTAGGGATGAAGGTATGAACGACAATGTTGTTAGTTACCCATAATGATTTATCGGAGGTAGGGATCGCAACGGAGGAGGGTACAAGGGTCTCGGGAAAACATCGGAGAGTATCTTCAGAATCTTCTGGTGCAGCAGACGATCATCTGTAATGTCAGGGCTCTCCGGGGGGAAGTGGTTACGAGAACCTAATGTCAGAGTTAGTAAAATGTTTAACCCGAATAGAAGAGAGTTCAGAATCCCAGAGTATAGACGAGGTGTAAAAGATCCTAATACCACCCAATGGCGATGTGGGCCCGTAAGACACACAGCCAATGTTAGTAAAAGTTTTTCAGTGACTAGACTCAACTTCGGCCAAAGAGTTGGAAAGGGGGCTACCTACAGGCAGTCGGCTCTGATACCAACTTGTGACGCCCTCGATTCAATCATACACTAATCATGCACGCAAATGTGTACGATCAAGATCAAGGACTCACGGGAAGATATCACAACACAACTCTAGAAACAAATTAAAATAATACAAGCTTTATATTACAAGCCGGGGGCCTCGAGGGCTCGAATACATCAGCTTGAATACAAACGAGTCAGCGGAAGCAACAATATCTGAGTACAGACATAAGTTAAACAAGTTTGCCTTAAGAAGGCTAGCACAAAAGCATCTACGATCAAAAAGGCAAGGCCTCCTGCCTGGGAGCCTCCTAACTACTCCTGGTCATCGGCGGCCTCCACGTAGTAGTAAGCATCGGCGGTGGCATCTGGCTCCTGGGCTCCGTCATCTGGTTGCATCAGCCGGAAAGAAGAAGAAAGGGGAAAAGGGGGAGCAAAGCAACCGTGAGTACTCATCCAAAGTACTCGCAAGCAAGGATCTACACTACATATGCAACATTATCAAAGGAAGGCTGTATATGTGGACTGGGCTGCAGAAATGCCAGAATAGAGAGGAGGCCTAGTCCTATCGAAGACTAGCATCTTCTCGAAACCACCATCTTGCAGCAATAGGAGGGAGTAGAGTAGCAAAATGTAAAGTAGCAGTGGTGTTATCAACCTCGGCCGGAGATCCTTTCTCGACTCCCTGCGAGAAAGAAATCCCAGAGCCATACTATCCAATTGTCATCACAATCCAATTCTCATCACCATCCAATTGTCATCACAATCCAATTCTCATCACCATCCAATTCTCATCTCAATCCATTTCTCATCATGAGTATCCAGTTCTAGTTGTATCAATCGGGATACAACTCCAAGTGTCCGTTACTGTAGGACAGGCTATGCATAGATTAGTTCTTCCCTGCAGGGGTGCACCAACTTACCCACCACGCTCGATTAACTCCGGTCGGACACACTTTCCTGGGTCATGCCCGGCCTCGGCCAAACAATACGCCGCAACCCGACCTAGGCTTAATAGAGAGGTCAAGCACGCCGGACTAAACCTATGCCCCCAGGGTTCATGGGCCATCGCCTCGGGAACTCCTGCACGTTGCGTGGGCGGCCGGTGAGCAGACCTAGCTACCTCCCTAAAAATGCAGGAGCTTACCAGTCCAACCCGGCGCGCGCCGCTCCGTCGCTGACGTCTATTAAGCTTCGGCTGATGTACACGACGCAGAACGCCCATACTATGCCCACGTGATGGTTAGTGCTATCAGGCAAGAGGCCCCTCGGATCAAATATCCAAATCGTAGTGGATTAGGAACGCGCGGTAACAAGCAGAGACTCACGAAAGATGTGACCCTGTTGCCCCGTCTCGAGGACTTGCGGCAAGGGCTAGGAATGCCCGGCCTCGCCTTGTAATTATCTCGCGGGCACCCTCCAGGTCAACCCGTCTCCACATCACTCGCAATTAAGCACGCGCGGGTACCCCTCAGGGTCGACCCGTCTTTCCAAGTAACAGTGGTAAAAGGCCAAGTAACCGTGTGTCCAAACATCAAGGGGAAAACCCGAGGAATCACCCCTGGTGAATTCCACTAGATGTAATCATCAAGGTGAACGTAAGAGGAATCACCCCCGAGATTCACACTTGAGGGGTTGCATGACAGAATCGTATCGGAAGTGGTTAAGGAGGAAATCACCCTCTATGACCACGACCGAATAACTACACTACAGGTTTAACATCAGAAGTGCTAATGAGCTCTCACCCTCGGCACTCGATAGTAACCGAGTAGTGTCGAGCAACTAAGGGGAAAGTGGTGTGCGGTGTCGGGGCCTGGTCTTCGATCCCGTTGATCGGGTCTTCTGATTATCCAGCGGGGCAGTCGGGACAAGGCGGGGGTCACTGATGGATCACTAACCAACCTATACTAAGCAGTTTAGGATAAGCAGGTAAGGTACAACAGTAGATACCAAAGCAGGCTATGCATCAGAATAGGAGCAAACAATAACAGTAGCAAAATCTAATGCAAGCATGAGAGAATGGAAAGGGCGATATTAGGATGATCAAAGGGGGGGCTTGCCTGGTTTCCTTGGCAAGAAACAATAAATACATAGCAAACAGAGGTAACACTAAGCATGACATGACGATACGTAGCGCTAAGCGTGCTCTAACGCGGTACTACACGTTGCAGACGAAGGGGGGAATCATTCGAGGTTGAATTCCCGATGTTAGGTGGATTCCGGACAAAGGAAAAGAGGGGGAAAGTTCCATGTTCAGCATGCTAGGGGCATGTGACAGATGAACGGACCACATATTCGGATTCGTTGGATTTTTCTGAGCAACTTTCATATAGAAAACATTTTCATCCGAGTTACGGTTTATTTTCTATGAATTTTTAAAGTTTTATTAATATTCGGAAAATTATTTAAATTAACAGAAAAGGAATATGACGTCAGCATGACGCCATGCTGACATCAGCAAGTCAACAGACCTGCTGACTGGTCAAACTGACCAAAAGGTCCCACCAGTCAGCCTCTCTTACATAACAGAGTTTATTTCAAACTAAACTGGGGGTTATTTAGCTACTGGGCCCCACATGTCAGTGACTGGTTAGGTTAACTAATTAGTTTTATTTATAAAACGTTATTAGACTAATATAACAGAGGGGGCCCACATGTCAGTGGCTGGGGTTGCCCAGTCAGCATGTTGATTGGGTCAACCCAGTCAATAGGGACCCCAGGGCCGTCTAGCTAGTGACCCAGGGGCGGGGCCCACCTAGCCACGCAGATGGCCGGCGCTGGAGTTGCTCCGGTGGCCTTCCGCGGCGGCGAGCTCGCCGGAGATGCTCGGAAAATCGCTACGGGGCACCATTTTGCGCGGTTTTGCTTGCGTTCGAACGAGGGCTCAACGCCGCCTCGCGTGGTGTGGTCGGTTGGGCTCGCGGCTGGCCAGAACTACATCGGCAATGAGTGGAGGCAGCGGTGGGATTCGGGACCTCGTCGGGATCGTGCTACGGGGGTCGACGAGGTCGGCAAGCGGCACGGGCGGCCTCGCCGGGCTGTACTGAGCATGTCCCCGTGCTCAGGCGAGCATGGCAACGACGGCGGCCAGCTGCTCGGCGGAGCCGAGCTCGGCCATGGTGGCGCGGTGGCTACGGTAGCGCAAGATGCTAGGGGAGCAAGGGGAGGAGAAGCGGGGCTCACGGGGCGGCACACACGGTGGCCCTCGGAGGTTTAGGAGCTGCAGAACGTCGTCGGGGAAGAAGAGGATCGCCAGCGGCCGTCGAGGAAGAAGACGATGCGTGCGGCGACAGTGGAGCTCCCCCGCTCCGATCCAAGGGCATAGGCAACATAGGTGAAGGCGCCAGCGTTACTTGACATGCGCAGACGGAGCGGGGTGGCCGGTGGCCGCGGCTATGGCGCGGCCATGGCGACGACGGCGCTCGGTGAGGTGAGGAGGGGATCTGGAGAGCGAGGGAGAGAGCGGAGAGGGCGAGGGAGTGCAAGGGGGAGTGGGCGACCAAGTGGGGAGGGCAAGTGGGTGAGGGGATATGAGGGGAGCCTAAGGCGTCGCCCTTATCCTCTCCCGGTGAGGCCGGCGAGGTGGTCGGGGTCGACCTTGCCCCTGTAGCGACACGGAGCAGAGGAACAGGAAGGGGAGGGAGCGACCGGTGGGGGGGGGGTCGGTCGGCCTGCTGGGCCAGTTGGCTCGGGTGGGCCGAAGCCCAAGTGGTGCAGGGCTTTCTCTCTCTCCCCTCTACTTCTCCTTTTCTTTTCTTTAATTACCAGAGAAGGAAAAAGATTATCTAGGGACCTTAATGATTCAGGAAAAATGTGAAACTGGATCATAAAAGTCCAGTGCATTTTTAGGCACTGCCACAATTATTTTTGGGAGAGGTTTAGATCCATTTGGAATTTTCATAAATGAATTTGCATTTTAAATTGCTGGAATGGACTGTTATAAATGTTAGTGTCCATTTTAGCATAGGAGTGATGTTGTTTTTAATTACATCAAATTGCATTGGAATATTTGCTAAATGATGAACATTTTTCCAGCAACTTTTGTGCAACTTCAAGTTTCACTTATGATTTGAATTTGAATTCAGATGGGAGTTGAAAAGAGATATTGAACAGATGTGATTAAGCATTCTTTAGCCAAAAGATTAGGCTTAATCGCAGAGGGTTACTGTAGCATGACACTAGGGGTGTTACAGATCCATTATGCCGCCTCTAAGCAGTGGATCCCGCTCAGTTTAACTTCTCTAAATCCACTAGCCCCGATGGGTAGCGCATGGGAGGTGGTGCTGCTCCAACGAGCTACTCTGTCCACGGGCAAGGCGCGTCGATGGCTACCTCTTCCCTCTTGCTCCCTCCAACCCCGAGCATGACATCTCCATGCTCCACTCACCGGTGACCACCATCCCAGGTGCAGACTGGGCACTACCTGCAGATGGAGGATATGTCGACCTGCAGCTAGAGGAGGCCCCGACCTGCAGCAGGCCGTGCGCGCCACTCGACGCCCATGATGTCCAGGTTCTTGCCACTCACGTCGTTCAACTCTGTCGTGCTCCTCATGAATGACCCTTCTCACGAACTCCCTGAGACCCCCCTCATTTTGCAGGAGCTTGCCACTCTGAAACAAACTCTACACCATTTCCATTCTTCAGGAGTTTAGGTACCTAGGCTGCTAACTATGAAAACCCGCTCTGGTTGTGCTAATTGGTATTATCAAACTATAATTGTCTTGTAAAGTGGAAAATGCTCATGCCCCTTGGACGTTAGCCATGGGATTTTTTAATGTTGTGTTCCTCCCGTCCGTCGTTGATTAGAAATGTGCTCTGAACACTGATGTTAGAGCAAAAACTGTTGTGTTCCTCCTGTCCGTCCTTGATTCAAAATGTGTTCTGAACACAGACTTGATTTTGTAGTCATGTCGTTTGCAACCTCCTCACGTGAACCAAGATGTTCAGATTTTGGTTTTGAAACGTACGAGCATGTTGACGAGAGACGAAAGTATGAAGAAGTCCAGAAAATGATGTACACCTATTATTTTTCTCTCTCGACAAGTGTGTGCGCTAGTGTGTTTTCTCTCTCAACAAGTGTGTGCGCTAGTGCACATATTGATTGAGAACTAGAAAAGCCATACTTTTCTAACAATTTAGAAATTCAACGACTTCCGCCTAGAATGTTCAAAAGACAATGTTTTGGGAGAACACATCTTGCCTAGAAGATGCACCTAGAATAAAAATCATTCGTCAGAGATACAATTTATTTTGTTGTGGTCGCTCACTCATGTTTCTAGAAAAAGCCTAGATGTTCACATTTAAAAGATGAAAAAGTTTAATGTTTGTTACAAAACCCAACGAAGGTCAAATTAAAAAATACAAAGCATCTTAAAAAAATTTATAAAAAGGGATTTTTTTGCATTTTAAGAAACCTAGAAGGTCAAATTTTGAAAACTGAGTAGATTGATGTTTATTAAAAAATAAAAATTTTCTTCGCTGATAAAAGAAATAAAACTAGGAAGTCCAGGTTTAGAAAAAGGAGCATTTCAATGCTTATACGAAATTCAGATTTTCCTTATTATTAAATAATGAAAACAAGAAGTTCAAAAGTGAAAACTCAAGAAATTCAATTTTTAAAAATTGAGCAGTTTAAAAATTATAAAAAGGGATTTTCACCATATCTAAATAGAAAAAGAAAATCTAGAAGTTCAAATTTAAATAAGGGACCGGTTCACATATTTATTACAAAACTAGGATTATTACGTTAGTAAAAGAAAAAAAACCAAGAAGTCCAGATTACAAATATAGAGCAGTTCGATATTTATAAAAAAAATATTTTCCTTCTTACTTAAGACTAAAATCAAGAAGTTTCAACTTGAAAATAAGGAAGTAGTCCGATGTATATATGGAAAACTCAAATTCTTTTTGTTTCTAAGAAAAATAAAAGTATGAAGTTCAATATTAAAAAAATTGTTTGATGCTTATTTAAAAAACACATTTTTTCCTAAGAATAAAACTAAGAAGTTCAAATTAAAATAATAGAGACTCCAAAGATTATAAAAAACTCAAATTTTTCTCGTTACTAAAGAATAAAAATGAAGAAGTTCAAACTGAAAAAAGAACAACTAAAAGAGTTTATAAATAGATTTTCCCCATTTCTAAAAAACTAGAGTTCAAAGGAAAATAACAAAGTGGTCGATGTTTATTTAAAAACTAGGACTTTACCATTATTAAAATACTCAAATATCCTTTAATATTAAAGAATCCACCATGATGTCCAATTTTGTTATTGCTAGAAGTTCAAGTCCTCGGCCGGAGAAAGTTCAAAAATTCTTGTGAGAGAGGTTCAACAAAAAAACGTGATAGAAGTTCAAGGGGAAAACTGCGGGAAGTTCAAGTATTACACGGAATGTGTTTCAGATAAGAATATAAGAATGGAAAACAAAAATCATAGAAGGTTTGTTGCAAGATGTTCATGTGCTCCTTCCGGTGAAGTTCAAGATCTCTAGTGCGAGACGTCCAACCTTCAATTACATGTAAAAAACAGGCAAAACACGACATTGTTTTTGCCATTTTTAAAACTTCTCTCAAACGACAAAAATTGTAACGTTTGTCTACATGAAAAATATGCTCCTATTCATAAGCTTTCCAACGGTATATTATATGCTATATTCCGATGAATGGTTTAAAAGTTTTACGTATACCATTAAAAACACATTTCTATGCATTCAAAAAAATATTTTGAACCATCGCGAGTATGGAAAACTGATCAACACGGAAAATTTGCATGTTTTCAGCAGCTTTCCATCGGTATATCATTTGCTCAATTCCAGTAAGTGGTTTGGGAGTTACTGGGAAAAAAACAACACGTCAAAAAACAGAGTGAAGTTCAAACAGAGATGCCGGAGAAGTTCAACTACTTGACGCAGTGCATTTCCATTCGGGATGAAAATAGAAATCATGATCTCTTCATTTTATAATTTACTTCAAAACAGCAGGAATATCATTTGTGTAAGTTCAAGTCCTCATCGGAGAAATTTTAAAAAATTATCGTGCGAGAGGTTTGTACAAAAATAATATCATTTATGTAACACTGACGAATGAATGACAAAATTACAAACGAAAATACGTCACAGAAGTTCAACGTGAAAACAACAGGAAGTTTGACTACTATAGTGAATGAATTTGAGATGAAAAACTTTTAAAATTGTCGGGAGTATGAGAAAACGATCAACACGGGAAAGTTGTGTGTTTACAGCAGCTTTCCATCGGTATATCACTTGCTCAATTCTAGTGAGTGGATGGAGAGCTACGAGCAGTGGATGGAGAGCTACGGGCAAAAAAATCACGTGAAAAATAGAGTGAAGTTCAGGTAGACATGCCGAGAAGTTCAGGTTCTTCACGCGGTGCATTTTCGAAGAATCTGTTTCACGATAAAGGCAGAACGAACAATCTCGCCATTTTCGAAATTACTTGAAAACGGCAAGGAATCACAGAAAACCATCAACATCAAAAAGTTTAGAAAATTTTCGTAGCTTTTCAGCAGTATATTATTTGCCCCATTCTGATAAAGTTTATAGAAATTACGGCAAAAATACGTTTTTAGCCATTTTCAAAACTGACATAAAATCGTAATGAATTAGGAGAAAAAATATATACAAAAAAGTTTTGCATTTTTTCAAGCTTTCCAACGCCATATCATTTGCTGCATTTGGACGTACGGTTAAAAAATTTAGCTCGAAAATACGAACTCAGTGGAACTTGTACCGTTTTCTAAATTACTTTTAAATCGTTCAAAATTAGAAAAAACTTTTAACATGAAAAATTAGCGCATTTCCATAAGCTTTCCAACGCCATATCATTTGCCTCATTGGATTATCAGTTCAGAAATGGCGTCAAAAATACGAACTCGGCTATTCGGTTTATGAAATTTTACAATTTTCTGAATTACTCTTTATCCATAAGAAATTAGAGAAAACTTTCAACATGTGGAAGGAGCGGTTTTGCAGCAGCTTTGCCTCATTCTGATAAACGGTTTAAAAATGCGATCGAAAATACGATTCACGTTTTTTGTATGAAGAAAAAACGGTTTTCAAAACTGCTCTTAAACCGCTTACATTTTGCCAAAAATTTAACTTGGGTCATGATACTAGTGTCCATAGCTTTCCAACGGTGTATCGCAAGCCCCATTTGGACAATGTTGGCGGAAGTTCAACCTAGCACACGGGGAAGTTCAGGTCGAACAACTCAGGCAGTAAAATTGCAAAAAACGCAATTTCATCATGACCCAAGAGCAAAATTCGCCGACGAGCGAGATTCCCATTTAAAACCGGTATTTAGTTACTAAAAATCGTTTCTAGATTACACTAACATCATATAGAACATGACTAAGAAGAATAATTCGCGAGGGGAGCCACGGTTGCGAAGATAGCCCGAAGGTCGGATTCGTATAGACGGAAGTTCAGGCGTGTAACTCGGTCGGAAAAAGTTGAAAAAAATATTGTGAGAGAGGTTTGTACAAAACAAATATCATTTGTGTGACATTGACGAATGTATGAGGAAATTGCAAACGAAAATACGTCACAGAAGTTCCACGTGAAAACAGCAGGAAGTTCAACTACTATAGTGAATGAATTTGAGATGAAAAGCTTTTAAAATCGTCGTGAGTATGAAAAAATGATCAACACGGGAAAGTTGCGTGTTTACAATAGCTTTCCATTGGTATATCATTTGCTCAATTCCAATGAGTGGATAGAGAGTTACGAGCAGTGGATGAAGAGCTACGAGCAAGAAAAGAACGTGAAAAAATAGAGTGAAGTTCATGTACACGCGCCAAGAAGTTCAAGTTCTTCACGCGGTGCATTTTTGAAGAATCTGTTTCGCGATAAAGGCAGAAAGCATGATCCCGCCATTTTCGAAATTACTTGAAAACGGCTATGAATCAGAGAAAACCATCAACATGAAAAAGTTTCACATTTTCCGTAGCTTTTCAGCGGTATATTATTTGCCCCATTCCGATAAAGTTTGTAGAAATTACGGCGAAAATACGTTTTCGCCATTCTCGAAACTGACTTAAAACCGTAAAGAATTGGGAGAAACAATACATACAAAAAAGTTTCGCATTTGTTCAAGCTTTCCAACGCCATATCATTTGCTGCATTCGAACGCACGGTTAAAAAATTAGCTCAAAAATACGAACTCGGTAGGACTTGGACCATTTTCTAAATTACTCTTAAACCATTCAAAATTAGAAAAAAACTTTCAAGATGAAAAAGTAGCGCATTTTCATAAGCTTTCCAAAGCCGTATCATATGCCTCCATTGGATTAGCCGTTTACAAATGACATCGAAAAAACGAACTCAGCTGTTCGGTTTACAAAATTTTACGTTTTTTCAAACCACTCTTTAACCATAGGGAATTAGAGAAAACTTTCAACATGTGGAAGGAGCGGTTTTGCAGCAGCTTTCCAACGCCATATTATATGCCTCATTCCGATAAACGATTTAGAAATGCGATCAAAAATACGATTCACGTTTTTTGTGCGAAGAAAAAACGGTTTTCAAACCTGCTCTTAAACCACTTATATTTTTCCAAAAATTTAAGTTGGATCATGATATTGGTGTCCATAGCTTTCCAACGGTATATCGCAAGCCCCATTTGGGCAATGTTGGCGGAAGTTCAACCTAGTTCACAAGGAAGTTCAACGTACTACTAGCGGGGCAGGTCAGGTTGTGATCAGAATATTATTCTGATCCCGTGATCAGAATATTATTCATCATTATCAGTACATCCTACGCAGGTGAGTTAGGATGCACTTGATCCCAGGAAGTTATCTATCCTTCAAACCAAAGGAGTGCTTCAAACTAACAACAATACATAATATCCAACAAAAGAGGGTCGTGCTACAGCAGCAGAATACATGGCTCAGTCTAGATATCAGCACGAATCAAGTTGTGCATATTTGCTGATCGCATGAACCACATCGCCGCATGTCGGGTTTGCAAAAGCCATCCATCGCATGGAAGCTTGATGCCTTTCACACACTGAAGATTATCTGGCAACAAGTTGTGTTGACGAATCTCTGGATATGGTGATTAATGAAACCCATGGTATGATGTGTAAACACAGCCCCCCTCGCGAATGTAAGTTGCATAGCATAGTAATCATCGCCGGTGATATGATCGATGATTGGTTGGATGATCGGATAATTGAGCCCGAGGAACAAGGAGTGGTTGCCGAGGCTGTAAACCCACCTCCAGTTGAATACGCCTGGCCCAACGAAGCTGGGATCTTTCTCGAACGCGAAGCAGCCATAGCTATCAATGTCACGAACGCCCCACACATTGTACTTCTTGTGCTTTGATGTAATGGTTTGGTCAATTTGGTATGTGCGAATGAGCATTAAATGACCGCCGTCAGCTGAATGAGCGATAAACCACCACCCATCGGCTGGTATGTTTCCAGGTCCTGGAATCATGAAGGACAGCGCATTTGCGTCTGCTGCAACAATTGAAATTGGAGACCAAAAGGACACAAATAAACAATCATGTTCAGAGTACGTGTGGAATTAAGATTATTATAACAGTGACACATATCATAGACAGAGAATTGCAATGTCGTGGTCATAATCATACCCCAAGTTAAAAAAAATAAGCCAATGGCTTTCATATTCTAGCAATATGTCGTGGTTCAAACATCATGTAACAATGAGAGGAAAACAGCTATGACAGCACCTACTCATATTCTACCATAGCACTTACTACTACTGTTCTCATATCAACTCTAAGCAATAACATGCGTTGTTATAAAAATCTTGTAAACGAGAGTAACATATAGCGATCATGATGTTATGCTCATAATATGTATTCTAACAACCATTAGATGCCAATTGTTCTCATATCAACTCTAACAATAACATGTGTGGTCATAAAAATCTAGGAAATGAGAGGAACATATAGCAATTATGTGGTTATAGACATGCTATGCATTCTAAATTTGTAACAAATAAACAAGCAGTCATATTCATAAGGTAAAGATGAGATGAGATAGAACAATTACACGACGATAGATTCCACTAGTATAGGCAGCCAATCTATGCGTCGACCGCGTAAACGATGCCATCATGCACTATAGCATCAGACAGAAATGTTGCCTCAACAGGATTGATGATGAGCCATAACCATGTATGGCGACCGGATTCTAGATAGACTAATCCCATGTTGAACAAGGCAATGAGCTTGTAATCCATGTAGTCTTCTGATGGTGTGGGCACTTCACAGATTACAACTTTCTGCAAACAGAGGTCGAGCCAAAAGCTTGACGCGTCTCGTGCGTAGTTGGCAGGAGTGTTCGGTGGGCCGCAAGGCTCGATGGCGGCGTATCCAACGATGGAAGGGTGATCTCTTGCTGGGTGTAGATATCCACGAGACGCCACAAACTACCGGTGTGGTGGATGAGGACGATCCAGTTGGCCTTCATGCCCGCCCAGTAGTGGCCGCGCATGAAGGACAGGTGGACGGGTAGTGGTAGCATTTCGAGGGGCACCATGGAAACCTCTGTAGGATCGTCAAGTTGGTGTTTGGGCCACCTGCGAGGATCGGGCATCAGCAAGCAGGGTGTCTTGAAAAGAGTCGGCCGGTTGCAGACGAGTAGAAGGTACAAAGACACCGAGCATGCGGCCAGACGGACGGTGCTGAGTAGGTCCATACGACTATAGATCTGCTCCAAGAGAACATTGGGGAGGGAATTCCAATCGCGGCTCTGCGTGTCAGTCGGTTCTGCCATTGGGGTTTTCGGTGCCTGCGAGCCAGTAGGGAAGTGGATTCGGGCGGGCGAGCGAAGAAGCTTCTCCTCATGTGGCCGAGCAGTGAGCGAGGGGATATGGTACACGCGAGCTACCAAGGAAGATGGCGCGGTCACGCGAGCAGTGAGCGGTGGTAAATGTTGTGCGGTCATCGATGGGGAAGAGAGGAGGAAGAAGAAGAGATGGCAGTACTGGGTAAGGCTGATTTAGTAACACCAACATGCTGGTTCAACTTATTAATTACATGTCCCATCTGCTGATGCGTGTATTGTCACTTCACTCTGAAGACTAGTTGAATAGTTCTCTCTGACCGAGATGGGGAATAATGGGTCGGGAGGACTTCCTTTCTACAGTATCCCTATGCCTCTACGCTCACTTCACTCATTTTGCTCCGTACCTAGTCACTTGTTGAAATCTGTAGAAAGACAAATACTCCGTATTTGGGAACAGAGGGAGGCTTTTACTCCGTACTATTTGGGAACAGAGGGAGTATCACCATATGGAGGGAACAGAGGAAGCTTGAAATATGAACATGTCAATGGGAGGGAGTAAGCCGCATGCATGCATGCATGCATGCAACATGCAACACTCACACATACACATGGACGCACGCAACACTCACGCACCCATGCGGCACACAGCACACGACGCAACACACACGCCCACGCTCAAGTGCTCAACCTACTCCCTACGTCCGTGAAAGACTGTACATTTAGATATTTACACATTGACCAGGGCATAATTAATGCCCAAAAGTAGCAGACTTATGTGTGCATGCGACCATTGAGATAAGAAGATTAAATGAAGGCCGTTGCATGCTGTAATTAAGGATAGACATGTAGCCCATACCTATAGCACAAGTTGGTGCATTAGTCAATCAATATCGATTTAGATTAAAGTCTAAATGTATTGGAAGTGTAGATGTACATCATGTACCACACTCTTTGTTTTATAGCTGATGTACAGTCTTTGTTGGAAGACCGAAGGAGGACACGTGCATGCACTCACATACACAGTCAGGGCGGTTCGCGCGCAAGGGTTGGACTCGTGTCGGGCCTGCGTAAAGTTTTGTTTAACTGATTTCTTTGCTCTGCCAACTGACAGGTGGGACCCATAAACCAAGTGACAATTTAACCAGTCAACAAAGTGCCACCTCGACTATGTGGCCGGTCAGTAGGGTGCAATACGGTGCTCTACGATGAGCTAGTGATCGTATAATCGCCGCAAAACTATATATAGTGACCGTAAAGAGCGTATTGTGACATACGTTGACCGCCAGTGTATTTTTCTCGTTTCAAATTAAGCGATATTAATCGGAAAGGACGCAGTATGGACTACTACTACTAGTAATAGGACTGTTTTGATGTGTCCCGTCAACTCGCTGAATGAGGAGAAGCTTGCATACTACGCCTCTCCCTCGCCCACGCGCGCGGTGGTTCGCAGGACGAGAAGAGGGTTTTGACTACATCACCCTCTCCCTCTCCCTCACCCTCGCGGTGGACGTGCAGCAGTTCAATCGGTGTCAGATTGCCAGAAGCATATTATACTGTAGTATCATCCTTGTTGGACCTTCCGAAGAGGCGAAGAGACAAGTGCAAGGTTCACACGAGCACGAACTGTTGAACCTCCTGAAGAGGCAAAGAGCCAAGCGCAAGGTTTTATAGGAGTTGTCGTCCTAGTAGGAGTGTACTACAACTATAGCGAATGATGCTACTGTATGATGCCGCCACGTCACGTATATCCAAAGTTGTGCCACATTTTTTTTCTCAAAGAGCGTGTTGGAGCCCATGCAACAACTACACAAGTTGCGCGTATAGATAACACATTTACTAGTAATAAATTCTAAAGGACAAATGCCAGTATGCCACACAAGTTCATCTCCAATTCATGTGATAAATTTGTGCATGACTAGTCTACATATATTCACAGCGCTACCGTTCACAATTACCGTACTCCACTTACACATTATAGATGGGCTACATGTCCTCCTCCAGGTTCCAGTCCCAGGTGTTCTTCATGGATGGCACAATCCATAGCGGTGGGCAACGGGAATCATTGTCGCAGCTTTCTAGTCCGGTTCCACATGATGGAGACTCATCCAAGCTGAAGCGGCATAAATCAGGGATAGCGTGTCCCAGCATGTCGTTCATCCGGCGGTGCGCACTGAAGACACAACCATGCTTCATGAACGGCAGGCCTTCCGTGTCGTGCACGGAAGGTGGCATCCGCTTCACAATGGGGTAGCTGTCCCTGATGAAAAGCGAGTACTCTCCAAGAGTGTTCCTCGGCACCCATGTAGCATCACGGGGGTCGAACTCGGCGTCGTTCATCTGGTACACGCGGCATCCCAGATCTGCACACATGGTGATGTACATAGTCAAGGTCCATGCATAATAATGTTGTGCTCAAATATGGCGGTCAGTAATACTGTGCAGCAAATAGTACTACTCCGGTATAGAGGAAGTAAAATAACCAGCTTATTATATATAGCCACTCTTGGCTACAGGGATGAGATAGTAAGACATGGAAAAACAAAAATGGTGGTAGCTAGTGGGTTCAAGTCTTCAAGGGCCTAGCTAGCTATACGCGTCCTCCAAGGTAAAAAGTACTCCTACTAGTACTACAAAGTATACTACTAGTACAACAATGAAAGAGAAGGCGAGAGGGTTAAAAAATGGAATACCTGGGTAGATGGTGACGGTCCGATCATGGTAGATTGTGTGACCATGTTGCACATCAGTGGTACCATGGGTAACGACTGCTAAGATAGTTGATCCCAATATGCCAAAGTCAGCTACAACGTTCCAGGTTAGACCGAATCGCGGATGCAAATGCACATCCAGGATCGGCGATCTTATTTTGACCGGGGGATGACTGGTCCCTGCAAAATAATGGAGTACCGTTACGGATTCAAATGATAGTTTGTGCACTCCGTTTGTAATCTCCCGTACCTTAGGATGGCAACCAGATGAAAAAAGTCCCCTGGCTTGTCACCGTGAAGATGCGGCCTAGATGGCGCACGACGTCTTCGAATATGTAGGGGTACAAATCTGCCGCCACCAACATGCGCCAGCCTCTGCCGTTACTGCCTCTTGCATTGATGGCAATCCTTATGTCGAACACTGCGATGAGATAGTAATCGTCGTAGCCACATCGCTTTGTCGGCAGGTCCGCAATTGCTATCTTCTTCAATCTCATGTAGGCATCATCATACGTATTCAAGCCCAGCCAGTCCAGAAGGCCGATCCCAACGGTGGAGAAGGGGTCTACCGGAACAGCCGCACTGCTGTGGATGTTGTGCAAAATGATGGTGGTATCCGGCCGGAGGTATGCAAGCCAATCTTCGTTGGCACCGACCCAGACCTATATATAAGACGGTGGGCAACGGAGAAATTACGGGATGGAAATGGAATAACTAAGTACTACGTGATCAAACTCCATTACTGACCTGCTCATCGGACAAAATCCGACTACCTCTCAACGTCGGCAACTCTAGCGGAGTCAACATGCAACCATGGCCAGAGAGCGGTGGACTGTTCGAAGGATTGTCCCATAGAAGAACCTTCTCCTTGAGGACGCATGGAGGACCAACAAGCATGGCCTATTTAAGCACCGTCTTGAAAAAGTTGGTGCAGGAAGCACCGAGTCTTGCGGCGATGAGGACGTCGGAGCGGCGTGCTATTTCTCCCACAGGATCGTCGTCCAAGGTCTCCCAACCCCGACGAGGAGGAGAACCGCTTGGCGAATCCATGGGAGCAGCGATGAACTGCCTTCTCTTCAGGGGGAGGGGAACTGGCGAGGAGGAGATAAGAGCGTAGTAACCGCAGGACCTCGTCCCTTCCAACTGTAGATCGTTCCTCAGCGAAGGGGTGAGGCTATTATTTACTACTAGTACTCCCTCCGATTCTTTTTACTCTGCGCATAAGAGCAGACCCAAATACCAAAGCAGGGGCTCGCTGCATGCTTTCTGGACAGAAATACCCCTGGCGCATGGATGGGAGGGCTAGCAGCTATAAATGCCCCATGCAGCCCATTGGCTGTCCGCCCGCGTTCTCCTCTCTCTGCATGATGCATGGATGTCCCCCTCTCTCACACATGACTGCATGCGGTGGCACTGGCCTATGAGAATCTCGCGTGGAGATAGCAATCTTCTCTCCAGAAGAGATTTTTTGAAAGAAAGGGATTATGGAACGTAATGGGATTGCACTATACTATAAAAAATAGCACTAGTAAGAAATTTTTGGCACTAGGCAGTAGTTTTTGGCGTGGATTAAGAAATTTTGGGTATGTTTTTGCCATTTTTTGTACACGCCAACTAGTGTCAAAAAACATCTTAAATTATGTGACGGAGGAGTACGTACTTGTACTGTAGCAATACTAGTACTACTTTTGTCAACTAGTAGTGCGATGTACTATACTTCTAGTCTAGTATAGTATAGTGCACCAGTTTTGAACTCTTGAATCTCAGGGCTAAGGAGCTACAGTTGGAAGTGGAGGGTACTACTATTCTCTAGAACCATCGCTGTACTATCAATGCAGGGGAAGTACACTTGCGTAGTGGCCTAGTGGGTACTCTCGGTGCTCTATTCAGCCGCTCCTCTCACGTAGCTGGCCTACTCAGCCGCTCCACGCACACACTAGCAACTTGTTTATCAGCGATGGTTACTGCGGGGGCAGAACATTTGAGTTATTTGATACAGCGAGACTAGGCTTTTCGCTTCCATTTGTGGAGGTGTAATGGATCTCGTCGAACTTTGTTAGTAGTTCCTTCTTTATGAATGAGATGAAGCAAAGCTTTTGCCTCTGTTTCAAAAAAAAAACACGTCAAGATGAATTTCTTTTATAGTAGATCCGATAATGGAGTGAAGTCCATGCGTGCAACGCCACAAGCTATAGAGTAGTAGTACTTCGTCCGTCTAGGTGTGTAAGTCATCTTACGTTGTGCATCGCGACCAAGGCGGAGAGGAAAACGAGAAAACTTAATGTCTTTTTGCTAATTAATATCATTGCATGCAATGAACTAACCACTTCATGTTATGTTTGGTAGTCTCAAGTCATTGAAAGCATGCACATCCCACATATCTTATTGGTTGATATGCCACAAAACAAAAAACGAGAAGGGAGTTAATGTACGGTGCCTAAGTGTTTTGGGATTATTTGGTTTTCTTAAGGTGACTGTCTGTGTCAAAACCGGCGGATCTCGGGTAGGGGGTCCCGAACTGTGCGTCTAGGCCAGATGGTAACAGGAGACAAGGGACACAATGTTTTACCCAGGTTCGGGTCCTCTTGATGGAGGTAAAACCCTACGTCCTGCTTGATTAATATTGATGATATGGGTAGTACAAGAGTAGATCTACCACGAGATCAAGGAGGCTAAACCCTAAAAGCTAGCCTATGGTATGATTGTTGTATGATGAAGTTGTCCTACGGACTAAACCCCTCCGGCTTATATAGACACCGGAGAGGGTTATGGTTACACAAAGTCGGTTACAATGGTAGGAGATCTTGAATATCCGCATCACCAAGCTTGCCTTCCATGCCAAGGAAAGTCCCATCCGGAAACGGGACGAAGTCTTCAATCTTATATCTTCATAGTCCTGGAGTCCGGCTGAAGGTATAATCCGGCTACCGAACACCCCCTAATCCAGGACTCCCTCAGTAGCCCCTGAACCAGGCTTCAATGACGACGAGTCCGGCGCGCAAATTGTCTTCGACATTGCAAGGCGGGTTCCTCCTCCAAGTTCTTCATAAAAGTTTGTAAACACCAAGAGTAGTGTCCGGCTCTGCAAAAATAAGCTTCCATGTATTGCCATAGAGAGAATAATATTAACACAAATCTAATCTGATGACGTATTCCGCAGCGTGACATCACACTACGGCCAAGCCTTTATTCGAATCGTTTTCACTTCTCCACCTCAGCGTGTTTTGCGAGGCGGTTTCCTTGGCATGTCTTGTCAAAGCAGAGATCGTGTCCCCTTTATTTACGGGATTCTCATCAATACGGACATGGGTAACCCAATCGTGCCCGTTAGCATGTTTTCTCGATTAAAGGCGAGTCCCAAATGGTTACGGGGAGGGCTCCTGGTATTCAACCTCTTATAAAGAGACCAAGGCCTTACTCCTTTTCTCCAATCTCAAAACAAGTTCGCCTGTCGCCTCGAGTTCTAACACCCTAGGCTCCAGATTCCAGGCGCTTCGGACCTTCGACAATGTCCGGTTCCGACCTTCGAGGCCGATGGATGCCCTCCTCCGTCATGGAGGAGGACGTGCTAAGGTTGAGAGAGGCTAAGTTTTTGACCGCCGAAATTTTGCATAGGTTGCCTGCTCAAAGGCAGGCTATTCCCAGTCCCCAGCCTGGTGAGAGCATAGTGTTCATGTCTCACTTCCTTCGGGGTTTAGGCTTCCCGATGGATCCCTTCGTGAGGGGGCTGATGTTCTATTATGGGCTGGAATTTCATGACCTAGCTCTGGAGTCCATCCTCCACATTTCCTCATTCATCATTGTGTGCGAAGCGTTCCTCCGTGTTACTCCTCACTTCGGATTATGGCTCAAGACTTTTGGAGTGGAGCCGAAGATGATCGAGGGACGGCACGCAGAGTGCGAGGTGTTGTCATAAGTAAGAATGCCGATGCTCCATGGCCCGAGGGCTCCTTTAAAGAGGAGATCGGCTTGTGGCAACGAGAGTGGTTCTATATCACCGCTCCCAAGAGCGCCAAGTGGGTGGCGCCTCCTGCCTTTCGCTCGGTCCCCCACCACGGCTAGCGTCATGGGTCAACAAAGGATTAGATTGGGGGTTATCCAAAGACGTGCCCCTATTGTAGGGCCGCATTAGGGATCTCTTAGAAAGAGACCTCAACCTGGTCAAGGTGACGCAGGTCATGCTGATTCACCGAACATTGCCCGGCAAACGTCGCTCCCTTCGTCTGTGGGAGTTTAATCCGGAGGGACCACGAGCTCTCCAGCATTTTATGGGCTCAATGCCCGTGGAGATGTATAAAATGTTCTTCGGATCACAAGCGATGTGTCCGGATTTGACCGAGGACGCAGGTTTAAGCTGCAATCGCCCGGATACTCAAGTAAGTAACCTTGTGCCCGGACTCGCTACCTGTAAAATTGTCATAAACTCGCCCCTAAAAGAGTTGTCCTTTTAAACAGGAGTGGGTAGCGAAGGCGAAGCTGATCAGGTGTTCGACTCCCCTTCCTGAGACCAGACCGGATCCTGTGCTAGTCAGGATGTTGAAGATCGTGCCTTTGGAGGGAAGTGAGGGGGGGACAAGGAAACTATGGCCTCCTCGAAGGAGGCTTCTCTTAAGGGAGGAACCGACAATTCCTCTCCTAGGGGGAAAAAGAGGGCCGCCTCTGACGACCCGGAGACCATGGCCTCAAAGCGGGGGAAGAAGTCCTCGTCAGAGGGTCCGGCACCGGGGAGATCCTTGCCCGAACTACGCCCCCAAAGGGATCAGCCCTCCAGCGAGCCGTAAGTAGAGAAAGATTTTCCTTTAGAGGGATAAGAGAAATCCTTACTTTATATCTGAGAAGATTAACCGAAATTTGACCTTGCAGCTCGGACCTCAGCCCTTCTCCTCAGAGCTCGTCTTCGGGGGATCTTCTTTCGGAGATGATGGAGAGTGGAACGCCTCCCCCTGCCGTACCGCCTAGCGAGGCGGGCGACCCTGAGGTGTCGTCGCGGAGGGTTTCTCCGAATCCGGCAGGGGTGGAAGGTAGCCATATGGCCCCCCAAGGTTCTCCGCGTCCTGCCTTCGATGGAGGTCATAGGACGAGTCCGGCACCGTCTGGTGCGCGGACAGAGGAGCTGATGATTCTGCTGGGGCGAGCTTCTATCTCATAGGAGCACCGTGCATTCATGGGTACGGTGATTGGAAGGATTTCGTCCGAGGAAAGCGGATTGCACGAGGCTGTCAGAAGTTTGCTGATGGGTTTTGAGGTACGTTTGATATTGTACTTCTTTGTCAATTGTGCATAAACAAGATGCGCCTTGTGTAGATAGTAGCCCCTGAGACTCTGTGTGTTGTCACAATTGACGGCGCGCAGAGGATCATAATCCCAGGTCTAATTTTCGCCTTTGTATATAGGTGACGAAGTGTCCGGAATCGAGCTGAACTTATGATTTTGCCGAGATAGAGCGGCAACTTGACGTGGCAGATGCCGACATCGTGCTTGTCAACGAGCGACTTGATGATGCTCAAGGTATGCAACTCCTCGGGCGGCATCTGGTAAGAGGAGCTTTTATGCCAGTATCTTACAATGTGTGTGCTTGACGCAGATGGTGCGGCCGTCGTGGAGAGTCTTCAGGCAGAACTTGCCCGAGCTAAGGAACAAGCCAGGACAAGTGATGCGGCTTCCAAGAAGGCACTTGAAGAGCTGAGAGCCGAACAGGCTGCTCACTGCCGAAGCAAGAAGGAGATGACCGAGATGGCTGTGAAGTTAAAAAGCGCTGCTGACCGTTGCAAGTCTCTTGAGAAAGAAGACTGGGCGAGACCAATGGACTTAGAGAAGGCCGTTGTTGATGCCAAGGACGCTCGCTTTGCGATGAGAGCTGCGAAGGAGGAGCTGCGTCAGGCCGGACAGATTGCGGCTGGAAAGCCCTTTATGCTGCGGAGGAAGTTTGGCGATCCGAAGTTTGCTCCATTGGACCGGATGTGGAGTGCGAAGGACATCTATCTGGATTTGGTAGCGAGTGCTGCTGATGCGACCGAACACTTTCGAGATCAAGAAGATCATGAAGTGGAAAGGCTTTTCTGGTCGCAGTTCCACAATCCAGAGCGTCCACTGGCAGTGGACGATCGTCTGGCTCAATGGGCTGAACTGAATAGATTGTCCGGACTCGCCATGACGTACGTCATGGTTCATCTGTGGCTGTGGAGATCGGAGCCGAAGAGTTATTTCGGCTTGGGGCAGCAATTCCTTGGCACGGTGCCACGTATCGATGCGATGAAGAGGTCAGCACGCATAGAGGGCGCATGGATGGCTCTTGCCAGTGTCAAGACATACTGGGCAGGGATGGAGACCACCGTTGTTGCATCCCGAGATTCGGACCAAAGCCGAATACCCTCCGAGCACTATTTTCAGGAAGTCCTTGAAGGCGCTCGTGTAATAGAGACGCAGTGCTCGAAGGATGCTATGTTCTGATAGCATATGTAATTATGAAGCAATATTTTGATGAATTGTAGTAGCCTTTTATACTTGTGCCTGCAAGTATGTGGAACACCTCCTGTGCGGCCATTTTAAGATATACATACAAAATCTGAAAGATGGTAGTTGTTGGCTTCAGCCCCCACGCACATAGTGCGGGGGTGCTCGCAGAAGGCGCATTTTCACACTTAATCCAACGTCTTGGTCCTACAAAGGAGGTGATAGTGCAGCGAGCTAGGCAACCGGACTATAATGCTTTAACACTTTCACTTAGCCATAGGAGCTTGACAATGGGACTATTTAGGTAGCCCCTGGTGGCGACTGCGCTCGCCCGAATTCGGGGCGCGTATGTGCCTGGCCGGGAAACGGCCCTTCGTTAATGCGGGGGAATCCTATAGATTCTGGAGAGTCATCGAGTGGTTGACCAGGCTCACGCCATATCATGACAGTCAGTTTTCGGCTTTCTCTACTGAGGTGCTCCCCTGGCCGAACCAGGGCACAATCGCAGTAGTTCTCCTAGTGCCGCCTTAGCCGATAGAGCAGAACATAAGGCGGCCGAACACAGGAGTCGGGCAACCCAACATTTGACCAAAATCATGACTCGGAGCTGATGCATATAAGGCCAAACTCGCGACACCGAACACTCCCTAAGGTATTCGGTCTTTATGAGAGCGGGCTAAGTAACGCTCTAAGGTATAAGCCCCTAGTTTCCAGGTACGCGCAAGAATTCTGACGTGGCCACATGCCAAGACGCCAGCCTCGTCCTTGGTCATAGAACCAGGGGATGTGTGTCAACAAGAGACAGTAAAAAAGGTTTACACAGGGTCTTAATCTGAAAAGAATCCTTGGAACGGGTCCCTACTGCACGTCTGCGCCTGTGTCTCCGTTGTGCCGTATCCTGGACGGGCGCAGCACGACGTTCATTTGTAAAAAAGAGAGCAACTAAGTTGAAAAAGGTGCGTGCCGAAAAGTTATATGAAATAAACAAAGTATAAAGTAAAATATGGAAAATTGAGCTTTAGTATCTCTTATTTTATACGTGTGAAGCCCCTAGTACAGGGGTATATGGCCACTAAGCCTTTATCAATGATACTTTTGTGCCCGACTCGTCTATCCGTGTCCGTGGTCTTAATGACCAGTTCCGATGTTCTGGCTGGTGAAGCCATTGTATTGTGGGGCTGTTAAAGCGGCCGCACAATCCTCTGCTTGAGGGAGGCGCCCTTACTGCTTCCCCGTTAAGGAGATGATGCCGCGTGGACCGGGCATCTTAAGCGTAAGAGATGCATAATGCGTTATTGCGTTAAAGCGGGCAAAAGCTACGCGTCCCAGCAGTGCTTGATAGCGACTTGAGAATGGGACGATGTGGAAAGTCAGCTTTTCGCGACGGAAGTTATCGGCAGAGCGGAAAATAACTTCGAGCCGGAGAAAACCCATGCAATGGGTGTCCGGACCTGGCGTTACTCCTTGAAAGGAGGTTTTGCTGTGGCGAATTCTTTTTGGGTCGATCCCCATGTGGCGGATTGAGTCCTGATATATCAGGTTGAGTCTGCTGCCACCGTCCATAAGGACATTTGAAAACTGGAGTCCACCAATTATTGGATCGAGTACCAGGGCAGTCCAGCCTGGGTTCCTGATACTCCTAGAATAATCCAGATGATCGAAGATGATTGGTTTTGACAACCAGTGGCGGGACTCCTTTGGGATAGACCGTGGGGCGCGTACCTTTATGGGCGCCGCACGTTTTGTTATGTGGAGTAAGTTTACTGTTTTTACTTCTTGTGGGAAATTCTTTTGTTTCCCGGTACTCTGCTTTTGGGGTTCGTCCTCGTCTTCGCTTGGTGTGTCGAGCCCCTTGTGTTCGGCGTTGAGTCTGTCGGATTCTTTGAAAACCCAACAATCTCTATGGGTATGGTTAGCAGGCTTTCCGGGAGTACTGTGTATTTGACATATCCTGTCCAGGATTTTGTTTAGGTTGGATAGGTCGTCCCTATTATCTTGGAGGGGCGGCTTTTTCTCATTCTGTCATGAGCTTTTGAATCCGGCGTTAACTGTTGTGCTCTTCGTACTTTTTTCCTTATTCCGGCGACGGTCCTTATTGCATCATGGTTTTCCGTTTCCATCCCTAGTTTCGGATGTACTTGGGTCGCTGGTGCTGCATCTTGCCAACCAGCTATCCTCTCCTGCGCAAAAGCAGGTCATGATGCTTGTTAGTGCGGCCATTGTTCTTGGCTTTTCTTGGCCGAGGTGTCTGGCGAGCCATTCGTCTCGGACATTATGCCTGAAAGCTGCTAAGGCTTCAGCGTCCGGACAGTCGACTATCTGATTCTTTTTAGTAAGAAATCTATTCCAGAATTGCCGAGCTGACTGTCCGGGCTGTTGAGTTATGTGACTAAGATTGTCTGCATCCGGAGGGCAGACATAGGTCCCTTGAAAATTTGCTCGGAAAGCGTCCTCGAGCTCTTCCCAACTTCTGATTGTGTTTTCAGGAAGGCTTTTAAGCCAATGCCGGGCTGGCCCTTTAAGCTTGAGGGGAAAGTATTTTATGGCGTGGAGGTCATCTCCTCGAGCCATATGTATGTGGAGGATATAATCCTCGATCCAGACTCCAGGGTCTGTTGTTCCATCATATGCCTCTATGTTTACGGGTTTGAATCCTGCCGGAAATTCATAATCCAGGACCTCATCGGTGAAACATAGGGGGTGTGCGGCACCCCTGTATTTGGGTGTGCCATATTCTAATAATGGCTTTATTGCATTGCTTACGAGAGCTTGCTTTCTTGGCCCGTAAATGGACCTGGCTGGGCCATGATGCGAATCCTTAAGTGGGTCGCATACCGGCTTAAGTGCGGCGCTGCTTGCCGCTTTAAGCTGGCCCTGGGGTCGTCTATCCAACCTTGTGGCTTTGTTACTTTTTGAATGAGAGGGCTCTAAGGCCTCCTTGTCGAATTCAGGCAGTAGTTTTCTCCTCGGATAGCGTTTAGTGCAGCGTCTGCCACCGTATTTGTCTGCGGTATTGATTACTTTACTCCATCTGATCCTGAGTGCATCGTCCGCAGTCTTTAGCTTCCGCTTCTACTTTTTCAGGCTGCGTGCGGTTGCAACAAGCCATTTCTGGAGGTTCTTCTTCTTCGTGGTCTTGTCCGGCGTAGGGTCGTCCGGAATGCCATTTTCGCCAGGGGAGGAATGTTCAGTTTCTCTATCCGGGTTGTCTTGTTGGGACGGTTGCTCTAGGGCATGCTCGTCGTCTACCGGCTCGTCCTGCTCTATGGCCGGGTCTTTATCGAGGCGGGGCTTAGGTCGGCGTTTATGCCGACGCTTTGATTGTTTTTCGAGAGATCGATCCCCCTCCCCGTTTTCCTCATTGTTGCTTCCTTTAGGGGTATCCACCATGTACACATCGTGAGATGAGGTGGCTGTCCAATGCCCTATAGGTGTTGGTTCTTGGTTGTCTCCTGCATCATCGTCCATACCGTCGATGTCTTCAGAGTCGAAGTCGAGCATGTCGGTTAGGTCATCGATAGTGGCTACGAAGTGGGTGGTGGGTGGGTTTTGAATTTCTTCATCGTCCGTATACCAACCTTGCTGATCGTAGTTCGGCCAGGGCTTTCTTGATAAAGAGAGAGACTTTAGAGAATTCAAGATGTCGCCGAAGGGTGAGTGCTGAAAGATGTCCGTGGCAGTGAACTCCATTATCGGCGCCCAATCGGATTCGATCGGCGGGGGCGCGGGGGGCACGGAGTTCGGAGAGGAATCCGGCTCTTTGGAGTCACGGGCCATGCGGAGTGCGGGGCTGGAGTTCGGCTCGATCGCCTCTGAGATTGCAGCCCCTAAGGCAGCGTCTAACCGCTGATCCTCGATCGGCGCAGTAGGCTCCGAATCAATGGTCGGAACCGGTGCGTGTGCGGCCTCCAAAGCGCTTCTCTGTGGCAGAGCTATATCATGCCCATCGAGATAGTGCGGCGCGCTTGGCTGTGGCTCGAATCCGTCAAAGATCAAGTCCTCGCGGATGTCAGCCGTGTAGTTTAGGCTTCCAAACCTGACCTGATGGCCAGGGGCGTAGATTTCAATCTGTTCAAGGTGGCGAAGCGAGTTGGACCGCAGTGCGAAGCCGCCGAAGACGAAGATCTGTCCGGGGAGGAAAGTCTCACCCTGGACTGCATCGTTGTTGATGATCGAAGAGGCCATCGGGCCTGAAAGCGACGACACAGAGGAACTCTCAATGAAAGCACCAATGTCGGTGTCAAAACCGGCGGATCTCGAGTAGGGGGTCCCAAACTGTGCATCTAGGCCGGATGGTAACAGGAGACAAGGGACACAATGTTTTACCCAGGTTCGGGCCCTCTTGATGGAGGTAAAACCCTACGTCCTGCTTGATTAATATTGATGATATGGGTAGTACGAGAGTAGATCTACCATGAGATCAAGGAGGCTAAACCCTAAAAGCTAGCCTATGGTATGATTGTTGTATGATGAAGTTTTCCTACGGACTAAAACCCTCCGGTTTATATAGACACCGGAGAGGGTTAGGGTTACACAAAGTCCGTTACAATGGTAGGAGATCTTGAATATCCGCATCGCCAAGCTTGCCTTCCACGCCAAGGAAAGTCCCATCCGGACACGGGACGAAGTCTTCAATCTTATATCTTCGTAGTCCTGGAGTCCGGCTGAAGGTATAATCTGACTACCCGAACACCCCCTAATCCAGGACTCCCTCAGTGACTTACACACCTAGACGGAGGGAGTAGAGCACTTTACGTACAGAGCCATATTGCACAGTTCCCAATGCCCCGCCAGGCTTTTTCGGCTCCTCGGGCTTAATTGGGAGGCGCTAGTTTAAATATGCTACTAGC